>NW_020292062.1:239225-699563 GCF_003184925.1 Aspergillus vadensis CBS 113365 | reverse complement strand
AAACCCTAAAACCCTAAAACCCTAAAACCCTAAAACCCTAAAACCCTAAAACCCTAAAACCCTAAAACCCTAATAAAAACCCTAATAATTATTATAATACTTAAACTTATAATATTTAATAATTTTAATACAGTATAGCTTACTTAGTTAATAAGAACAGATTACCTATAATACTTAATTTTATAATATTTAATAATCCTAATTTAGAATATTCTGTAATTCTTAAAATATATACTATTAATAAGACCCCTGGGATATATTATATATATAATATATCCCAGGGGTCTTATTAATAGTATATATTTTAATTATTATAATATTTAATATTATAATACTTAATAATTTTAATATAATATAGCCTGCTTGATTAGTAGGATTAATTACCTATAATATTTAATCTTATAATACTTAATAATCTTAATATAGCATAGCCAGCCTGTTTAATAAAAATAATTATCTGTAATACTTAATCTTATAATATTTAATAATTCTAATATAGTATAGCTTACTTAATTAGTAATAATAATTATTTATAATATTTAATTTTATAATATTTAATTTTATAATATTTAATAATATTAATACAGTATAGCTTACTTGGTTAATAAGAATAAATTATCTATAATACTTAATTTTATAATATTTAATAATTCTAATTTAGGATATTCTGTAATTTTTAAAATATATATTATTAGTAGAACCCCTGGAATATAAAATGTATAATATATATAATATATATAATATATATATAATCCTCAGAAGATAAAGCGAATATATTATATATTTTAATTATTATAATAATTAAAATTATAATATTTAATAATTCTAATATAATATAATCTATTTATTTAATAAGATTAACCACCTATAATATTTAATCTTATAATATTTAATAATTCTAATATAATATAGCTAATCTGTTAAATAATATTTCTTTTTTCTATATAAGTATTAGTATACTGGGTATAATCAGTAAGTAAATAATAGATTATTTTAGATTAAAAAATATAATTTTAATATTTATTTAATATTAGCCACTATGCTGTGATCTCTCTAAATCTAAAATAAAAATAATAAAATTATTATATATAATAAAATATTAATAATAATGTATATTTATTTTTATTTATTATTTTTTTTATTTCTACTCTTTCTAGTTCTTTCCAAGTTTTATTAATATTATATTTTTATATATTTATTCTATTCTTTTTTTTCTATTCTGTATTCTTCTGTTATTTTTATTTTTAATTTTATTTTTTTCTTTTTCTTTTTCTATTTTAAAGAGTATTTTTTTTATAATATAATTATATATTATCTGTTATCTTTAACCTATATTAAAATATTAAGAAAGCGAATCTGAAGTAAGTCTATAATAAATATTAATAAATTATATTATTTTAATTTTATTTAAAAAGAAGAGTATAATATCTGGAAAGCTAATATAATATATAAATTTTATAATTTTTTCCAAGATAATTTTATAAGATATAAATTATTATAAAATAAAAAAAATAATAATTATTTATTTAATTAAATTTTTATTATTTTTTTTTTATAATTTTTTTTCTGTACCTTACCAGCCGCATGGAGAGACAAGATAATAAAGTATACTAGGAAATAAATAATTTATTATATTATAAAAATACTGCTACCTACTTTATTATCTATTTTTTATAGAAATTATACAGATTTAAAAATAATTATTATAATACAAGCTCAGCAGCCCCACGGAGAAATAAGTTAATAAAATATATTAAAAAGATAAAAAGCTTTAAATATTATAAAAATATTATTATTTATTTTATTATTAGAATCCTGCAGGAATCGCGGAAGTTTAAATATAATAATAAAAATTTTTTTTTTAATAAATCTTTTTTCTTTCTACCTCACCATCCGCACGGAGGGATGAGAGAATAAGATATACTAAGAAAAATAATATTATAAATAAATATAATATTTGATTATTTTTTAAACTCTATTTAACTATCTGTTTACTATAGAAATCACAGAGATTTAAAAATAATTATTAAAATATAAACTTAGTAGTCCCGCAGAGAGATGAGTTAATAAAATATATTAAATAATTAGAAAATCTCTGAGTATAAGAATTTCTAGTATTATAAAAATATGATTATCTATTTTATTATTTATTTTTTAAGAAGAAATCTTAGTAATATAAGAATATTATTACTTATTTTATTATCTATTCTCTAAAAAAGAATTCTAGTAATATAAGAATATTATTACCTGCTTTATTATCTGATTCCTGAGAAGGAATCTTAGTAGTATAAAGATATTATTATTTATTTTATTATTTAATCTCTGAAAAAGAATTCTAGTATTATAAGAATATTATTTTCTACTTTATTATCTATTTACTCAGCGGGATCACGGAGATTGGAATATAATAATAAAATTATCTTTTTTTTTTTTTTTATAATCTTTTTTTTTCTATCTCACCAGCCACACAGAGGGGTGAGAGGACGAGGTATACTAAAAAAATAATATTAAAAATAAATATAATATTAATTTATTTATTAATTTTTATTATATTTCTATAAAAAGAATACCATCTATGTATAAGAATTATAATAAAACTATTAATTATAATACTATTTTTCTTTATTATCCGCTGGCTCAGCGGAATCGCGCAGGTCTAAATATATTAATATAATATTATTTTTTTATTTATTTTATTTTTATATTATTATTATTTTTATATTATTATTATTTTTATAATTTATTATCTAGTATATAACCTCTGCTTTCTTATAAGTAACTATAGGCATGTGTATAAATTATTAGATATTAATATTTTTATAAAACGAAATACTTCTTGAAAGTATATAATCTAGATAAAATAAATAATATTAAATATTAAGATAATTACTGGAGTAAATATAATTATATATTAAATACTCAAACTGCCTATAAATAATCTCTTACTTTAGGATTTATTATAAAATTATTAATATATTACTTTGTATAACGCTTATTAGAGTAATACTTATTATTATAATATTTATTTTTATAATATTTAATAGACTTATTTAGGCTTAGAGTCTGTAGAAAAAGATATTAATCTAATTCAAATTTCTGTTATATGCACTAATCTGATTGAATCTCTTATATATAAATTAATGATATTTAGAAGAAAATATTATTATATTTAAATATCTAAAATTCTATAAAATAATTCATAAAAAGAATTAAATTATATTATTATATTTTTATATAAAAAGCTTTATTGAATAATACTACTTATGAACTTATCAGACATCATTTGACTGTTGTCACGTTGTGAGGATTTCCCTACTAGAAAATAGGATTTGGTAGTCAGAGGATCATTAGGATAAAAATGTCTTTCTTCATGCTGTTGTCACTAGGATAGTCGCAGGTAAAAAATACAAGTGCCATGGATGTGTTTAAATTCCTTAAACCGCATATATTCTACATGTTGTAATTCCTCCCCATCAACTTTCACAGCTCCAAATGGAAAAAAAAAAAAAAAAAGTGGTGAAATCATATACTTAAAGAAAGGCATTATCAATCATTTGGATGTGTTTAAAGAGAAATCAATCGACATACTGAAACAAGTCTGCTAATTCTGTACTCATATTATCCTGTAAGGACATAAGTAGCTACTTATTGATATTTTAGGTAGTGACTTACCCCTAATCTTGACTGTAATGTAGTAATTATACTAATACTGTCTCGGAGGAGAGTCCTACCAAGCTCATAGCCTCAACCATCTGTTCTTTAAGCTTCGAAGTCGGTTTTGGATCTTAATGATTTAATACCTATGGACTTTGTTCTGCTAGAGTCCAGATCTTTACGTGGCCATCAATCGAGCCAGTAGCGAACATGCCCCCCGAGGGAGAGTAGGATAGGCAGTATATCAAGTCTTGATGACCTCTGAGGACCAATTGGACTTCCCCACTTACCGAATCGTGTATTTTGGTGTCCCCTTTCATTGTACAGTACAGAAGCCACCGACGGTTGTGGCTGTGACGAATACAAAAAACGGCCTCCTTGTCAATCTGATGGGTGATAGGCTCATCACAGACGACCATTGGGTTGAACAGCGAGAGATTCCATTGTGTTACCGCTTTCTCGAGGTTATAGCTGATAAGGGAGAGGCCATCCAAGGAGAAGGTTAAAAAGTCAACAGCATATGAATGGCCTTCCGCCCCCCCCCACACGTTTCGTGAGCGCATTGGTAGCCAATTCCCAAATGGATATGACTCCGCCAATATCGCCAGCCAAAACATATCGGTTGTCTGGTGAAATTTGAAGTGTTGTGACCGCGTGAGGGGCTTCGAGGCTGTGTTTCAGTGTCCAACCCGCGGAAACATCCCACAATCGGACAAACCCGTCCTTCCCTCCGCTCACCATCAAAAGCCCATCGCGCGTGAAAATAAGCGCGGTGATTGATTGCGTGTGATTGGAGGGGATCGGCAAAGGAGCCGCTTTAAGAGGATCACAGACCCAAATATTGTCGGTGTCGCCTCCAGCGACAAGGCAGTTGCTATTGGGGCTGAAGCACGCGGTGCGTAGGTAGCAGGCTTCATCCTCCTCTTCAACAATGATACTTCCAACCCTTTCCCCGTCCCCCTCCATTAGATCATAGATGTATGCCAATTTCAAGCCACACACTGCAAGGTACTTGCCGTCTTCACTGAATGTCACTGATGTAACGTCCGTTGACACGATGAAATCATGCCTAAGGTCAAGGTCGACACATTTGTGCGCACTCGGATTCCACACCGCGTACCAGTCCGAGCCAACCTTGTTTTTGCGAGCATTATCTATCGTAGAGCCGTTCGCCGTTTGTGATGCAAGTAATGTGTGAGCCGTGGTTGTATCTCCTCTTATAGCGGCCCTGTATATGGCTTGGTCTATAGGAAATTCGCGCATTTTCAGTAGATGACGAGCCAAGCTGTGGTCGCCACGCTCGCCAACGAAGAGCAGCAATTCTTCACCAAATCTCGGGTCGAATTCAAACAACACCATGGCCTCGGATAAATGACCACGCTGAATGGCAAGCTGCACAGGGCTCCCGTCAAAAGTACCTTCAGGATCTGGGTACATCTTCCCGCTGTCGATCAACAAGCGAACGACCCCAATGTGGCCGTTCTCAGCTGCCACATGTAGCGGGGTGCGCTTCCCGACTGGCCCTAGTCCCAGATCGGCCAACGAGTTGATCGTGTTAGACTTTATCATCTCCCTGACCGAGTCGGTGTATCCCCTCTCCGCGGCGAGAAGCAGAGCATATTTTATCTCACTCGCCTGAAAGCGTTCTCTTGTGTTATTCAAAACAATTTTTAGGATTTCCGGGTTCCCGGTTGCCGTTGCCGCTTGCAATATAGAGCCCGACCACTCCTCCTCATTACGTGATCTGCACGGGGCACCTACAACATCGATCAGATAGCGGACAATATCCTCTTTCTCATGCTCAATGGCAGCCAACAGAATAGCCTTCGCAGTAGGGGGTTGATAGCTTGGATAGGCGCCGTGTCTTACCAGAATGTCACAGACAGCAAGGTGGCCATTCATCGCGGCGAGGAAGAGAGGTGTCCGCCCTCTTTTCTTCGGATACGTGTTGTGATTGACGTCTGCTCCTTGAGTTATAAATTTCTGCACCGCTTCCAAATCGCCTCGTTTTGCTGCATCGCCTAGAGTGTCATGTATCCGTTGTCGACGCTGTGGAAAGGTAGCCTCAGTACTCTTCAGATTTGAAGAATGATACTGTCGAACATGTCGGTCTAGGCTCGTCTTCGTGTCAAAGCCAAGTTCCCGAAGAGGGCAATCTTCATCAGGGCAGATAAATGGGTTCTCGTGTCTATTGACGTGACGGTTTCGTTCTGGAAGTCTGTCAAAGCCATGCTGGAAATTCATGCACCAGGCCTTGGGGCATTTGAAGTTCGCTGGCCCATACAGAGTATCTAGTTTCCTTTTCTCCGTCTCGGGTAGCGGTCCACGGCCGAGAAAATTTTCTATTGTTGTTCTTATAGCCAATATTCGCCATTCGATGCCTAGAATTGAGTATCTTGTAGCCGGGTTATCCGGCATCTGCCGAATAAACTCGGCCGGGTCGCTAGGACTATCTGTGCCATATACTTTTTTGATTTCAGATTGCAACCCGTATTCGTCGATAAAATCTCTAAGGGCTTGCACTGAATCATTGCGGCTCCCTTCAGAGTAAGACAGATATTCAGATGCTCCAATTAAGTGTTCAAATAGACTTGAAACACTGTAGTCCATTAGTGCATAGTACCCTGAGCGAAAGTATTTCTGGATTTGATCACAATCTATCCTCCCGTTGAATGGAGTGGACAGCAGATAATTGCAGCAGAACAGGGCAATCCGACTATGCTGGAAACCGAGGCCTACAATTTTGGCGCTGACAAGGTAGCTTGTTTTGATTAGCACGTATCTGGAAAATTTAGGGAAGAGGTACGAACTCTCGCGCTGTACTATGAACTAGAACAACGGTTGCTTCAGTGGGCTCCCTCATTTTCGCAAAATGCAAGTCAACGAATGAGCCACAAAATCGTTTGCAGTTAGCCCTCAGCATGTCTTCCTCACATTGTGAGACGCTCCTTTCAGGGTGAATGTAGAATGTAGCCTGAAGTTCCCGCCACTTCAACGGACGTGTTGCACATGCTACCCAGCCCAATATCTGCAAAGCAATATCTTTCTGCTTTTGGGGAGCTTTGTGAAGCACTGATGATGTCACACGACGATATCTTTCATTGTATGAGTTTCCAAGTGATAAGTAATAACACTGAGGTAGGTTTTCAGGGTCAAACTACTTACGCGGCATCTAGTCCGTCCGGGAATACTCCGGGTGCAATTTCATTTTCCAAGTCTCGGCGCGTGTATTGAACAAGTAAATTGTCCATGACTACTTTTGCGTATAGGAACATGCCTATATTTGTTTGATATAATTCAGTGGCGGGAAAGGATGATTCAGTCAAGGTGCATACCGTTTGCAACATTTGAAACCTTAGCAATTATTTTTTCCTGTATGTCAGCACTAAGATTCATATTGTCAGAAATTCTCCGCGCCATGCTCCTTATGTATAGCTCTATGTCTTCTTTATGACACCGCTGGTTATCCATGGAGATCTTATGTGCGGAAGACAACATTCTCTCCAATAGATCTGTTCGCTGACCAATGCATAGTAGACGTATGTGGCCATCAGTTCCTGGTAAAGACTTTTTCTGGCGTGAAAGAAACCAAGACAATGTCTTTTCCGCTTCGCAACTATCGCATTCATCTAGGCCATCCAGAACAACGTATAAACTACGTTGGCTACTGAATGCAATATCCGCGGCCTCCTTGATGACACTAGCTGACCCGAACCTTTTTCCATCATAGCCTGTATACTTCTCGCAGAAAAATGCCGCAAGGGCTGGGTCTTTGCTGAGAAGCTGGGCTATTAATCCGCGTAGAATATGGATAAATGTATGCTTGTCTTCTTGATGATCGCTGCAGTAGAAGAACAGAATAGGGTTTTCTTCCTCTTCATTGAGTGCTTCAATGATTCGGGATGCTAGAGTTGACTTCCCTTTTGTAAATTTAGAAATACCATTGTAGATATTACGGCCGAGTTGGAGGTAACACACCTGCTCCTGGAATGCCATGAATATATAATAGAGGGTTGGATCCTCCAAGCGCTTCACGCCACTGCTTGAATACCTTGTCGTTTAATACCCAATTACCGGAGTCGGCATGATGTCGACATTCGGACATAGTATCCTGATCAATATACGAGTTTGGGGCATCAAGTTTGTCAAGCATAGTATTGAGTCGGAATTCATTGAACCGAGCCGCCTCATCATCACGCAGCATTTGGACCTCATGAACCGTCAACGTGCTTTTTTCGCTTTCAATATGGTCCTTGTGGCGCTCCAGGCTATCGAGAATTCGTTTGAACTGTGAATTAAATGTTTTCCAGGAAGAATGGAATAATTGCTTCCACCCTTTTGATAGCATTAGCTCGGGGTTATATCGGGCTGTATGGTACGATCATAAAATCTTACTTGGTCTTGTCAGAAACTTCAATGCATGAAAGTGGAAATCTAGCACGTCACAAAACCACCTTTCCAGAGTGCTTAACATCCCAGGGTTTCTCTCAAACACGAGTTGGTACTGTAAGAAAGAAGGGGCTCGCTCGCCGATATCTTCGTAGGCGCTGAGCAAAACCTCCAACGTCTCACTCCACGAACTGGCAATCTGAAGAACAAATTTTATCGGGCCCTAAAGCATAACTGATAAGTCACTATTATTCCAGAAAAGGTCAGGACATACCCAAATATAAGCGGCAAATGGACTGCAGTTCAGGAAGACTTCAATGACTTTCCCGTACTCATTCATTGCTTCAAGAAATCTCTGAACCCGGGCCATATTCTGCAACTGTTTTTTGGATCCATGCTCTGTCTGAATTTTTTCAATAGCGTCCGCGACATGAGCGTACTCAGTGACAGCAAACTCTGCTCGCTGACTGCTGGACAAGCTGTTTGAAAACCTGTCCAAAGCCCTTTGGAAGGCGATGCTAGGTTGTCGTTGCATGAGTGAAGACGTCATTAGTCCTGTCTCATATTATCCCGGTACTGTGTAACTTAAGGCAGTAGACAGTTCGAGCTGGATCAAGTTTTGCAAGCCAAGCTGGGAGAGACGACGGGTCGGAGTTCTTCGTCTGTTCCGCATCAGCGGTCAACCTCGTGATCAGAGCCTTGTCCACACGAACCCCTCTTGTCCTTGGCCAATCATCATGCTTATCAGCAGGTCGATAAGCTCGTAAGTACTGGAAGCATTCGAATGAGCCTTACAAAGTGCACAGCCACCCAGATGCCCAATGCCTAAAACACCGCCTTTTGCACTGCCGCAGTAAGGCTGTTCCTCTGCATGTCTCTTCTGTGAAAAGCTGGCAATAAATCGTCATCGCAATTCTGCCGATACTTTCTGTTGTTCTCGATACATGATCTTTCTAACAGCCCGCTACACAGTCTCGAAGGGTTAGGGTACTTCTTCGATCCAAATGAACAATCTCAAGCGCTGTTGGGATCCTGTCCAGGATGTAGCAATGGACAGTTTCACTCCCTGCAAAAAAGCCCCTAAGTTAACGTACGTATCACTTGAATCCCGACCAATCTAACTAGGTCTCTCCGTTCGTGACTAAGCTAATGATCTCTTCGAAAGACCACCAGACCACGTCGATTACCTAGAAATTCCCTCAGAGACGGACCATGCTCCCCTGACTCCTGAAGGTTGTGTTCAGAATAACGAGGTGGTTTGCTATGGCGCGGTAGGACGACAAATACCGAGACGGAATAGTATGGCCGCAGGCTAATGTGATTCAAGTTGTATGAGGGTCGAGTCTCCCGCCGCGGAAAAAAGATACTCTTCCAGAAGTTCTGCCGATCGGCCGGTTCCTTGGAACGCTTCTTAGTTTTACGGAAGCATGAAGGTTGTTTTATAATCCAGGACCAGGCCCTGAATCAATTCGCTGTTCTGGATACGGTCACCGCTGCTGCACTTGATGGCTTGGAAGGACTCGAAAATATAATCTTTCAAGCGGTCCCGCAACCACTCATAGGGAATCAACCCAGCACAGGCGAGACTATTAACGTCTCGATCAATATATACGGTCCCATGCGACATTATCGGGAAGTTGGTTCTCGGCTTTCCAAACTAAAATACAACCTTCAGCATCCGGATGCGATCGATTCTGGGGTCCGATATGACAACCCTCAATATTTCAAGCGCTCATTCACGCATCTAGACATGCATCAATTTATCAGACCAGTTTATCATGTGAAGAGAAGTCTGCAATCAGTTTCTTCAGAGGTGGAAAGACTTCTGGACACGCTTGACGCTGTTGTCCCGGAGAGTGATATCCCAGCCACAGAGAAACTTCTGACACCTCTTCTCGAGTAAGTCGTTTAAACTGTCTAGTTAAAGTTGGCAATCTAACACAATTAGACATCAACAAGTTGCTGTCAAGTTTATTCGAAGCAGAGAAGATTCTGAAAATTCAAGGGAATGGTATCAGCATATAGACAGTCCAAGGTAGGTTCACGTCTCAAAGTCTCATATGCTAGTAGTCACTTTAGCGGTCTCCTAATTCACTTAAGCGACCTTCCAAGTGACCGGTCCAAGCAGTCAACTGGTGGCATAATAGCGGATACTATGGGCCTGGGAAAGACTCTCACAATGTTAAGTGCCATTGTGCTTTCCCTGGAGAAGGCTACCGATTTCATGCAATATACCGGCCGCTGCTTGGAAGGCGATCACTGTGCGATTCCGACTAAGACCACACTCGTCATTGTACCCTCGACACGTATGTTTCCTTCTTGAGTTTTCCGACAACCATCAATAACCAAAAGTATCAAAGAACTCTTTGATGTCTGGATATCAGAAATGGAGCGGTAATTGAGTACCCACCGTGAACCACTTCCACGGAAGCTAATGTCTGCTCTAGTCATATTGCCCCTAATTCAATGCACCTATCGATATTCCATGGGCACCAGAAAAAACTCGATGTGAAGGAGTATCTAGCATCGGATGTTGTGTTAACCACATACGCGACACTGGCAAGCGATTGTCAGAGCCTTGGCATTCTGCGTAGACTGAAATGGTTCCGCATAGTATTGGACGAAGGCGAGTATCCGAATATACATCCCTGGCTCTGACCTATATCTAACCGTCAACCTAGCTCACTGGATTCGAACACCCGCTAGCAAGCAGTTCCGTGCAGTCACACAACTGCAAGCGTGTCATCGATGGTGTCTGACAGGCACGCCAATCCAGAACAAACTCGAGGACCTCGGTTCTCTCGTGTCCTTTCTCAGGATTCCCCCGTTTGAAATTAGATCTCAGGCAAAATTTAAGGAGTACATTATTGATCCGTTATTTTCAGGTGGGAATGACCCAAGCCAGAATCTGCGACTGCTTCTCCGATCCTTGTGTCTGAGGAGAACCAAGCAAGGCGGCCACAGCATAACAGTGAATACAGTGGTGGTAAAACTCTTATTGTCCGCAGCGGAAAGAACTGCATATGATGAGATCCTGAATGAAACAAAGCATGAGATGGATACCCTCGTCAGCTCGAATCTTGGAGCGCGCAAGTATACCAAATTGTTCACGGCCATGCATCGACTTCGCGTGTTATGTGTCCAAGGCACTGCTTGTCGAAGCTGGAACTCTCGTTCATGCTCTCCTACTCGGCCGTCTGGAATTAAAAACTCCGAACCACGCTGCGAAATATGTGACGATGAGTTCACCACGTCGTTCAAGGCTGAGTGTCTGTTCTGTCCGGGTTGCTCTCGCCTCCTTTCCGAGTCTCCCGGTAGTGGTGGATATCTTTCCGAATGTTTGACGCCGAACTCCACTGGCGTCCATCAATACCCACTGTCACCGTCGCCGTATTCATCTTTGTCCACTAGCACGGAACCCCCGCTGTCAACGAAGCTCCAAACCCTGCTGAACGACTTAATACAGCATGCCTCCTCGTCCAAGAGGTATGGATAAACACTTCATGTATACCGCCGTACCGACCGATTACTAACTTGGATAGTATTGTTTTCTCCGCATGGACAAAAACACTTGACATTCTGTGCATGAAAATGGAAGAGTTGGGGCTAAACTACGTGCGTATCGATGGTGATGTGAGTAGATTAGATCGAACTCGGCGCCTCCACGACTTCCGAACCTCGTCATTAATCACGATTCTACTCATGACATACGGCACAGGCGCAGTGGGGTACATCTAGCCTTAATCGTTTAATCACCGAGCGACCTTCGATGCTGACAATGCCCCTATTCCAGGTTGAATCTTACCGCCGCAAATCGGATCCATATCCTTGAACCACAATGGAACCCTTCGGTTGAAGAGCAGGCTATCGGCAGAGCTGTTCGGCTCGGCCAGTCAAGGGAGGTGACGGTAGTGAAATATGTAGCCCAGCGCACTGTGGAAGAGGTGTTACAAATTCAAGTCATGGCATAATTCTGCAGACACACGTGACTAACCGCCTTTTAGAACATCCTCGGAGTGCAAAAGAATAAACAGCAACTAGCGAGCTTTACACTTGCGGGTGACTCGAATGAAACTTTGATGGATAGAACAGAGGTAAGTTTGCTCCGATTTCCATCTTCAATCGCTAATTTTTCGTAGGAGTTACAAAAGATCCTGTTCGTTTCGAGATGAGGACTCGGTTGCCGTTGGAAGGGAGTACTGTACAAGTAAGATAATAATGACCTAATTTGATAAAAATAACATAATGCGCCACAATTTTGAACGGCAGTCCTATGCTCTTAGTCTTAGTTTGTTGACTTAAATGATGTGGTTGTGGTGTAGATCTACTACGACAGGCAAAGAAGGAATATGCTCCATGAGATTTTCTAATGGAAAATCAATGGCAGGATCTAGTTTAAATGAAATAGGTAGTAATCTACGAGTCCGCTTATCCTCAACCGGTATAACTTAATTCTACATGCCCAGACCGGCTCACAGCTGCGGAACCTGAAAGGGCATTCTGACTCAGTTTACTCGATGGCCTTCTCATCCAGATATACTCAGATGGAGCACGAACAAGGCTCTCATATATTAGTTGAGAAGAACTCTTGGGTACGTTAAACGGGTAAAAGTGTAATATGACTTTCCGTGGACCTCATTGTCATGCTATCTAACATAATGGATTCGCACTTGGGTATCTGACTGTTCGCGTTCTTTTTATTACATTTTATGCGCCTTCCGGTTGAATCTATATTCTAATCAGAAAATTCATCTTTTTATATCTCTAACCTGTATGTAAAAGAGAAAGCCTGGATAGCTGTGCTTTATATTTTGATTTTTACATGTCCGGAAGATTCTGGACACTTCAATCAGTGGCGGATCGCCATCCATTAGAACACCACAGCCACTGAAGATCACATGATATACTTTATGAAGATCAACTAGTTAATTTTTATTTTCATACGGTGTGGTACTGTATGTACCATTCCATAGGTCGTGACTATTGGCAGATGTATATTAGAGTTCGTGTTGATAGATCAGTGATAGTTGCCTTTCCGGCTGAGCCGCCGGGCATTAATGAATTGTGGTATAAGGAAAGAAGTCAAGCAGTAAATGATTTCTTAAGGATACCCGCGAAGTTCCAGTGCTGACACATCCAGCCAGTATGTCAGTCGGAATCACTTTTTTCAGTGCTGAACACATTTTCTGTTTTGCTTTATTCTTTCTCCATCTGCCGGGTTCACTTCCGCAGTTTATAGAAATCGCTTTTTAGGTTATGATGAATGAATAGCTATAATTTACAGATATACTTAACCAAACAGTTTATTGCGCGCGACACCATACTTATTTATTTATAGAGTAGTTTGGTAATGTGATAAAATTGGGCTTTAATTTTATTGGAAATTTAATTTAACTGATTAAAAATCAATAAGTAATTTGGAAACCGTTAATTCTTTATAGCTAAAAGAACTTTTATATCTTAATTTGACTGCCGGTTAACAGTCAGGTTATGATTAAAGTATTTAAACGATCAGGTATAGCCACTCTAAGATGGAGTATTATAGCTATCCTATATTTTATAGCCAGTCAGATCTAGTTTTAATTACTATTGCATTATTTTGCCTGATAGATGGATCTGCACTGGCTTGGCGGTCATCGGCTAGGCGAATACCGGAATTATCTGGTTGTTCAGAAGAAATGCGGTCGAATGGGCCGCCACTATGGAGAGCAAACTAGCTAGTAGATAGACATTGCTTCGTGGTTATTTTCGGTGGATCTCATTCTCTGTTTGTTCGGCTTATGTTGATTGAAAGTGTATGAAGAAACTCAAGTATCGGGCGTATCCGTCCTCGCTTGCTGCACCAATCAGGCGTAAATGTCCAGTGGATTGTAGACTGTTTCCATAAGAGCTTGTTCCCGCAGTATTATTCCGTATTGGACATTGATGTTGAGGCATTGTGACGTGACGCATTAGCAGCTTGTTTTATTATTTCAGTGTTCATTTAGTATAAATATGCACTGCATTGGGTGTACAAGTTATCTCCAAGTACCCCGGCTCGGCAGTATTAGCCGACCCCACTTATTTCAGTGGAACTTTTATGCACCCGAACCTGTGTATAACCACTTTACCTGAATCTCTGTAACCAACTCTATCGGAAACCAAGCCTGATCTGCACTAGGGAGCTACACTATTGCGCTGATAATGGACAGTATACCACCTAAGCGATGGATCCAGAATACAGGATGGGAAAACAAGGAAAATGCCTCAACGCGCCCGTCCGTACATAGCGCCCTGTCCCTCAGGATATTTAAAGAGGCAGAAGTGCAAGCATCGATGCTATTTTTTCCAACGATTATTTCCTTTTGTCATTCCTGTATCTAAGCACAGCCTGCGTTCAAGGCACAAAGCACCCATCCAATTGACGTCCGTTTCGAGCGACCATGGTCGGTATCACCAATTCAACACCAGGAGCATTCAAAGCTCCGGGAAGGCTTCTGGTGACCCACGTTGATACTATTGCCAAGCAATCCCCTAATAGACGATTTGGCCTGATTCCAAATGGCACCGAAGTTGGCCAAGGATTCCGGGAGGTGACTCTCCGGGATCTCTCCCGCGCAGTCAATGCCATGTCCTGGTGGATCGATGACACTCTGGGCAAGCCGCAACCGGGAGAAACGATCGCATATCTGGGGAACAACGATGTGCGCTACATCATTTTTATGCTTGCGTGTCATAAGACAGGCTATACGGTTTGTTATCCGGGTGTCAAATTTACGAGTTGCCATTAACCATCAATATTTGGATTCACTCCTAGATCTTTCTACCTTCCACTCGGCTGTCGGATGATGCATATAACCATGTTCTCATGGAAACAAAGTGTTCGCACCTACTTTTCAGCCGAGAAAAGTCTCCAATTGCTTTCAGATTGAGAAAATTGGATTGGAAAATGCAATTCCAAGAGGTGCCATCTGTGGCGGACATCCTGAGGAATGCAAGTGACACGAGTCACTTTGAGTTCTCCAAGACCTATGATGAGGTGGTGGACGAGATTGCCTTTATGATCCATAGTTCTGGAACAACCGGTACGTATGCAGTGACTGATCCCCAAACAGCTTAAGAGATGTAGATCTAACGATTTCAGTAAGGCATGCCTAAGCCCGTTCCTCTCACCCATGGTTTTCTGGGTACGATGGATTTTGCCGTATCGATTCCTATGCCTCCGGGGCGGTCTTCCGCTTTCTTTAATGACCTGGCTTCTGATGATCCCAACCCCAAGGACCTTGTTCTCTCGTCCACACCGTATTTCCACTTGATGGGGCTGGTCTCGTTCTTCGAGTCTATCTTCCACAACATCCCCTTCGTTGCAGGCCCTGAAAGGCTGCTTTCCGTGGGGTTTCTGACCGATCTAATTCGCCACACGAAGCCGACAGTCACAATTCTTCCACCTTCAATCCTTGAAGACATGAGCTTTTCTGATGAGGCTCTCACGTGCCTCAGCACCCTGAAGTTTGTTTGTTATGGTGGGGCTCCTATTTCGCCAGAAGTGGGCGAGAAGCTTGGTAGATATGTCCAATTACGGTCGGCCATTGGATCCAGCGAGATGGGGGTCATCTGCTCTATGGTCCCCGAAGGAGAGGACGCCTGGGGGTATTTCGAGTGGAATCCCTCCTATCAGATTGATATGCAACCGATCGGGGACGGGCTCTACGAGCTGGTTATACCACGGGTGGAACATTCTCTCGTGATGCATGGAATCTTTCACACGTTCCCGGGTCTGAAAGAGTATCGATCCAAAGATCTCTACACCCGGCACCCAACCAAGCCGAAGCTCTGGAAGTATCATGGGCGCTTTGACGATGTGATTGTGCTCAGCAACGGAGAGAAACTGAACCCGATCTCGTTGGAGAAGATCGTGGAAGGCCATCCTTCGGTTCATCGGGCTTTGCTTATCGGCCAACGCAAATTCCAGACATGCTTGTTGGTCGAGCCGGATATCGAGAAGGTTACCACTCCTATCGACGAGAGGGAGTTTGTGAACATGATTTGGCCAGTGGTTCAGGCGGCTAACAAGACCGTTCCTGATTACGGCAAGGTCGTGAAAACCATGATCCGCCTTTCATCTCGCGAGAAACCCTTCAAACTCACCGCGAAAGGTACCACACAACGGCATACCGTGAATCAGGATTATGCCGAGGAAATTGAGGAGATTTACGCTGCCCAAGATAGGCAACTGGTGATGGGCCTGCCATCAGCGATCACCCCGGACACTGTCTGTGAATATCTACAAAACGTTATCTGCAAGCTTACAGGAAGGCAAAGCATCAAACCGAGTGACGATCTCTACAGCATGGGCCTGGACTCACTCCAGGCAATCCAGTTGAGCAAGATTGTGAAGAACTCGGTCTTCTCCTACAATCCGGAGTTGAACACCGACCATCTCAATGTGCAGCAGATCTATGCGCACCCAACTACAGAGGGACTCACTAATCTATTGTTGGGGATCCTTGACGAAACATCGAGTGCGATTGCTACCGTATCTCGTTCCAATAAGATTGCGCAGTTGATCATCAAGTATACGAATGATCTTCACACTCGGAAATCTGATATCCTTCCTCAACTGCCTGCCTTATTCACTGTCATTCTCACTGGATCCACCGGATCGTTGGGCAGCTATATCCTTGACGACCTACTGCGTAATCCCCAGGTAACAAAGGTCTACTGCTTTAACCGAAGTGAGGATTCTTCGACGCGCCAGAAGGAAGGCTTCCAGGAAAAGGGACTGCAGACTTCTCCTCTGGACGATCCCAACAAGGTTGAGTTCCTGCATGTCCGCTTCGGAGAACCCCAATTTGGCCTCTCCGACCGACAGTACAAAGAGCTCCTTAAAACGGTTGACGTGATCATCCACAATGCATGGAAGGTCAACTTCAACCATCCCGTGTCCTCCTTCGAGGACCCGCATCTCAAGGGTGTCCGGGAGTTCGTGCGCTTCAGCCAGAGGAGCCGCTACCAGGCCCATCTTGCCTTCGTCTCCTCAGTCAGCACGATTGGGGCCTGGAAGCCCAGCGACGAGGTCACGGCCGTCCCCGAAGTTCCGATGGAGACGGCGGAAGCCGCGCTGGAGCAGGGATACGGAGAGTCCAAGTATATCGGGGAGAGCATCTGCGTGGAGGCTTCGAAGACGGCCGGTGTGCCGACTAGTATCCTGCGCGTCGGACAGATCGCTGGTCCCGACACGCGCTTGGGAGTGTGGAATCCGCACGAGTGGATCCCGTCCTTGATCAAGACATCAAAGGCGACGGGTAAAGTGCCGTCTGATCTCGGGGGGTACCCCATCGACTGGGTGTCAGTGGTGCGCACCTCACCCTATCTCCTACTTTCTAACCTATCCGTAATGAATGTCACTGACTAAGTTAACCAGGATACCCTAGCGCAAATCGTAAACGAACTCGTCCTCGGCCGCCGCGCCTCGCTCGCGGATACCCGCAACGCAGTCTTCCATCTGGTCAATCCATGCCGGACCACCTGGGCTTCTCTCATTCCCGCGATCCAAGAGCGATACGCCGTCCAGCCCGTGCCTCTCGTCGACTGGGTCGCCGATCTCGAAACCATCCAGGATCCGTCCGATCGCGACGTGCAAGATAAACCCGCACTGAAGCTTCTAGCCTTCTTCCATGGCCTGGCGGACAACGCAGATGTCTTGTCTGCGGACATCAGCGTGGAACGGTCGAAGAAGGGGAGTAAAACGATGGCCTCACTCGGTTCGGTGTCACCGGCTCAGGTGGTCAATTGGTTGAATCAGTGGAACTTTTAGATCTAAGGCTAGGGTGAGAATATTAACTCGGCGATTACCTTGACATTCCTTGCTGCTTATGAAATATTCAGCATAAGACATATTAGGGCTAGAGTGACTTCTCAAACATTGGTGTTCTACGTTTTGTAGATAAAGGGCTTCCCCATACCTACATTCAGCGTGCTTGATGGGCCATATATACCCACAGGATAACGAAAGTCTCCAGATCAAACATTAGAAGTCTGTATCACCAATAATACACATACATGACTCCAATTTGCTTTGCAACGCTCGCTTCAACACACCTCTTCATTTTCTTTAACCTTTGTCCCTGTTTCTTTCCAACACTTGCTTTAAGATATCTCCTTTATTTCTTTAATATGTATCTCTGGTTCTTTATAATGCTTACTTCGATATATCTTTCTGTTTTCTTAATCCTTGTCGCTGTAACATATGATTTGTAGAAGCTTCTGAAGATATTTGAATACAAATAAATAGATAATAAGTATATATCAGACATGAAAAGTAGTATTATACATATTACTCTATCCTTTCCATATTTTCTTCAATTCTACCAAGAATTAATAGACTTTCACAACATGAATCATTCGGGTTTGGTAAATTGAGTTCTGGTAAGATATCGGTTTATAAGATATTAAATACTCCAAAAATTGAAATGTTTTAATTGATTACTATTCTTCTTCAGACAATTCATCTCAACTATAGGATGATATTAGTATTATCCCTCTGGCACAAGCAGTATATTTGGGCATTTAATGTATAACCTACAAGGTTATACAGAACAGCGAAATATAAAAGATAGCCTTAACATAGAAAGAACATCTTTACATCAATCCAAGGGCAATCTTAGGAGGCCGTCTATAGTCCTCCTCCCACCAAGAGCTTGCTCCCAAATGAGCGCAAGTATATACCTGAGCCATATCATAGCACACCTTCATCCAGCCAACATCTTCATACGTGCATCCATGTAAAGGCTCATAATCATCATCCTCTATCTTTTCATCAGATTCCTCTATACTAGCCCGGTCCACCTCATGCCTACCATTAACAAGAATCACGAATCCACTGTTATTCCATTCATCCAGCGACTCAAGCGGCATGTCCAGAACAGACCTCAAGATTCCTCATCCACCATGATGCAAAGTCAGTACCGTGCCGTAGAATGCCACCGGTATTCAGTAAGTGGAACTCCTTGCTCAGCTTCACACGCGGTAGCCGACCACCTATTGAACTGATCCCGTAGATTGTCCGGAGTTACCCCGTCGAACTGTGTCTTGTCGTCAATTATTGGCGGCCTGAAGGAATCAAGCAATTCCAGACCATGGTAAGATTCTAGTGACGTCCGAACCTTGTGGAGAGAGCGAGACAAGAATTCTTCCCAGTCAGAGTCACTCTTGTAAGTGCAACGGAATATAACGATACCCGACGTCTGGAAGCCCAAATCATGCATATTCGTCTCGATTAAGTCGGCATCATTCCATCTAAGGGGCCACCATGGTGTACGTTTAGAGTCCTGAGGACCACGCCTAGGGCGCGGTAATGATGATGATAAGAGCCTAGAAGAAAGTTGGAGCGTCTTCTTTTTCATGTAAGGTTGTAGAGTAGTGTTATAAAGTGCTGACCGGTGACCATGCCAGATGAGCGGCAGGGCGAAGAACGGAAGAGTTCTCGACAGGATACAGTTGATGTTATTAGGGATTTGGTATGTATGCCTTTCCAGCATGATGCTAGCCTCCCGAGTAAGGATAGTCATTTTAGCAATTTGGACAGGGCTTTTGTGAATCAAGCTTAGCAGAAAATAAAAGGAAGGTTGTGTGGAATGAAAGAGGTCGGTAACCCAAGTATTTAGGTCACTCGGTAGTAGTACCCATCACGTGGTTACCGCCTAGTTTCTGGCTTGGTAAATAATTCTAGAACTATAATCTAGTTAACTTTTATAATCTGCTATATCTGGACTAAATCCGATGACTGAATACACTTGTCTCGAGCCACTAAATCGTGTTTCCTCCACTGCTACTAATACCTACCGGCATCAGTCTGTAATCGTAGTCTTTTCCGCACTTATAGCAGGCATTTTCATCAAACCGACTTTGCTCTGGAATTCACTCAAGGCCTGAATCACCACGTCGTTCAACCGGTGATCACGGAAGTACTCGAGAAGGCCGAAAGTCTAGTATGCCATTTAGTAATTTCATTTCATCCCATTCCCAGTGATAGAGAGCAAGACTGACGCTTCGGATGGCCGTGGTGTGATTATTAACTGCCTCATCACTATCCGCTTTTACTTCCGCTGCGGCTAACTCTTCGATTTTAGCAATGGTGAAGGGAGAGTTGAGCCCCATAATTCTCCCCTTGACAGCGTTAATCCCAGCAGCAGTGGCCAGCAAAGGGTCCGGAAATTTGGTCGATCCAAAGGCTTCCATGATACGGCCGCAAGCGTATCAGGCAAGGCTAGTAACAGGCACTGTCAGTGACTAATACGAATGGAATTCATTAGCAGAGGCAGAAAATACTTTGAATTTATTATTAGATTATAAATAATATTAGTAAGAAGAATAATATAGTATAAATTATTTATTAAAATTATTTATATTATATTTATATATAAGTACTGACCAGCTGTAATATTATAAAATTATTTTACTATATCTAGTTATCTAGTCTTTTATAATTTTATTACAGCCCTTCTCTCTTCTCTCCTAATATTTATTAATATATAATCTAGTATACTACTTGTACATGATGCCTCAGAAACTAGTGAAATTAATAATCTTAAAAAAAATAGTTATAGTTATCTTATCAGTATATTTATCATTTTAAATATATTTAGAATATAGTTTATTAATATTTTACAAAAAGATATATATTCTTTTCTAAAAAGGCACAGATTAATAAATATAAAATATTCTAGAGAGTATTTCTAGGGTAATAATGACTAATGTTATCAGGATGAGCTGAGCAACAAGCAAAACACAACTTAACAACATGTTACTTGGTCATGAGCCCGAGGTGTTGTTTGCAGAGCATCTGGATCGGCGCTTCTGCTTTGTAGAGATGCCCACTCATGAAATTTACTGTTTGGGCCCTAGTGGTGAAGGTTTCACTTCCATGTAGGTTTCACCAACACTTAAACCGGGTGAACCTTCAGATCTCCCGCTATTATATTTTATTGTTGACCACGAGAGATTATGCACCCTCATCCTTGACCTCCCCCCCTTCATTCCCAGAGCTTTTATCAATACTTGTTTTACTTCCTCGAACTCCTTCTGCCTTATATTTGACCTGTCTATTCCCAGCGATGTGGCTTTTTTTTCTTGTTCCTGGACTAAAGACTATACTCTATCTCTATTGCCTAGCTCTGATGATGATAGAGCTTATGATTGCTCTCTGTGGTGTCCTGCAGTTGCTGCTTTGTCCAACCGCCTACGTGACTTGTGGGAAGGTTTCGTTTTCGGCGGAGATGAAATTTCTGTATACAGAGTCGGGCGGCGCGTGGCTGTATTTTGTATTTATGGCGGCTGTTATTTTGTGAGCTTTTAATAATAAGTATCTGTAGTGCTTTCTTTATGCTTCCATGCTCCTCAGCGACTTGGGCCTGGTATTATTCAGCCGTACAGGCAGTTGGCGGCTGGATAATCTGGCTTAATATCAGTATCTGGTTTATAGAAGACTATCTTATGTTTTAGATTTCTGCATCCACCATTTTTATGTAACTTTCAATTGTCAGTGGTGTTGCCCTCAGCGCGACTAATTCTAGCGTTGAAAGAGAATAAAACTTGATCCTTTTGTTGAATCTTGATGACAAGAATGATTTCAGGGACAAGGCGGATGAGAGCCGTGATCTATACACCAAGGAGTGACTATAATCGGGGAGAAATTGGAGGAAGCTATCATATAAATGCTTTTCTGTTTCACATCTGAGTGCCATAATGTTCTGGTCTTCTATCGGTCCACGGTAAAGAAAAAGAGAGCGAAATCACAGTCACATAGTGCGCATGATCTCTAGTACTTGGATGATCGCTTGGTACCACACAAACATCACTGTAACATTATGCAATGAGATTGACAGGGTTAGTCGCATATAGAATAAGTCACAAGTTGTCCTTCTCCCCTCAAATAGCTGTTCCTGTCTGTAACAAATTCCTGAAAGGTCATAGATCATCGCCATAATTCTTTGAGGAAGAGCCGCGTTCGTGGCTCTTTCCACCGAATAGCGTTTGGTTTAGTAGCATGTTATATAGGGGCTCAAATTATCGTGCGGCATTATCGACTCGCCATATGCCATTAGTCCTGGTGATTTCAAAATTACTTCCGCTGGACTCTGTCGTACACCACGTCTCTCCTCCCCCCCGAATATGTCTCGACTGTGACCCGTTTCTTTGACGTACCTCAGTCTATGTTCTACGACCATCTATTATTTTTGCCAGCTCTATCGGGCTGTCTTCGCCAATCAGTGTTTGTTTTCATCACATAGCTCTTGCCACTTTGGATGAAACTGGTATTCGTCGTAAGTGTGCGCATTCGGATATATACACTCTTACTTTTTTATATTGTGGGTGGAGACAGCGAGTCTGACATCCTTTGGGACTAGTGTTGTGTCCGTGAAGGTGATCTCGTCCAGGGCATAGCGTTGCAGCCAAGCTGAATAATTTTAAAACAATAAGTGCTAGTTTTAGTGATAACAAGCGCGACGAGGTCGAGAGTGGTGATGAGCAATGTACAAGCTAGGAGCTACGCACTCTGGCCCAGCGGATCCAATTCTTGATTTACCTGCCTTTATCAGACTATCCAGGAAATTCATCTGGCGAAACTGATCTAGTAACAGGCACTGTCAGTGACTATACAAATAGAATTTATCAGCAGAGGCAGATGATAGTCTGAATTTACTACTAGATTATAAATAATATTAGTAAGAAGATTAATATAGTATAAATTATTTATTAAATTTATTTATATTATATTTATATACAAGTACTATCTAGCTGTAATATTATAAAGCTATTTTAATATATCCAGCTGCCTAGCTTTCTGTTACTCTACTGCCTTCTCTATCTATTAATATAAAGTCCAGTATACTACTTGCATATAGTATCTCAGAAACTAGTAAATTATTAATTTTGTAAAAAGGAGTTATTTTCTCAGTATATTTATTATTATAAACATATTTAAAATACAATTTAATAATATATATTAATTTCTTTTAAATAAGAATATACTTTTTCCTAGGAAGATATAGATTAATAGACACAAAATAATCTAGAGAATATTTCTTAAGTAATGGTGACTAAGGTCATGATTTATACTATCCAATGACTACTCGACTGAATCTATACCCAGTTATATCTCCGGCATTCATCGCAAACCATCTTGTAATGAAAAAGGCTCTTTATGGATTTGGAAACTTAACACTCGTCGATCTTGCCAGCTTATTCTTGTGGTAAGAACCTCTCATTTGGAATAGTCACCACTTGTAAGCGGAATAGACCATTCAAGGCTGGGTGAACATGGTTAAGAGCAAACTTTATCGGTTCACCCTAATTTTTGGATGCCAATCTGATCTGTATGAAATGGAATTAATAGGAGATTGTCTCGATTGGAGATAGTCTTTCAAGTCGTTACTAAGAGTTAAGGATGTAGTATGAGAGATATCCCACCGCAACAGCCTGTAGGTGGTCGTGCTAAAGTCGCCTATAGGAAGACACAGCATATAAAGGATGTGTCTACCAAACCAAATGGCTCGAAACTTTACTTCTCTATCTGGTACTGTAACCGGTTTGCAGGGCTCACCTGGAGAGGTGCCTCTGGCGCTCCTGACGGAAATCAATACTTTTTAGTCTCACCTGCAAACAGGGTAAGCTTTCACTAAAGACCGGCCCTACATTTCTAGTTTTACCTATACCATTCACCTGCAGCATACCTTCAGGGAAATAGGTTCACAATTTATGGATGTATACCGTCACTAGCATGTAAAAATCCGGCTTTTTCCTCAGTAGTAGATCAGAAGACTTCGACTTCCTGGATGATGGTAAGACTTTATTGAAAATATGCTTCCTCATTGACATCATTTCACCGAAGGAATATCACGAGGGATACGTTGTAGCCTAGGCCTTGTAACACTAAAACAGGATTCCATGTTACCCCTATGATAGTTATAAAGGCTTTGTTCCGTCTCATTAGCTGCCAATATTTAGAAGGCAGAACTTCATTGACGACGTTCACTTGTGGAAGGATACTTCAATAGCCCATACCAGGAAACCGATAATCCGCAGCTTCATTCCTAGTCCCTACTTCCCCAACGTACATGCCCAACATGACAGTTACTAAGCCGCAAATGTATCATTCCCTCCACTACACTCAAACAAAACGGGATCCACGGTATTAACACATAACTCTCACAGGCCTGTTGAGGAATACTTTCTCTCCTTAATCAAGCAACAAGACTGTTTTGATTCATCAGAGCTACAAGATGTCTTCGATCATCTACCAGGGGTACAGCCGGACGTTCTGCTCGGTGAATGGGAGGCTCACATACTCCGAAGTGGACACCCTTCAGATTCGGTAGCAGAGAAATTGCTACCTCTGATCAAGGTTGTCCACTCCAGAACATCCGTGACAAAGTATTCACTGGATGGTAAAATAAGGAAGTCTCTTCCAGATTGGGGTGATATGTTTGTGAGTCTTTGCACCAAATCTCGGTCCTCCCTCTTACATGTCTGCCACGTCTTCATGATTGCATTTTTATTGACCATGAACTAATTTCTGAATGGCTGAAGCTATCTGAAATTACCTATCGCGGTGTTAGCTCTGCGGCTCTGATATATGATGATCATCCACGGGTAGACTACCTTCGCTATGTCAATGAACACACCATTGCCGGTGCTCACTGGTCCAAAAAGGAAGATGAAGCCGGAGTGGTATATTTCTATCTTAGCAAGCATTAACAGACAAGGCTAGAAGATTGACGTTTTGGCCCAATCATCCTGGATAGGTCGTGAAATTCGAGTTTTATCGTTTCTTTAGGTTCATTTTACTATAGAATGGAAATATGAGCTTGTTAGTATTGCATCGATAGATATATATTCTAGGCTGTATTCTAAACCCCTCTTTTTATGGCATGAGGTAGAACATGCCTGCAAGGCGTTGAAGTGGCTGTCATGCGGTGAGGCTTCCGTTGTGTCCTCGAGTGACATGCCTAACTTATACGGTCGCTGAACGATTGCTGGGTGTTTTACCATTCTCGACTGGGGAGATGAGTCATTTGACTTACACAGCCAGCATACCGCAGACTTTGGCGTTTTTAATCATCCACATTAGGGGATGATATATCTTGTATGATTGTTGAACCTAACCAATTGCCATGCTGCATCCTGCAGATCATCTGTGTGCTTCCAGTTCTGGCCGGGTACATGCTTCAATACATGCAAGGCCTGGTCCTCCTGGCATCCCGTGTCACATTGATCCATGCAGAAGCAGACCATTAAGGATAAAATTTGCCACTACACATTTTTGGATCTTATTGTATTCTGTGACGTGTGGGCTCTGGTCCAGTGTCCTAGCCACTGACCTACCCACCGAGCTACAATCAAAAATACGTATTCAATTTATAGGCATCTTTGCCTTCGAAAGATACTGGTTTGTTGTGTTATTATTAGGGTCTATGTATCTACAACACTGCAGATTTCGGCATCTCACTCTACCTTTGCTTTAATAAAGCTTCCCCAAGCCTATCAGTCATCATCGTGGAGCTCTTTGCTCGTGAGAAGATCCACAGTGTGGAATTAATTTTATTCAAATCACCAAATTACCATACTTTGAACCCGCATGTGTCCCTGCTAGACCTCTCTCTGATTACTGTAATCAGTTGGACACAGGAAATGGCTAGGTCATACTAGCTGCTCTTGCCCCAATTCTTGACCACAGCATGGGATCAACGTCACAGAAGTAATCACTGCGCTGCATTTCTGGCCCAAGATGCAAAGGATGTCGAGAACGAACAGCTGTTCTGGGCACTGCTGGCAGGAGAAGAAGACTCCGGTCAAAGTGGTTAGAGGTATAACTTGGAGATCTGCTCGTCTCATATGCAAACGAAAGCAATGTTGAAAATGTATTATGTATATTCATCGATCTTTCTTAATAGATGTCGTCCCATGTTGTGTGGACAACCTCACTGATATGTATTTCAATGATCTAATCACCGTACCCGGCGCATGTCCGTCATATGTATGTTGTGTTCTTTGTTTATGAATTGAAACTGCTACTTCGCGTGAGTAACTACAATAATATGATGCCGCTTATTCATGACGGTATCCTAGCTGGGCTCAAGCTATAGCATGGGTCGAGTAATTTTCCAATGGCCTTCAAGAGCAGAGGTTGGTAAAATGGCCCTGTTCTCAGGAACGCCTTCATCTCCTTGTTCTTTGAGAATTTCCCATTGCACGCATTGTTTTTATGGCAGCCGCACCTGGTACTTTTTTATAGCAGAGCATTGCCTACCCACACCTTATTGTCACCGACCTTGTGCAGACATCGGATGGATAGTATACACATCCGCAGGGGAAGTGAAATACTGCCATTTCATAAGCCTAAATCTGTATCCTTTTAAATCAAGGCAAGGCATATTGTCTATCGCCATGATAGCCGACGGCACCAACCATTCCCTCTGAACGCTGATCAGTAGGCTGAAACTACGCCACCAGCAAACCTGGCACTGAACTCAGAGTGGATGGTATACTAGGTCCACCCTGAGATGGTGGAAGGCATACGATATGAGCAGATGCCAGTGGGGAGATACAGTGACTGGAGTCTCTGTGTCGCCTTATGTTTTGCGAGGTATGAACAGATTAGCTGTGAGCCGCATCTCTGCAATATCCAGAGAGCGAGGTAGTTCTGGTGTCGGGCGGGCCTTTGATGACTCAGGCATTACGGCTGCGAAATGTAAACCTTAAACTTACGGCTTGGCTTCTTAATCGGGTCTAGTGCACTCACGTAGTACTGTAGTTTGGAATCGTCGCATCTCGCATGGCTTCACATATCGTTGAGATGCGCTCTCGATGTTCCCCCAACCAGACTTTTCGGCTAGCTTTACAGACGACTTTTAGTTGATTCATGTTTGCTCACAATGAGCAATTCTCATCTACGTCTCGATACGCCCCAATCCCACACCATTTTCATCCGCCCGGGCATCGAACCATATACTTCGTCTTTGCCGGGTTCCGTTCGACTTTCAAGGAAGGCTTCCATGGACATGGACATGACAGATAGTGCACGCAATATCACTATTAGTCTTGTTCGATCAGTGAAATTCGATGGCCATAGCTCATCTCGCACAAACCTCAATGGTCGCTGGCGGAGTACTCTTCGATATCGACAGTCCACGACAAAGCAATTTATAGCGCCGGGCTACGAAGAGACTGTTCTGAATTGTATTCTTTGGTCCGCACTTGACAAACTCGTGTCATGTCGGAATACAGACACGGAAGATGGTGTGGTCTACTACTTCAATATTCCGGTGCCGAACTGCCTCCCTCCAACGATGAAAACCGAGCTAGGGACAGTCGATTACTACCTCAAGGCCACGATTGACCTTGAGTCTGGCCGCAAACTGAGTGTGTCCAAGACCCTTGACATTCTTTATCGTTTGATACAACCACCATCTTTCCCCAGCAACTATTCTCGACGGTTCACTGCCTCCCCTCTGATGATTCAAACTACGATATCACAGCAACGACCAAAAGATGCGACTACCAAAGCGATGTTCTCCGTGGAGCTAGCAATTCGGAATTTGCTGACACCAGCTGCCCGAGATGGTGAAATGAAATATATAGCTATCTCAGCAATCAAGTGGAGGGTCGACGAAGTAGCTATGCGCCGTAATATAGCCCATTGTGAGATGCAGGACTTTGCTAACACTACAACGACGTCGAAACGGTCATTGATAGAAGGAAAGCTCGAACCCCGATGCCCGAAAGTCATATTTCAACGCTCGGATCAGAGCTGCCTGCGTGATGGCTGCTTACGGGTCGAATTCGAAATCAGGATTCCGGAAAGTGCAAATGCTGCAGACGAAATCTGTGAGAGTTACTGTGGCAGTGACGATTCACGGAATATTTTTCCACTGGCCGATCTTCCAGGAATTGCTATCAACCACGAATTGAAGGTCGAGCTTATAACCCGGGAGGACACCTTCAGTGGCAGAACGAATAAGAGACTGGACCGGAAACCCATCGCTAAGTTGTACGGTGCAATATTTCCGCTGCGAATACACAAGCTTGCCAATGATGTCGACGCGATGGAGACATACTGTCTTGACGAGCCTCCGGCATTTGATGTGATCCAACAGATGCTACCCCCGAAATACGAACCATAAGTCGATCCACAGATCGAAAGATTCCTCAGGAACCGGAGGGAGTTCAGGAAGTGTGAAGATAGAATACATGGATTGCTTTAGTCAGCTCAATAAGATTTGGAGCCATCCTTGAAATGCATAGGCACACCACTGCGTAGCACTCACAACCTACCAAATGGTTTCCTCCATCGTGTAAATCACCTGATGTCTAATCTGGCTGTTTTATTTTCTTTTTTTTTTTTTTTTTTTTTTTTTTTTTTTTTTTTTTTTTTTTTTTTTTGCACTGAGTGTAGCAAGCCCTTATTGTACAAGCAAATTACCTCATTGTGAGAACTGATCATTATTGAGTAAGCACGATCGGATCCTCACCCTTTACAGGCAATCTCAATCGCAAATTTAAGGGAAAGTTACAAGAGTCATAAACAGTTCTAATGCTGAAGTTCAATCCAGTGGCCCCCGTTGAACTCTCTAAAATCGCCCCTCAAGACATCAATTCCGTCCCGTCTGACTTCCTCTACCAGGTCCTTGATTTTAACTGCGATGCGGTCTGGCACAAACCCGAAATGAGCATATGCATCCTTCGAAGGCAAACTCTTTCCAAAGTAGTTCATGGACACGGATGCATCAGCATAGCGCTCCCATCCGTTAGACGGGTAAGCCTCAATCACGACAGTTGGCTTGCCGGCGCGAGGCTTCAATACAGAGTGCTTGTATTCTCGAGACTGTTGCTCGAAAAGCCTTGTGCAAGGGAATGAGACAATCCGTGCGCGGAGACCATATTCCTTAAGAAGCAATTCGCGGGTCTGCATCGCATATACCATTTCTGAGCCGACTCCGATGATGGTGACGTCAAAGTCGTCGCCCTCTGCCTCAGCAAAAACGTACGCGCCTCTGATTACACCTTCGCGTGAGGAGTATTGAGGATACTGGGTCAAACCCTGACGGGATAGGGAAATGACAGTCGGTGTCTCAGTCGCGCGAATGGCGGCGTTGTAAGCGCCTGCAACTTCTTCTGCATCGCAGGGGCGGATGTAGAGTAGGTTAGGCATAGCACGCCATAGCGCAGCAACTGCGATGGGCTGGTGCGTAGGTCCATTCTCGCCGACTCCGATGCTGTCGTGGGTGGCGATGTGGATCTGCTGGAGGCCTTGTAGTGCGGCCATGCGGATAGCGGCAGCGGCGTACAGATGGAAGACAAAGTATGTACTCGTCATGGGGATGAAGGTGCCTCTGTTGAATGCAGCAAGCCCGTTGGAGATAGCGCACATGGCATGCTCCCGGATACCGTAGTGAATGTATCTACCGCTGTAGTCTCCGGTCAGACCACACACAGTTTGGAGGTCAGGCTGAAGTGCATGTAAGTAACCGAAAGTGGCATCAGGAAAAGAAGCTAGTGGCACCTACAGACTGGAAGTCGACTTTGTTCTTGTAGGCGACATTGCAGGAGGGCGTAAGATCCCCAGTCCCGATCAAGAACGAATTGATGTTCTGTCCCAGGGCATTGGTTATCACACCAGCAGATTTCCTGGAAGCAGTGGATGCAGTAGGTTGTTCTTCCTTGTTGGGAATGTACTTGTTCCAGTCTTCTGGAAGCTTTCCTGCAACACGGCGCGCAAATTCAGCGGCCAACTCGGGGTACTCTTCACGGTACTTGGCAACAGCCGCATGCCAACTCGCTTCATGAGCCTCGCCACGGCCAGGAATATCACGGAAGAAGTCATAGACATCCTCTGGAATGTAGAAGTGTTCGTTAGGGTCGAGGCCAAACGATCGCTTGAGGTTAGCCACTTCGTCGACACCCAGGGCAGATCCGTGTACATCAGCCGTGCCGGCCTTGGCGGATCCAATACCAATCACGGTGCGGACGTTTAGGAATGTTGGCTTATCGCTGTGGCGAGCGGCATCCAGCGCGTTCACGACGGCTAGATCGCATTAGCGGACCCTTCATATGAAGTCAAGGGTTCAGTAGACCTACCAGCAACATCTGTGTCCCCACTGTACACGTCTACCACATTGAAACCAGTAGCTCGCATCTTCATGTTCATATCCTCGGTGTTAGCAACATCTGCACTTCCATCGCACGTAACGTTGTTATTGTCGAAGATGACACATAGATTGTTCAACTTCCAGTGGCCAGCGAGTGAGAGCGCTTCAAGACCGACACCTTCCTGAAGGCAGGCGTCACCGACCATGCACCACGTCATGTTATTTACTACCTCGTGGCCAGGCCTGTTGTATGTAGCAGCCAAATTCTTAGTGGCCATGGCGAGTCCAACGGCATTAGCCACACCCTGGCCGAGAGGCCCCGTTGTAACCTCCACGCCATCAATCTCAATTTCGGGATGACCAGGGCAGAGAGAGTCAAGTCTCGCCGAGTGATATGTCTTGAGTTGATCGTGTGTCATGCTCGGAACACCAATAAGGTGCATAAACAAATATTGCCATAGGCAGGCATGGCCTACAACATTTCTCTGTTAGGCACACTTTGAGTATAGTCAGGCAGCTCGGCCGGAGCAACACCTGGAGACATACCATTGGAGAGGACAAAACGGTCACGATTGAAGTAATTGCAGTTCTTTGGGGAATACTTCATGACATATTTATACAAGGCGATACCGATGGCAGCCATACCCATCGGGGCACTGTCGAGGTTGGTTAGAGCCGTGCCCATGTTGTCAAACAGGATATCCGGGATTCGGAGCTGACTTACCCAGCGTGACCTTCTCCATACTGCTGCGCAAGATCGGCAATGAGGGCTCGAAAGACATTCATCACACGCTGGTGCTTCCCTGGGCTTTCTAGTCCGATACCGACACCGGCTGAAGCTCCATTGCGAACACCAGAGACTGCTTTCGTGGGCAGACTTTGGATGGGCTTCTCTGTAAGTTCTAGTGCGGGAGCCATAGCCGGAAAGTGAAGGCTATCTGCGAAATCAAGAGTTTCTTTCTGCAAGGAAACGTTCTATGGTAGTGAATTTGAGATTGTTAGGCCAAAGACATCGAGATGGCGGTATTCTTATACATCATGCTATCCACCCCGATATGCCATGCGCCCCGGATTTCAGGCACTGACCAAGTAATGGATCATGTTGATTCTGGATCGAGACGATGACAATCACCTGTCATTGAGGCCACTGAGTATAGGATAGTCAGATGTTATTCGCAGTACCAGTATTTCCATATGCTTCTGAGTGCTGGCCATCGTCGGAACAGTGCCTCGCTTCGAGGCCAGTGACCCTCGCCTCGATGACCCCTCGGCTGCGTTCCCGTGAGTAATGTAGTGCCCCCACAATGGTCATACTGCCTCACAAGCATGATTAGCCATCTCGACATATCTTTGACAAATTCACTACTGATGACTTTAATGTCTCGAAGAAAGGGTGTACTCCCACAGGTACAACAGACATGAACGTAGTGTATACGTTTGTAAAAGAGGTAATATGACAAAGATCCATGAGTAGCTTATGGGGTGAACTCACTTTCTCTATTGTCTAACAATGTTATCTATGTACATGCCAAATATGAAGTTGCAGGTTTACGAGGCCCAAGGTTCCCTCCCTTCTCTGCCATCATACACCAAAGCTAGGCCATAATCATAAGTGATGCGAATATTATTATATGGAAGATGCGTTTTCAATCATGTTGACTGTAGGAGCACTTTCCTTCCTTCTTCCATGTAGGACAGCGTCAGTAAGCACCAAAGCATCTTGGCTGATTTTCGCCATCTTCTTCTTGGACTGTGGTCCAATGAGCCATTTAGGATTGTTCTCGAACAAGACATCAATATCTTCAAGAGAAGCCTTGCAGGTATCCGGAACTGCAGTGTCAAGATTGTTAATATTGGGTTCAAACTCAGGAAATTCGATCCGTAGCGTGCGACGAAGGAAAGCTTACTGAAAAAGTATATCACTGGGATAAAAGACAAATTCGTACATGCCCACAGGATGTAAGTACCATATTGAATGCGAGAGATGAGCACTGGAGATATCATAACAACAAAGAAATTGCAGAGCCAGAAAAAGCCGGTGGAGATGGCGACGGATGTTCCACGCGTTTGCAGCGGAGTTAATTCGACGGGTAGCAAGAAGGCCAGCCCGTTGGTACCGATGGCACAGACAGTGTTGAAAATGCTAACATTCAGACATCAGCAATATAATAAAAATTATCTCTTTAGACAAAATGACTCACAAGACACAAACTACGGACACGTATCCGCATGCTTTATTGCTTGGAAACGCAACCGTGGCGGCGAGAACAGCCATGCTGACACACTGCCCGACCGCCCCGAAAAGCAGTAAGGGCCGACGCCCAAGTCTGTCGATGAGGGGAATTGGAATGAAGCTCGCAATCCAGAACTCCAAGCCGACAAAGCCGGACATCAGCAAACTAAGATGTCTGGAGAACTTCAGTGTGTTCTGGAAGATAATGGGGCTGTGGTACTCCAATAAGATGTGGTAAGCGGGTGATCGTCAAAATATATTTCTATAGAGGTTGAGGGTTTCGGGACAACAGATCGACAGCTGGACTTACACATAATATGTAATAAGATTGACGCCTGTAAGCTGGTACATGCACATCACAAATGCAGACAAGACGAGTCGCTGGAAAAATCGGGGCCTTCCCTGGGTGAAGATAGCCTGCCATGGAGAATCACTTTGGGAATCTTCTTGGAGTGCGTTCTCAATCAAAGACACGACTGTGCACTAGATCAATCCCATGACATTAGCGACTCTGTGTATCAAAGGGTATTATCACTGCACGTGGTATACGAACAACTTCAGCAGCGCGTGTAGCAGGATCTTCTTCCAACGATAACATATCAACAACGTTGCGTGCCTCATCAACTTTTCCGTTGCGCATCAGAACCCGCGGGGATTCTGATATATCAGAGAATGGCCCATCAGTCTTCCGGTACACTATTTGATCATGAGTCTATTGCCACTTACCCGGAAGAAAGAGTGCCAGAACAATTGTCACAGCCGAGAAAGCAGACTGCAGCCCCAGTGGCAGCCTCCATGCCCAACCATTGTTACTGGTAACAGAGGAAGCTGCCAGGCCATAGTCCACCCAGTATGCTAGGGCAATCCCGAACTGCAGATATTAGCTGATAATGTCTTGCAAGGTGTCATAAATGCAAGCTGACATACCAGGTTAATGTTGAGTTGCCACATGACGGCTCGACCTCTGTTCTCAGAACGAGAGCACTCGCCATTCCAGGTGGGCAAAATAGCAGCTGCCATACCATTCCCAAACCCGGCTGAAGGCAGAATGCGTCAGTATTCCTCGATGATAGGCACTCGGAAGCCAATTGGAACATACCAACAATACGGCCTACTATCAATTGGGCCAGATCAAAAGAGGAAGCCTGAAGGATGGCACCGAAGATGATAATTAGCTCTCCCACCATGACGGTCAGCCTTCGGCCGAACTTGTCACCACTGATTATGACAGTCAAAGCACCGGCTGCACATCCTAGTTCATAGACCGCCACCTGTTAATGTTAAAAGCACGTCCCATGTAGGTAATCTCTCTGAAGAGCCAAGCGCCATCTTCACGTACCGCAAAACCTTGGAGGGTAGAGTTGCCATTCGAGATCGAAGGGAATGTTGCTTCGAATGATGGGCCCGTGAGAAGACTGCCCATGACACCTTGATCATAGCCGAACAACATGTTCCTACATGGCGCAGAGGCGTGCGTTAGACTCCGTCTCGCGTGTAAGGCTAGGGGTCATACTCACCCAATGCCACATGTAGCTGTAATCAGGTACTCGATCCATGCCGATTTAGCCCCTCGGCCTCTTAGCCGCTCGGTGAGGAACGCATAGGGAGTTGTGAATGGTTTCATTCTGATATTCGTCTCGCAGCTTACTTGGCAATCAGTTTCAATGAGAAATCGAATCTCGCTTGCAGGTGGGTTGAAGAGAAATGTATTTCGCCAAGAACTCCATGAAGCTAAGCACTGGTTTTGTTTCTGCTGGATCGGCGATAAACAGCTTGGAGGGTTGGGGTATCTCCGGATTCCCCGCATTGTGGGGGGTCGCCCTGATCATCGCTGCTGAAATTTGAGGCTTGCTAAAAGCTATGTTTGACATCGTCTCGGGACCGCCCCAGACTTCGCCAATTGGTTCGAAACCTTAAAACTTGTCCTTGAGCCACACGGATAGCCGGAATCTTAAGCTTCCCGCTGCATTCGACTGCGTCTGACTCCGGCAAGTTGACGTTACTGGCAAAGCGAAGGCGATGAAGTCTCCACATGATTTTTAACCTTCCCAATTCTGGTGTTCCCTATGTGTCATTGAGGGCTTTATCCCACCGGTCGGCAATCCACCCGATAGCTCTCGATGCGAGCCCCTTGCCCCTCGCAAGCTAACCGGGGCCACATGAGCATCCGTTCACCGGCTCATTTCATCATCATAAATCCTGTACACCACTTGTGTGGACCCTGAACTAGCATGACTATGCTGATTACCATCTCCATATGATAGCTCCAAAGGCCGGAGTAGCTATGGTACATCCACCGACGGGGGAAAGACTCGAGTTTTCTCTCCAGATTCTGGGGTTAACGGCAGTCCCACATCGCGGCAGCGCAACAGACCCGCAAAACCAAACTTACCCGGATCAAAGACCATGGTCTCGTGTTTACTCGTGTTTATGTGTTCCCCGTCTTATTCATATGCAATTCACAGCATTCCAGTTATTTTATATTGCTTCTTGGTACCATTACAATCAAGGCCATTTTCTGTAAAGGACCTCTAAGTGGATCAGAGTTAAGCATCGTCCCGAGCTAACCATGCAGCCACCGACTGGGTTTCATACGATAGCTGCACATTCCAATTTATGATATCCACGCTCACATGAACTTGGGTTGCAGAAAGAAACACTAAGTGTAATTTGCTCGTCGATAGATGGCTTCGTGACGAGAATTAGTCCACCCCTGTCTCATCACCATGATTCCTATTGATCGCACATGAGACTATATATATAGCGGTGCCTGCCGTTCGAGCTAATTACAGCATGATCTTACATGCGAGAGAATATGTATACAGGTATTACTACCACTTAGGAATCTCCCTTCCAGGACGATGTCTTCCAATACGTTCACTTGTTCGAAACTGGATTCCTCTTAGGTAGCCAATGCCCGTTACGGTCAACTGCTATCCACCTCCACAAGCACTGCACTACAACAGCTTTGTGAATGGTGCCAATGGCGCAAAGAAGAGGTCCCGCAGTTGGACTCGATGCGAAACCCTTCGACCTAATTGCTCATTGCTGTCTGGGCTGTGGGGAACCCCAAGGGGCGCGGAGAAAGATTGTGGAGGTGGATACGGTCATGCTTAATCCGGGGCATGACAGGTGGCCTGATGGCCGCAGGTTTGTTCGACTCCGACATACTTGGGCATACTCAAAGTAGTTAGCTAGCTTTGCATATCCCGGGTAGATGGTGGGACATAAACCTGACAAGCCCACTATCTCAGCCCTTGACGCCTTTCTCTTCGACTACAGTCCTCGCTGTACTTACAAGCCATCATGGACACAGTCGACATTCACGAGGGACAGCTTAAGGATGCCTCATCGCACGAGATCGAAGATGTAGATGCGACCGATGCGATTTCCTTCACGCCGGAGGAGGAGAAAGCGCTGGTGAGGAAGATTGACATGACCCTTCTACCTACCGTCTGGGTCATGTATCTCCTATCCTACCTGGACCGGACCAAGTAAGTGTGACTATGTGCTCATCTGGAATTGACCAGTTTCAGGGGCTAATGGTTTTCTCTGTGCAGTATCGGCAATGCCAAAATATCCGGGATGCAGGTAGACCTCAATCTGACCTCAAACGAATATTCCATTGCTCTAGTTGTCTTCTTTGTCGGATATGTGGTGTTCGAAGTTCCTAGCAAGTATGGCTTCTCTACGTACGTGTATTAGTCTGAAACTATAATAACCAAGCGTTGTTTACGAACAGTTTGGCGTTGGGTCGGTCACGTCCATCCATCTTCCTCTCTACTATCATGATTCTCTGGGGCGCATTGACCTGTGTCATGGCTGTTGTCAAGGACTTCTCGCATCTAGTAGTCCTGAGAGTCATCATTGGGTGCATTGAGTCTGGCTTTGCTCCCGGAGTCTTACTGGTGTTGTCATCATGGTACAAGCAGACCGAGCAGTCCAAGAGATTCGGCGTGTTCATCTCGGCGGCCGTTCTATCAGGTGCCTTTGGTGGACTCATTGCGGCCGGCATTGTCGATGGCCTTGAAGGTGTGCATGGAATTAGAGGCTGGCGATGGCTTTTCATCATTGAAGGTGTTATCACCGTTGGTTGTGCGCTCGTATCTCTTTTCGTCCTGCCTGACTTTCCTGCTACAACGCGACGACTGTCCGATCGCGAGCGGCAGATAGCTGTGGCCCGACTGGCCAGGGAGAATGTCACGGCAACCACCGAAGATACCGAGCATTTGAGTAGCCTGGGGGCGTGTAGAGTAGCCTGCAAAGACTTCCGCACCTGGGCCTTTGTGATTGGATATATGGTTCGTTTATTCTTTTGTCTGTCTTACATCTTCCAGATTACCTCCGCGATAAACCAGATTCTCTTACTAAATTTGTCTCTCGAGATTTAGGTCATCGTTGGGTCAAGCACCCTAACATACTTCTATCCTACCCTAGTCAAAGGGCTCTTCGGCGACGCGTCCACCGAGAAAGTCAACTTCCTGACCGTCCCGATCTACGGCGTGGCCTTCGTCGCCACAGGTATCACGTCCTACTGCGGTGACAAGTTCCCCACCTGGCGTGGGTTAATCATTGCTGGCTGGCTGGCATTTTCCCTGATCTGTTCGGTCATTGTCTGTGCCGTGTACAATTTCACTGCTCGATATGTACTCCTGGTTCTTATGGCCGCTGGGCTTTGGTCCACCAATGGCGGTACACTGGCGTATGCCTCCTCTGCCTTTGCTGGAATGCATCCGCAGGCAAGAGGCGTTGCTTTGGCGATGGTAAATGCGCTGGGAAATTTAGCACAGATTTACGGATCGGTATGAGTCTAACCCCAATGTTGGTGTTACCTAGTGGTAGGACTAATTGAGATGTAACAGTATCTTTTCCCTGACAAGGACAGCCCAAAATACATCATGGGGTTCTCTGTGATTTCTGCCATGCTGGCAGTGGGCGTGGTTGTCTTTTTGGTCTTGCACATCTGGTTCCGTCGCCGTCTACGGTCGGGGAACGTCCAGTGATGGTGGCGTGAGTGCGGGCGGTTTATGGACGGCAAAATTACAATCCATGCTTGTTGTGAAGTTATCGCACCACTATCTAAGGCGAACGCTTCTCACACAGTGTTCAATTATATGTAGAAGTCAATCTGCCGACTCATTGAAAGATAACTGTCTCCAATTATAGTAGTTTTCCGTAGACAGGCTCATAATACGACAGTGAGCATGTCTCATCATGCTAAACACACACTATTTGTGTTGCGGAACTGATGTGGAGTATGCTGTGAAACATAAGGTTACAAACCTTTGGCCAATAAGGCATAGAATATATACAACCGTGAATTGAGACAACGATCGTGAGCATGATGTTGTCATCAATGCATATACATTGGTCTCTAGCCACAGGCCTAGGTGGAAACTGGAGAGAGCGTCGATAGTGTGGCCAAGGACAAAACTGCAACAAGCGAGATACCGTGTGGAGATCCGAGATGCGCCCCGACCACCGCTGATCCGGGGTGGCCTCGAAGCGAGGCACTGAAAGACCCACCGGCCCATTGGATACCTATTAGATGCAGATCGCAAATTGACTTGGACTCGCTTCGGCAACCAACGACCATCGCAATTGTGTCCCATTGGCCACATTCTTCCCCGGAGAACTGAGGCATTGGCCAACCCGTGGCAGTACGAGCATGTCCCCAGAGAGCCATGCGACGCCTGTCTATCGAGCAGTGCTATCTTTATGGACCACAAAGCAAAGTTGGAGAAACTTAAAATAGGCAAGTCGCCCCCTGCAAGAGGCAGCCAACCTTCGAATAAAAATTAACATCACCTAAACACATCTTCCACTATGCCTCCAAGTATGCTTGACACCCCAGCGACCAGCGCCAACGGCAACGCGACCGCATCCAACACGTCACCAGCCTTTCTTGACACCACCCCAGGCCCAGACTATGACTGGAAAGTGTCTTTGAAGGGAAAAGTAATTGGCATCACCGGAGGCAACAGGGGTATCGGGCTGGCTCTCGCACAAGTATGTCTCGTCAACGACGCAGAGGCTATCTATAGCTTAGACATCTTCGAGCCCGGCGAGGAATTTGCTGCCCTTCAAAAAGCTCATCCCAAGCGACTTCACTACGTCCACTGTGATGTGACATCCGAGGAGAGCGTCAACACTGCCATCGACGCTGTCATCGCCGCACAAGGTGCGATCCACGGCTTTATAGCCAATGCCGGCATGACAAAGCACCAGCCTGCTTTCGACTTCAGTCGCGCCCAGATCGATCAATTGTTCAACTTGAACGTCTTCGGCGCTTACTTCTGCGCTACTACAGTCGCTCGTCGTTTCATCGACCTCGGAATCAAGGGGTCTATTGTCTTCACGGCTTCGATGACTTCCTATCGCCCCAACCGTGCAGCTCCTTCCGCTCCCTATGGAGCCACCAAGGGTGCTGTGCGAAACATGACACACACACTGGCCATGGAGTGGGCCAAGCATGGGATTCGCGTCAACTCGGTATCACCAGGGTTCATCAAGACGGCCATGACTTACTTTGTGGATCAAGCACCGGACTGGGATCTCAAGATGCAGTATTATGGCGGTATGCCTAGGTTGGCGGATCCCAAGGAGCTGGGCGGAGCTTATGTATATTTGCTTTCTGACGGTGCGTCGTATACGACAGGCATTGATATTCCCGTGGCAGGAATTGTGGGGGCATGGTAGAAAGTAGACTTAGAGACACAATCTCCAAAAACATATTCCATGCATTATGCGATCGTTGTACCTTATAACATTTGTGATTGAAATAACCAAGAGATTTAGTGTAGTCATTGAACTTCTGTCATAAGATACATGTTCTGGCATGGGCTCTGTGAAATACATCATATTATATACATACATCTTCAATCCCTGGTCGGGACTTCACTCCTGCCATACCCTCTGCAGTCGGGCAACAAGACCTTTTGCGGGAAACTTACTTATCCGTAACATGTTGTCCAAAATGCGTAGCAGCTCCTCTCGCATATCGGGCGACCGAACAAACTGGCCAACTTGTATGATGTTAGTCTTGGATCAGAACAGGACGAGTGTGACTTACCTCCAAATAACGCCTGTACATTGATGAATGCCATTGCGCAGTCATGCTCCTGGCACGAATTGGCAATCCCACAGACCGTTTTAACACTTTCCGTCAGCTGTCTATCACGGAGCAGGTAGGCATTAAGTCCGCCCAGCGTGGGCTGGTTCAGCAGGACTGTCGCCTTGGCGAAATGATACATCTGCATGGCACCTGCATGACTTCGCGGATGGATCCATATCGGAGGAAAGACTACGCTTGAACCACCACCCCCGGCAACTGTCACGGGCTGGTACGAGGCGGGCAGGATATGATACCACTCATCGAGCGCACTCAGAAGTCGGTCACCCTGCTCAATTCGTTCTCTCGGATCCTGGTGTGGCGGGATTGCAGCCGAAGCGGCATATTTCACACACTTCCCGCAAAGGTAGACAATTCGTGTAGCTAGCTCGTCCGAGGTAAGTTCCTCGAGAGGTTTGCGTGCACGCCAGAAGGTGATGGTGGGCCGGCCCGCCTGAAAGGCTGCCCAGATGTCTTGTCGCAACCAAGCCCACCATACGGCCTGTCGCAGACCATCAGCCGACTCCCCATCATTATCCTGAGACCGCTGGATCCAGAACGAGCCGCGCAGATGCTGCTCCCAGACACTGCTATTCGCAGCGCTGTCCGCATCAAACATTTCATATGTGCTAATCATGGTGGCTGTCGCCAAGATCTCGTGGGAGTCGGCATAGGATGGATACAGTAGTGTTTGTGAGAGATAGTGAAGGGTTTCGTAGTAGTACTGGGTCGCCATGTTGGTTGGAGCAGAGTCTGATTCTGTCGACAGAACGGTTCCGGGCAATGAAGCTGGGGTACCTGCTACATGGTCATCTGCTGCATCTCCATCCCCTCTATGCCGAAGACACAGAGACATGTGCTTGGCGCCCACTGCAAGGATAGACTTCAAGAGCCCCGTGTTTCGTAGTGCCAGGTGGGGCACAACATTACTGAAATGGTGAGCGGGATCAAACAAGTCTAGGATCGGCCCAACCACCTCGATATAGTACTGAAAGAAGGTGAGGTCGGTGGGCGATAGTTCTAGCCTACTCGTGGTGTTCCAAGGCTGTGATAAATCCTGATAACCTGGTAAGGGTGATCCAGTGTGGCCGTCTCCATGGGTCGGAGCGTGTCGCTGCTGCTTAGTGTACCTCGCCTCCTGCTGAAGCCGAGCCACGGGAAGTTCAGGGGCGGGTGACTGCCTACGAGAGAGTGCAATCTCAGGAAATCGCCATCTGGGGTCGCCGCTTGACGTATCATTCAATCGTTGGATGTGGTTAATGGCATCCCGCGCTAGCAAGTCGTACCACTCGAAGGGGGAGATATTGAGCAGGGAAATTTGACTTAGCGAAACTGGAGACGTCGGGAACGCAGGTTCAAGGCTAGGCAATCTCTGCTCATTGAGTTCGTGCAAGGGGTCGAGGTGCGGCGACTCGATTGAGTCGTCTGGATGCAGTAGTACAGCGGCCTCAGGGATGACCGAGGCGGTCGGATGAGACGTCGATGCTGCTGCAACATTCGAGTGATGTTCTTGGGGCTTCGGCGAGTTCTCCTCGACAGCATCTGGATTGCTTGCCCTGTTGTCCTCAGCATGGACCTCCTGGCGACCCGTTCCTTTGGGACTCGAACGCGCCCTGGTGGGCTCCCAGGCAGCCGCGGGGGGAGCTGCAGCTGTAGCTGCATGTCTCTGATCAGAGTGCTGTGTCGCGTTCGAGGCATACCGACAGATGCGAGCAGACTTGGAGCATCGCAAGCAGGTCGGCTTACCGTCATCGCACTTGACGCGTCTCTCTCTGCAGGTAAGGCTGTTTGGTGTGTAAGCGAGCTTGGTGTTCGCTTAGGTGCCATTGTGAAGATGGCAGAGCAGTTAACGAGCAAGGGGGGATCCACCTACCATCCTGTCTTTGTTCTCAATCCTCGTGAGCGTGAGGGTCTGATGCGTCGACGCGGCTTCGCCGTGGCGCTGCCCCTCGTGGTCGACCGTGGCGATGATGAGTTACCACCGACATTCATGGGGATGCATTCTTCCACTATGGAGTAGCAGTTTTGGTGTTGGGGGAGTGGCTTTCGTCTCGAGGGCCTCCCGTCCGTTAAATACCCGTTCGTTACCCGTTACCATTCTTACCCCGCGTTTGGTCTGCCCCACTTTGATGTTCGTATTGCAAGAAAGTGAATCCCTTCAGCCACTATGTCGTGAAGGGGGAAAGGGAGATTCAAATTGGCGATAATATACTGTTCAACGAAAATATGGTTGCCGGCTGGGCAAGTTATATAGCAAGTCTGCTTTTCATCAATGGCCCTGAGAGTGAGGAGCACCTTTCGGGCGGGAAAAATATATATATGTACAGTGAGTTCACCGTGGAGGTAGCATTCTCTGAAGCAAAAGTAGGCCACCATCTGTTTAGACATACAAGTATAGTAAGTAGTGGACCTCACATATAGACTCTTTACAACGGTGTGCCTGAACAGCGTAGTCCAAGATTTACCATTTGATGAATTCTGAAAATATCCACCCCTTCTCGAATCTCCACAAATCGAACCCTATCCCCGGCTACCAATTCGACGCTTTATGAGGGGAGAGACCCAGACTGGTAATGTATGGCTCTTGGATAAACATCTACTTGTCCATTAAAAATTTCCAAAAATTCCCTGCTATGTTATCTAGAACCTGGTGGCTACTGAGGGCTGAAACCCGACTTATATTTACGTCAAGAAAAGTATTAGAACAACACAAGCACCTCAACTGGGTCCAACACAGGCATGGATGTTGGAACTAAAGTATTTATTCCACACCAATTGTGTCAGTCTTTTGTCCTCGCATCCACGGGCTCATCATCGGCCGGCTCATACTGAACGCCCACACCTACCATGACTGCTTTCCTATGGCTACCAATACCTGGCAACCAGTGGTATTCATGATTCCTAATACCAGGTGGCTCCCACTTCATAGTATGAACCCTTTCAGTCTGGTGCTTTCTAAGACGAACGCCGCGACATGAAAACCCCATTCAAACGCTGTTGCAGCCTGATAAAAGGCCCAGCGATACGCACTTGCTAAAGTGCGAATAGTCGGGCTTGGAACCGCCGTGGATGGCGTATATGAGCGCATAAAAAGCCTTCTTTTGGGTCGACGCATAAGGCATGGTGTAATATCCCCTCTATAATAATCACCCATGTTTCCAAATTCATTCTCGTGGTTGTCTGCTGGACCCCGCAAGAGGGGTATGGTGGTCATTTCAAATAAATCTTGCCGTTTCACTGAGTACACTCAGAAAATGTTAGTGGGGGACCATTGTTGTCCAATAGACGTGGATGTACTACATAGGTGTTTGTTGAAGGGTTCGGAAAGCTCGGCTCAGTTTCGCCCAGTTTAATAATGCCAATGATCCCCTTATGCAAACCAGCTGGATGACGGGGTTTCAGCCACTCACAGCTGGCCTGAATGTACCAGAAGGTTTTTGAGAAAGGGGCAAATCCTCTTTCCTTGTGACCGCCTATCCCGCAATTCTCACTGTACCCCTGGATGTCACTGAACTTAATTTGGGAAAGTCACAGTCGCTAAAGGTACGTATGTTGCAAGTTGCAACCTTCGCCGTCAGCCATGCGAATAGCGTTGGGTCATTGGGCGGGAAGTTCGCTAACCAGACAATTAAATTCTCCATGCTTGGCGGAGGGCAAAGGGACATTCATACTAAGTAGTACGTATTGCACGAAGGGATACACCTTCACTCACATCCTAGAACTCACCACAATGACTAACGTTGTACGTAGTGATGTTTGCTTTTCGTCTTCGTCAAATGTGTGATAACCATTGATTAGGACTATGATTCATATTTATCCTCCTGGAATTACAATGACATGATGTGACATGATGTATGTAGCCAGTAATTACACAATCGTCCCCACGTGTGGTGAAAGCTCCGCCTGAATCCATCTGAACAATCGCTCCCTGAGGTCATGGTCCCGGCTCAATTTGGATCCATTTTCGGCCTTACCTATAGGGCCATAGTACTGTCCGTGCTTCGCTTCTGGGCTAATAGCCGCAAAGACTTGAGAGAGAGCGCCTTTCTCCACTGGTGTGGCAGCCAGGTAAATCGCAGCATGGAGGAAGGTTTTAAGGAAGATGCCAGTGGAGGAATGATGAAGATTGGTTGCCACCATCCCGGGATGGACCGAGATAATCTTCACCTTTGTTTCCCTCGCAGCCAACGCTCTAGCATAATGGAGATTGGCGAGCTTGGACGTGGCGTAGCGCTGAGTAGTGCGGCGGTTGGCGGCGGTCGTACGAAATTCGTCGAAGTTGTACACATCACTGGGCGCCATAGCGTGTGCAGCAGAGGAGAGCATAACCATACGAGCTTGGCTATTGACCTCTGCTGTCCTGCGCATAATGGGCAGTAGAAGCTGGGTGAATAAAGCAGGACCCAGCACATTTGTGCCAAATTGGATTTCGTATCCGTCAGTGGTGACATCTTCCGGAGTCATCATTATGCCAGCGTTGTTTATGAGGATGTCAAGGCGCGTCTCTTGACGAAGGAAGTCTGCGGCAGCTTCTTTGACGCTCTCAAAGGAGGCGAGATCCAGTTGGAGAAATCGGATCTTGGTGAGGCCTGGATTTTCCCGATCAAGCTGGGTAATTGCTTGTTTAGCTTTGGTTCGGGACCGAGCCGCGAGATAGATGCGAGCTGGGTTGTGCTTGCTGAGCTGGCGGATCGTTTCATACCCAAGGCCCGCGTTGCCTCCAGTAACAAGGATTATTTGGCTTTGAAGGTCGGGAATACCCTGTTTGCTGAATGTTGACATTTTGAAATGATGGGACGCTTCACTTGGGGTTCTTTCTAACGTAGGTCGAGTCAAAACAGACTCGAGGGCGGCAAGATGAAGCCTAGCAGGGTGAATGAAGAAGTCAGACAGCGAGTCTTTGGTTCCAAGCAAAATCTAAATGCGGCAAATGAATCACTTATATAGCTTCAGAGTATTCCTTAAGCTCCCAATCGAGCATATTCAATCAACAGTTTCCGGTAACATTATGGCCATTACCATCTAGGAATATTAAGTTGATGCGTCGATGTAAAGTTGTTGTTTGGACGGCGACCATTGGCTGATAAACAGTCATCCGGCTGTACCCACTTAGTACTTCGCAGTACTTAACCTTGAAGAATTGGCCAGTTCTAATGATGTGATTGGCAACACGTCCGTCATCCATGTCCACTCGCTTGAGTATTACTAACAAGATCCGACCCCTCGACCAGGGAAGACTGACAACGATCCCCACCCTTTTGTCTTGAAAGGACTATTTCTCGCGTTCTCCTGTTGACCGGTAGGGATAAATTAAGGAACAATGACACTATTTCCACCAAGAATCATCGAGAAATAGCTAAAGTAAACTAAGACCAACGACCGATGTGAATTGAGAATACACAAATGCACACGCAGTTGGGGTGATGTCTTTCAGCCTTGGGATAAAGACATCGATAAGCAGGCTTGGTACTGAATATTGATGAATATTGGATCGATGGCGCCTACCGGCCTAAATCGTGGAGCAGGTCCAGCTAATCAATTGTAACGAAGGGGCGGAGAAAAGAGAAGGGTGAAAAGTCACACATTCGTACAACAGACTTTAAGGCTCCGACGCGCCACACAGCGTTTACTATGGACCTTGGCCCTTCTTTGGCGCTGAGCTTGGTTGGTATTTGTGTATTCAATCTTGAGCAGTTACCTGTACTCGTGAGGCTTACCGCGGTGTACTAAAAGTGCAACGGCTATTATCATTGCTTCTTGACAAGCACTACAGCCACCAGTAAAGCTAGATTATGACGTGAAATTGGCCACCCTCATTTGTATTATCCATGCTGTATGAAAAGGAGGCACCCAAGTATTTTAGTAAAGGACGTTACACCGATCACCACATCTGCTGCAGCAAAAGCGCAGCTTGCAACTTTAAAGGAACATACACACCGTCTGTTTGCCCTGCTATTTACTCCTCTAATCCACCCAGCGCGATGGGGCCAATCGCGACATAGTTTGTCTACCGCAGTTGTGAATTAAGCTCCAGTCAGCGCATTGCTACCTACGCCGGGCTGCTAATGCCGCCTTTCATGAGGTTGCCGTCGCTCTGCTCGAACCGACCTGCAGAATTCTATCCTGCTTGACAAATGTTAGGATTCGCGTCGAAAAACTCCATCCAAGGCGAGTTAGCCACAGACTTTGCTTGGTAATTGGGAAGCCGTCTCCTACTGGCTCTAGGTGAGGTTGTACAGGCTGGCGTCTTTCAAGGTTGAGCTAATCTGCCCTGATGCCAATCACAGACATTGACCACAGCAGCGCAAAAACCGTTACTTAGAGCCAGTAGAACCTGAAAGATAAATCAAGTAAATTTTATCCCCTGCTAAGCTTACTAGAATTAGTAGTACAATAGCTATGTCGCCGGAGGACTGTAAAGGTATATATCACTCGGCATACAGAATAGTGCCTCCTGACAGTAAGGTATTACGATGATCAGTTCGGCTGTATAGTGGTCTTGCAAGGACCATGATATTTATCTTCGGAATGTACGATACATGATATCAACAATAACAATATGACCTGGTCTTACGAACTCTTGGGCCTGAAACCCCAAAAGATGTGCGTATCGTAGCGAACATAACATCCCGAATCGATATCCTTATAAGCCTGCTCAACAACGGACTCGAGCTCTTCTGGGGGAATGCCACCTCGTTTCCTCGCAAACGATATTAGAGCAACCATGCCATTTTTCGAAACGGCCTTGCGCGTCCCAGGAATCCTGTCAGAGCTAACCATATCATGGCCAACATTGACAAGCCCAGCAGAGAGCATGTTATTGTCCAAAGAGTCCCATCCGTGCCGTAACTGTTCACCTATGCCGTCCCTAAATAATTTGCTTAAGCGTCGTGCTGCAGAGCAGGTTGTATTTTCTCCGCCACGCAAATGCCATGCACTGCCAAAATTACACTCCTCCCACTGCAGTGCACCACCGGGCTTCAGGAGGCGGCATAGGTTCTTCACTACTCCGCTCCAGCTAGATGGAAGCAGGCCGGCTACTATAAGGCGCACGTGGACAAGGTCATAAGTGCCGACCAGGTGTTCCGGAACGGGTTCGAGCACGTCAAGTGGAAAGAGCTGTACGTTTGGTGGCAGGGTGGTTGCTGGAGGGAAGAGAGCAGTCGAGATGTCGGAGCCATGTAAGGTCGCCTCGGGATAGATTTCTGCGACTTTCTGCAGAAAGATACCGGTACCAGTGGCAATGTCAGCGATGCGGGAGGTTGGTAGTAGAGCTGCACTAATGTTCGGGTGTATAAGGTATCCGATGTTCCTTAACAGGTTAGTCAGGAACCTTCACAAAGGACGGCTAGGCTTAGCAAGCGTGGAAGTAGGTGAACCAACTGGGTTGTCAGGTCGAATTGCTCATTGAGCCTGGTGATAGCGAGACTGTTAGAGATACTAGTCCAAGCATCAATGACTATATATACCTTTCTGCCTCTGCCTCATTGCGAGGCATATTCTTGCTGTACGTATCTGGCATAGCTGGGACCGCTACTGTGAATGCCGGCAAAGTCTGAAGTGCTATGCTTTCCGTTGTAAATATGGGTCGAAAGAGGCTCCTTATATGTCACCAGTTAGCCGTCTGCGTCCTCAGTCGGGGTTTGGGTATGAAACCCAACCATGACATGCAGCCTGTGGGTAGGCTCTTGCGAGACTAAGCTGAGGAATCGCCCGGACTTGGCCGAGCTGACCGGGCACATGGGCCAATAGCAGAATCAGGAACACTCGGTCTTTCAGAGAGCGATACGGCAGAGTGATCTTGGAGCAGGGAACTACCCCTTACAGTATGATAGTAATTCATAATACCACACCAGGTATGTTTGACCTGCCGCTGTCCAATGAAGCCTGCAGACACTATACAGTATGTTGTTTGCGTGATCCGTCTCACAGCAGCCCCCACCTACTCCGCCTCCATCTTCCGCTGTTTTCTGGTTTCGATATTGGCTAAGAACAGCGTTCTACGATAATTTGTGATCGACATCTGTCAAGCTACTGCATGTCAGTTTCACGCATCCAAGTGTTCCGTGCCTGCGCCCTTTCCAGCAGCTCAGCCCCAGTGGACGCACCTCTTGTCACACGAGTGGCCAAGCCTGTGATAAAGACAAGTCATCTACTTTATAAAGCAGATCGCAGTTCGAAGGATTTGCCTCCCTCTTTCTGTACATAGCGTCTCTTTCTGTCAACCAGTCTACCTCTTTTGACACCCACAATGCCTCTCAGTTCCTGCGGTATCTCATTTCTTGTTTGGAATGTTTGTTTCAATTGCCTTACCACAACCATTGTCGCCCTACGGCTCTGGGCAAACTATTCCGACCGCAAGGGGGTGCGACTTCCGGATTATATGATGCTTGTTGCTTATGTCAGTTGTCCTCCCTTTGGCTATTACCCTCTTCATTGGCCATTGCCAACCCTTCTCTAGGTCAGCCTTATATCAAAAGCAGTGTGTGAATGGTGGTGTGTCTTCAACGGCCTGGGCAAGCCCGCTGCCGACCTCACCACGTACGAGGTCGGGGTTATATGGAAGGTACGTTTACCCGGCATGAGTTTCTTATACCAGGAGTCATAGATCAACAAACTGATGAGCGTCCAACATACACACCTGCAGTTCTTCACTGCTGCTTCTGTGACCTGGCTCTTCAGCAGCGTCGGATGTAAACTTTCTATGCTCTCCCTCTATCTCACCTTATTCGGTGTTTCGCGCCAATTTCGGACCGTCATATATGTCACCAGCGCTATCGTTACTATCTATTTTCTGGTACTTCTGCCACTGTTCCTTACAAACTGCCACCCATTGTCTTATGGGTGGAATCCCGTACCCGGTGGCGGATGTCGAGATCTCGCGCTCGAGGAACCTATCATCATCGGTGTGAATATCCTTCTTGATGGCCTTGTCGCAGTTCTTCCAATTCCAGTCATTTGGAAGCTGAGGATGCCGCTTCAAAAGAAGATTACTATTGTGGTGATGTTCTCATTGGGCTTAAGGTATGTTCTAGCGGGTAGTTCGGACTTTATTGGGACTTGAAATACAATATACTAATACCAGACATCGGCATAGCGTTGTCGCTGTGTTAATTTGGCGACTGGTCTTGACCGTTCACTCAGCCTCCGACTTCTCGATTAGTACTTGTCAGATTCTTCTCCCTAGTGCGTTGGAAATCTGGCTCAGTCTCATAGTCGTCAGCCTGCCCCCAATCGCACCGCTGTTTCAGCGGCATGTGGCACCGCGCCTGGCCTACCTAAGACTCACGTCGAAGAAGGAAGCGAGCGATGCACAGCGTCATCGAGCGGGAGCGGATAGGGCAGAATATACAATTGGGGGTAGTCCTCAGAAGGGGAATGTGTCAGGGCAACAAGGTGTGGATCAATCTGCGTCGACTACAGAGTTGGTGGACCGCAGTCAAGACCAAGTGTATACAGGGAAGATTGAGGCCGTGAGACAGGGAACGTCCATGGAAGACGAATGGGATGCGAGAGAGCTTACTCCCGGCAGGGGCTATTCGGTGGGTAGCATGATCGAGATCAGAACTGATGTTTTGGTGCAGCGTGAAGAGGCTAGGCAGGGGCTTAGTGAGGTATAGGAACCCGTAGGACGAAGTCCCAACGCACATCACATTAGCCTAGGTAAAAGTCACCAGTAATCCCGCTCAATTGAATGATAATGTGAGGCAATTTAGAACGTCAGATTGCTTCGTAGAACAGGGCCACTTCCCCCCTCCTTTACATCGAGTATAGTGATAGACAACCCTGGCAGTGGCCTTTTTGTAATCTACCGCTGCCTTGGAATTGGGTAATCTTTGATAGCACGTAAATACATAGCACGTTCTCACCAAGTTGGACAGCGCGGCCCTACTGAAAGCATCTGAGCGCAGGTTTGATGTTTCAAGCGGCTTAGAGAAGCGGGCTGAAAATGCATTTCCCGTCTTGGCCGATGTGGGAATCTGTTCGCCATCTACTGCACTATTCCACAAACATGGAGATCATTCAAGTGGATGGTGGCTAAGCTGGATGGATCTGCAGATGAATGGAGGCTGTTGGAGTAAGACGGGAGATGGGTGTATCTCGTCGTCTTCCGCAACCAACAGCATGTCATCAATAAGGTGAACCAACAAAACGCGCTATTAGCGATGTTTAGGCGAAAATGCAGAGTGAGAGATCTTCAAGGTGCTGCCGCCTCGCGTCTTACTTGGTGTTTGCTGCATAGGAATAGGTTGTCATGGCTGGCAGCCACGGGAAGACAATGCATGCATGGCGGGGATTACATGCAGCCGTATGTGCAGCATTCCTAAATCAGAAGGTGGTCTTGAAAATCTGATTGGGTCAGTAGGTTCTTCGGGACCCACTTCCTACATTACTTAGTTTTCATTACCAATTTCCTCTTGAGTTCACTACTAGTAGTAGAAAGTACTAATTCACTGTAGAACGACCACCCAGTGCACCCGATCCATGATGCCTACCAGCCTTGCCAAGTCACCGGTCTGGGCCGAGACAATCTTCTATCCGTCGGATCGTGAAGGTCCAGCCATGATCCGGCAAACTCCTTTTCCCTCATTCGCTCCTATTACTGCGTAGGGGCGGGCCTAGATCCTGGATGATATACTACAGGGTAGTCTAACATCGGTTATGCTGCTGACTTCTGATGGTCAAACAGCATTGGACCACGCCAGTCACCCACCCCACGTAGCACGGCCCCAAATTGACCCATCTAATATCCACGCAGGCCAAAAATGATTCCATGAATCATCAGTCGCCAGCATATGCACCATGGCTTTCGTCTAGGTAAAGCAACAGAGTGATCGGGCATTGAGGTGCCATCTTGGACCCCACGGCTTCTTATTTGCATGTAGCCGGCCAACCGTGGCCTATCATTTTTTCAACTGTTTATTTGGGCGGTTAAGATGCCTGTCATCTCCGTTCCCGCGCGCCGCACTAGATTAGGTAGTGCTGTCCCCGCTCTACCCCTTTTGGGTAAGGATGTTCTGTCCTCGGATTTGTTCTTTTCACGGATTGACAACCTGCAGGAAACCAAACAGAGAGGAAGACAGACAGGCAACTTTGCCGTTCCCATCTCCTACCCGAACAACTTCCAAAAAGAAGCCTAGTACCAAAATGACGATCAAAAAAGCAGGAAAAGACGCGAGGGCGAGATAACGGTAGTACAGCTCAAGAATATTACACTCCTGTTACGAGGAACCCCCGTCAATTGTCTTCGTCTCGTCGCTTTAAAATGAGACTTACGTTTGAAATGATCAATCATCTCACAAAAACAGTATTTCTAGACTAGCCCTACTACATCGTATTTGCCAGATCCTTAGGAGCCTCAAAAGGATTGTTTGCCTTTTTCACGCCCCTCACAGTCTGCGGGGTGGCGTCGTACCATCATTCTAGTGCCCGGCTCTCTCCACTTGCCTAATTCCTTGGGCTGAACTCTAACCAGCACGGTCCTGGATTGGCAGTAAGCTGATCCTTCAGGTCTCTTTCCACTTGTTCGCCATTAGGACTGGCCGCGGCAAAGGATATCCGATACTGCATCACCAGTGATGCTACTACCAGCCGAATTTGTGTCAGCGCCAGATTCTTTCCCACGCAGCTGGTATTGCCTGTGACGAAAATGACATGAGTCAGAGACAATTTCAGAGGTGGTTTCGCAAACTTGGAGTGTGAAGGAGACTCGGGTGGTTGAATGTACTGACCAACACCAAATGGTGCAAACGCTCGTCGGTCGCGAACCAATTCCTCTTGGCAGTACCAACGCTCAGGGATAAACTCATTGGGCCGTTCGTATGCCGACTCTACTGTTGGTCTTGTCAGCATATTACAGGAGCTTAGGAGGTCATGCAGCCGATGCAGAAAAAAAAAAAAAAAAAAAAAAAAAAAAAAAAAAAAAAAAATTAGAGGAAGACGCACATCGTCCAATAGTATAGCGGGGGGCACAGATTTTGGTCCCGCCTGGGATAAACGTTCCGGCAATCGTCAAGCCTTCTGGTGGCGTAACCCGCGTACCAAACGTCGGGACGGCTGGAAGCAACCGCAGGGTTTCATTGATGACCCCGTTCAGGTGACTGAGTTTGGATAACCCTACCGCATCCTCTGTGGATGCAAGACTTCTCAGTTCCTGGTGAATCCGCTCAGCATGCTCCGGGTAGCGAGCCAGGAAATAGAACAGGTGTGTGAGGGTAGGTGCATTAGTGTCACTGCCTGCAACCACGAGTGTGGCAGTGTCACCACTCAGCCATTGCTCTCGGCGCTGATCGACGCTGGTGAAATGATCTTCAATGAAGAAAGAAGCGATGTCCTTATCCTGGATGGTCCGACACATCCGTTGTTCCATGCATTGATCGCAAAAGGCTAGCATCTGGAACCACCACTTCGCCCACCACAAACCCGGCACGATTGTGAACGCGAGACGTGGAATCCAGATAGCTGGACTAAATGGTCCAAGAAGAGCTAGCGCAGACCGAAACAGCAGGATACAGCGGTGCCATTCCTGGTTCTCCATCATTCCAAAATTCATGCTGAATGCAAAGTCACCCATGGAGTCAAACGCGAACCAATACATGAGCTCATTCACGAGAATGGGCTGGTGCTGCTGTGCAAGAATGAGACACTTGAGCTTGTGCACCTTCTGTATGATGCGGTGTTGGTATTGTCGAATCGCTGAGCACACTTTAGTACATATATGCGCGGTGGATATCGGAAGTATGCCCTTACCAGTGCTGCTCGTCGCACGCGTCCAGATTCTTCGCCTGGTGTTGTGCAGTGCACGGTCCCGTGTAAAAATCGACGATATACGGGGGAATAATAGGTCATACCAGTCTGAGCGGGTGTTCTGGTTCCCTGGACCGTCCATTGCTTCGTATGCTGCTGGGTGATAGACAGTCACTTCTGCCGGGCCTGGGGGGTATAAGTTACTCTCCACATAACTGAATGGGTGAGCTACGATAAAGGAATAAGAAGGGTAAAAAGAAGTGTAAAGGCCACGGCGTCAAAAGACAGCAGGTGGCAAATGTAGGAAAGGGCCATACCAGTTCTCACAAAAGTTCCATACTTATGATACCAGTCTTCGAGGACAAGGTGCCCCCGCGAGCTTCGACATCTCCAGACATGCCAGAGCTTGGTGGCCGCAGCCAATCGAGGACCAGGAAAGTGACACAGTCGGTGAAAGAAAAGGCGATATACAACAATGCTGCAAAAAAGAGACGAGAAATAGAGCACCATAATTCTTTCTGGTCGTAAATTGATGGAAGTCGAAGTACCATAATGGAAAGACATATTGTCATAGAGGTGTAAAACCCCAAGCACGATTAGATGAGCTCGAATAAGCATTGCGATTTTCAAATGCCATTCTCCATGGATGAAGACGAGCTGATGGGCCAAGAGGCCTGCAATAAGAGCGAAAATCTCTAACGTGAGCATGATGGAGCGATGTCGGTTTACTTTGATCGAACCCAGGCGAGGTCTTCGGAAGGGATCTACGGCCCTTCTTAAGTCTGTTTGCGAGGCTAGGAAGGCACGCAGGCTCACAAGTACTCCGAAACCGCCAATCCAACATCGAACTACCATCATGCATACAGTCGGGGGCCGTAATTTCATAAGCCGTTGTGGCTTTGCTGGTAGTGTAAAGTGGCCCTGCCGTGAAGAGCGAGGGTCCATAGACAGAACATGTACTATATAAAGGATCAACTAATGCCCATTTATGTGTCAGTGGCCAAACTGGCACATACAACGTCGGTCTCTATTCTTGGTGCATTCACAACTTGATCGGTTCCTCCTGATTGGGAAGGTATGGATTACGCTTCCAGGATCCCCAGCATCTCTCTACGGAAGGTAAGAGCAGCTACAGAATTTCAGTCACCTTCGACAGTGGCGATCGCTAACATGGATCCTTCAGGAGTTTAGCATTGCTTGGCCGCAGTGCTATCTTCCAGAAATCATTAAACGACCTTTTAAGTGGTTCACCTATCAATGTCACACCATCTTCCTATTTATCTATAGTGATTTCAAAACTATTGTTCTTCCCAGCACCGTATTTGGTGTAGTCAACTCTCTTGCTACTACCTCCTACGGCTTGGGCGATGAGACATCTATTACCTTGCCACTTCTCTTTCGACGAAGCTTCTCAGCTCTTCTCTGGGTGTCACTGGTCTTTATTCCCTTCTCGATCAATAACCAACGTACTCCATCGGCTATTGCCGAAGATGCTGTCAACAAGCCCTGGCGGCCAATGCCCCAAAGGCGCATATCACCTGCCCAAGCCCTAGTCTTAATGGGCTTTTTCATCTTTCTGGCTCAGGTTCATATCCAGCTGCGTGGAGGAATTGGAAGACGCCAGTCGTTGATTCTTCTCGCCCTCGACCTTTGGTACAATACTCTCAGTGGTGCGGATAAGAACCCTATAGTTCGAAACGCCATAAATGCCCTGGGATATACGTGTTTTCTGTCCGGTGCTTTGGAAGTTTCTTTGGAAAGACCTCTATCTCTATTCCAGCAAAGCCCACATATACATGCTGAAGAAAGCCATCGGCTCGATCAATGGCTTTTTATCATTGCATGTATTGTCTTCAGCACCGTACATCTACAAGACCTATATGATCAAAAGGGGGATTTCATCCGTGGCCGTCGAACCTTGCCGTTGGTTATTGGAGATACGCTTGCACGTTGGATAGTGGCTGTGCCAATGCTGTTCTGGGGAGTGGCATGTCCACTGTTCTGGCACCTAACATCGGAGATATTTGCACTCAGTATGAGCCTTGCCTGCATCGTCGCGTGCCGCGTCCTGGCAATGCGAACTGAGGAAGAAGACCGTACGACGTTCTTATTCTGGAACTGTTGGATTTCCATCATCTACATGATGCCGCTTGCTGCAGAGTGGGGGTAGCTTACTGGGCGTTCTCACCCTGCGCCTGTATACTTGTTGGGGAAAGTGGCATGTATGGTAAACATTTCAACGAACATCCTTGCAGATGGTGTATTGATTGAATGATAAGCGGCAGCAGGGTGTTGTAAGGTTTAGTCATTCGTTGCCTACCACAAAATCCAGTTATTACTAAATCACCACATAAATCCTACCTACATATAGCTTCCAGTTAGGCTAGCATCACTTGCTAAATATACTCTTGAAAGGGGATGCGGGACTTGTTGCGGATAATCATATTGCCATCCGGCAACACCGCCAGAGGAACCGCGTATCCTCCATTCATGCTTGGGGGCCATTGTCTCGCCATGGTTGATGTGCTATCATCATCGCTAAGGTATTATGTTGTAGACCAATTGATCCCTGCTCTTGGCCCCACCAGGGGGTGGGTGGGGTCACTACTAAGTAGTTGAGGTCATTTCAATCAGGGCGCCTATCAAACTCAATGTCAAATACGCCCGGCGTACAAATAGGGGCAGTTGAGGATCACCCAGACACAGCCCGCTCTGTTCCAAACATAACGACTCAGCCCCATAGAGTTTCTCGTTCTCTGTCCTCTATCAACACATTGTATTCGATCAAGCTCTTGTAACACTGCCTTCACTAGGCAGGAAACCATCAAATCATGCTCTTCACAGAGATCGTCATTGATGCTGCGCCATCAGCCGTGCGAGAAGCCGTGGGTGTCCTTTCCCCCCACCCCTCACACACCTTCGCTCTAGACTCATCGCCTTCCTAAGCTAGTTTCTCGACTTTGCAAGCCTGTCCACATATCATACAAGCTTCTATCAATCTATTCATCTCCCCAACCAACGTGACACTGCAATGCCAGGAGATCACTTGATATGCACAGTCGACAACATCCCGTGGCCTGCCATCGTGGAGGTCAACACGGCAAGTGTTTTCACCTGGCGGGGTTACATTCTTTGGAATTGGCTGTTCAGTGGCCTGCACAGCTTCAAGTTTGAGCCGCTCGATGCAGACAGCACTAAGACTCGCTTTGTGCAGTGCGAGGAATGGGGAGGTCTATTGGGCGGGGCTTTGTGGATGGTTGGTCGCCGTAAAATGGTGACGGGCTTTAACAATTTTAACGAGGACTTGAAGCGACATCTGGAGAAGGCGCCGGTCTCGGGAAAGAATGTACGGTTAGCGCAGTAGATTTGTGACCACACTGCCACTCTTGCCATCACAATACATGGACGACGTTGGAAGCTTGGCATCAGGATAGGAAACATATTGAGTGGGGGCCTGGGGAAGTGAGAATATGCAAGCCATACGAAGCGGATGATCCAGGGAGCAATCAACTACTTAGTACTTAGTGACTATCTCTCGGATAAACACGGATACTGGAATGTTCACCCCTGAGTATTGTTATGCACCACCCCCGCTGTCCCGCATCGTATTCTACGTATTCTTCGTCATTCTGCGGCACATACTCGGGTTGCAAACATCGGCTAGGCTGCGCCCTACTACTTACAGCCTTAACTTCTCAGCCGTCGTCTCCGCCCTCTGTATGCTGGCAGCGTACTCAGCGTGTCACTGGCGAACTGGAGCAATTTTATGGCGGGTAATTAAGTTACTTTCCCATTCCTCCCCCCCCACCCCCCTTCCCTGCCTGTCTCACTTGGTCAACTATAGTACCTCCCCTATAGCGCGACTCACGCCTCATTTTCCCGATTTTAGTAAATTCCGAACTTTTCCCTTTTCCATACCCCCTCTCTCGGTGCCCGTTTGGGGTTCTCATCGACCCCCAAACTAGTCATAACCCCTTTCGAATTTTATGAAGGTTGCATTCCGTGTCCAGCTTGCCAAATGTATGTGTCACGGAAATCACAGATAGATTCTTTCTCCACCACTTCTTCCTTCTTCCCGCGGCTCTGCTAACTGCATCACATGTTGCTGCTTGGCCCGGACTCGCACATTCCATCTGAGGCCGTTCTCGGTTTGGGTTTTGTAGACCGTGTGGCACAGGGATTCTTCCAGTGCGTATTAATGTCCAGTCTGTCGAAACAGATAACCCAGCCTTCCCGTACTGCTCTGGGAAGAAGCCATTCTCTTGGGCGCGTCCTTCGTTCGTCTGAGGCAGCAGGCTCGTTTAACCACTATGTTGATAACGGCCAGCCACATGAGGTATACACCGGTCAATTAGGTTCTGGGCGCCAGGGTCGTTCGAGATTCCTCAACACCAGGACTACTTCCATGCAAGACATAATAAGGCTCCTCAAGTCTCAGACTAATAATCTAGAATCATGATTATTGTTATGTTAATACTAGTACCAGACTTTTTCTCGCACTGTGTTGGAAGACGGGGCGGATAAGGCTATGTTGCACAGTTCGCAGCAAAGGGTAAGTCATCCCCTAGCTTGGCACTTAATCTAGACTACCACCCGCCGGAAGCTTCATATCGATGGTACTTCCGTCACCAGCCACGTTACCATTGGCTGCCAGGACTGCTATTGCAGTACGCCTGGATCTGCTGCCTCTACGTCTATCAGCAAAAGGGACCCCGCAGATGACAACTGTGCATCTAACTCGGCTATTTATAAGTCGCTAACGCATCCTGCAGCATGAAAGCTATCACGTTCTTGCCTCTGACCTTAGCAGCAGCACTGCTTCTTCAGGAAATCTCCGAACATCCAAGGACAGAATAGTCGTGCTATGGTGGGTATGATAACCGGAGCTGGAACATCGAGCGCGAGTATTCTTGCAAATTGCAGCACTCAACATGACGGCGATAGCACCGACAACGCCTGAGCATTATGACTGAGGAGCAAGCGTACATATTCCTTCCTCATAGGTAGTCTGACTAATGTGTAACTTAATAGTTAAAAGCCCTTTCCATGTTAGGCCCTGTACCAAAATAGCACTGATCGTGTTTCTCAGGAAACAACAATATCGGAAATTTGGAATGAAAAATCAGTATTTCTCAAGTCTAGCCACCCGAGCGCTTTGTGGAAGCTTCTAGCCATCCCCATAATTGGCACACGTTATAGTCTGGCACATTGCTCACGATCATTTATGGTGTGACTTACGTCCATGCTCTATTCACATCCACATTTGTTGTGTGTGACACTTTTCATATACCGCATGACGAAGTAGTGACCATTTTGCTGACATCAGAAACGTCCATATACTTGATGCTGATGATCAGGGGCTATGCTGTGGACATGCACCACTCAGTCCGCCCATGTATCTGGTTGGCCTTTCATGGGGCGATCAGGCGACCATCTCCGTTTGTCTACAGAGTTTCCTAGCGGTACCAGTCTTCTGTCTGGTCATGATCCCTTTATATCTGAGGTCTTTGGGGGAAATTGGTACCGCTGGTGCACAAACACCTTTGAGGCGGTCGCTATACTCCCCTAGACTGTATCGATGATAATAACTGCGCTCCTCCGCCAGCCTATCAACGATAATTGTAAGATGACCGTCAGTAGGGTATGCGGGGATATGATTGAGATAGAATTGACCATGGGGGTTCACACTTCGTGGCGTATCCTGCTGATCGTGTCTCTGCCAATGCTGATTGTGTGGTGCCCAAGGAGATGAAAATCGGTGTTACTGCCAGCCTTCCTACTAGATGTTGCATGTACTGTTGCTTGGCTATCATCACCACCCTACTACTATCTACGCTCCTCTTCATTTCTGTCATTTAAGTTTTCGACAAAGACACTGTTATTTGGCAAAGCGCTAATAAAAGTTCAATCGCCCTATATCTACAGGGTGCTGGACCTATCAACGTCGACCGTTCTCATAAAATCTCACATCTTACGCTTCTAAGCCTGTTCACTCGCATCTTCTTGTCTCTTCCTCTTCAGTATCTGGTAATATTCTTCAGTATACTCATCTGGGTCCCATGCCAATACCCTATTTTTCATCTCGGCAAGCTTCTTCACTACTAGTTGTTCCATCTAACCTCTTTGGCTTTCATTCAAGAGCTGTACCCTTTCTTTCCATGCCTCACTTACATCGTCAGTCTTGATGGCTCCATAATACCGTCTGTCAATCTCCAACCAGTAAATCGCATCAAACGCAAAGCTATGCAAAACAGCATACACAACCCAGAAGTCGCCGGTCTCCCAACTCTTTTCCATTTCAGCCGACAGTCGAAGCTCACTAGGCAGACCCTCGGCATCCTCACAGTGCCGTAATGCCGAGAGAAATGTCTTGAGACGTTGATCAAATATCCGTTTCCAGTCCTCAATTCCTTCAGACCATTCGTCTGGATTTTCGATCAGAAGCCACCACGGAGGTGCGAATGAGAACTCGACCGGTGCTGCATAGGTAAACTCCCAGTCCACCACACCAGTCACTCGTTCATCGTCATTTAGGAGAATATTGCCTGGTCGGAGATCATCACACCAGAGCCTGAATGGTCCATGCTCATGCCGTGCGCTGAAGAGTCTCCTTTCCTTGGCAAGTTTGTAGAACAGTTGCCTTGCAATATACTTCCGCCGACAGTCGTCTGCGGATTCGACTGCATCATTTCTTTGATGAATCAAATGTTGGATGTTAAGCTGTGCTAACGCTTCAATGTACGAAGACGTAGTCTTGAAAGTGGCATCGGGTGGTGGAAGCTGTGAGCGAGGCAATGTTCCCAAGCGAACGAGCTCGTTCATGTTCATTGTTAACGGACGACTGGTTATTTCCCAGGTACAGTCATCTACCTGCACAAGCGACCCTATCAAGCTGAATTTTGGCTTGGCAAGCTCGAGAAGAATCTTTGCTTGTTCGGCGTAGAGCTTCCAAAGATCCTCTTCATTGATGTCTGGATTAAGATACCCTCGCTTCTCCACCGGACAGCTGGGTGCATTCAATGCAGTATACATGTTTGTCGTGTGTTCAATGTGGCTCATCATAATAAAAGGGCTGAGTCCGAGTGGACTCTCATCTCGTGTCCCAGAGTGAAGAACAGAAGGGATTGGGATTGATGTCCGATTTGACAGGTATCGCATCAAAGCAATTTCGTTTCTCGTTTTCTCCTCGGGGAAAATGATCGCTCCAGGTTGCGAAAAGCGAATATCAGTCGCCCTTTGCGTGTACTTCATTTGCAAGATGATGTTAAACGAGCCTTTCCCGATGATACTGAATTCGGGGTCGTCGCCGGAATCATGTGTCAGGATGAAATTTGCAATGTCTTTCTTCACCTCGACGTTAAGAAATTTATTGACCCAAGTGTCCGAGATTTCGTCCGACTGCTCCCATGCCACATCGTCATAGCTCATTTGGGGCTTCATATTCGTAAAGGCAAGCGGTATCGTCGCTCTCTGGGGACTCTGTCGACTCGGTAGGATACTGAGTATAGGTGACTAATATTGCTTGAATACCCCATCTGGTACATGATTTGCGAGCATTGCCTGAAATCGGGGATGAACCTTTTATACCATTTGCAAAGTCGAGGGTTGGAGCAAGATTCCAAGGAATATGCCGTCGAATAAGCCACGAGAGACAAAGTTGGCAACGGGATCAGCCGTGATTTATCTGTCACAGCCATGACAACCCAGCAGTTTATCAAATGGTTATGAATATATTCCTGATTCAAGGAGTGAATCTACAGTATATACAAATATTAATGCCAACGATCGGAGATAGCCCGGGCTATACACTATCCAAGTTATGGTACATGATCAGAAATCCGGCAATACTTGAGAGTAACCACTTCAATTGACCTTGTTCGCATTCAGAATCATTAGCAAGCTTTGATTTTCAGTTGCTCGGTATATATTACTGATGGCTATTATCTGGGATGAAGATTTTGGAGAACAGGCTGGGTTGGTCCGGTGGTGGCACCTTCGGTTTCTCCCCGCCCTGTTCATAAATCTCAGCAGTTTGGGGCAGTCTCACCCTGGGCTTCTTGGTCACAAAGTCAAGGTTGGTTGACAAAGTCTCCTTGAGTGGTTTTTTGGCACTTAGTAAGGGCGAATTTTCGAAGCCCTTCGAAGACGGGGTTTGCGGGGCTGTTATACAGATGAGCGAGGTCCCAGCTGGTAATAAGATGACTTACTCGTGAAATCAAAGACACTTGGGGTTAGGTCTCCGGGAAAGGGCTTGGTAGTTTGTGATTTAAGAGTTTTCGCTTCTTGCGGACTTCGAAATAGTGACGACTGAGTCGTCGATTTTGCCCCTGTGACTGGCGGGCGATTGTCCTGAAAGCCAATTTGTGGTTTTTCCAGCTTTTTAATTGAGGGTGGGCCACTCAATGAAGGCTTTTGGATGTTGAAGGTCTTGAGAGTGCGAAGACCAGCCTGCAATTTCTCGACTTCAGTGGCCAAACGGTCTCGCTCGTCGCTGGTAAAGGATGGCTCGGGAGGTTGATTCGCGCACCTGGTCATCGTGCATATTTTATGTTACCTGGCTAGTCAGAATCCGCTGTAGAGGGTCAAGAAGACAATTTTCGATGCCCAGAGTTGCGACGTTGTCGACGAAGGTCAATAGAGCAGTCTGCGAGAGAGGAATTAGCATCCGCCATGTTCTTTTCTAAAGCTACATCTTCTGCGTTTCCGTTCTTACATCATAATATCCTTGCATTCTTCGATTGCTTTTATCGGAAATAGGGCTTCCCCGTCGGGCTTATAACTATTACTAGATTTGAGCGTTGTGTTCAACGAAGATAGATGTCGTTCGCTTCGCGCCTTTTGTATCTGTGTGAGGAAGCTCTTGCTCATGGGCAGCGGGTGGCCCCGTTTCGTGTATGCAGTCAGCTCATTGAGCTTGGCCAGCAGGTTTTGCCTCAGCTTGTCCAATACAGCTCAATAATCTGTCCACCCAGCAAGGAGAACGTATGATCGTCGGCTGTGTGCTGCATCACAAGTAACGCAAAAGACCGCACTGACTCCCAGGTCTTCATGAGAGGCTTTTTGGCAAGTTCTTCTCACGGGAGGGACTGTCCGCGAAACAGGCTACCAACGAGGAGCTGGTTGGCGCTGCCTGGCAACTCAATCCCTCTGTTTTTCCGAGCCTCTTCGGCGACTTCCTCTTCCAGACTTTTCCAAAGGACAAAATGTGGTAATTTTCCAGATAAGTAAGGATTTTTAAAGCAGAGTGGTGTGCCTTTTCTTTAATGTCGGCTAAGAGCCCGGGGAGGTTACGACGAATTTGGATGAACAAAATACTGCTGAGGCGCCGCCGGAGACTCTCGATTCCGACACTGTTCCTGGATAGAGATGACCATCGGCCTTGGTTGATAATCCCTTCTCTCTTGCATTGCGGGCGTCATCCGGGATGTCCAGTGGTTCAAAGGAGCGATTGCGCAAGATGTGCCATCCTAACTGCAATTGAATCTTTTCATTAGAGACAAAATGGGGATACGTCTTCTCCTCCTCCGAGTCGGGTTCAAGAGTATCCGGTTGCGTGATGATCCCGAGCGTGCGCTCCCGCTTTGAATCAAACCGTTCAGCGATGTTCAGAACCTCCTGGAGATGGCAGTCGGCCTTTGCGCTGATGACCGCAAGAATGATGCTTCTTCTATTCTTCATATACTTCTCGGTCAAGGTTCGAACAACCCTGATTCCTTGCAAGCTTTGGTCCTGGCTCACAGAGTAATAAAGGCCAGGCAAGTCCACCAAGGTCAATTCCGGCTGATCAGGTCCCAGAATCTCGACCTTGAGAACATAATCACTAAATCTAGAATGGGCTGTTTTATTTACGCCCATATGGGCTTTGGCCATCTCGATGACAGTTGGTAAGTCATGATCGGCTGGGGACAGCTCCCGTGCGAACGCCTGCAGAATTGCTCGTTCTCGTGCATCCTTACGCGATGGCCCCGATTCAATGGAGGTCTTAATTGTGGGTGTTGGGCTCCGGCGCAGGATGACTTCGGTCGCGAATCTCGTACAGATGTTGCTTTTCGCTGGGAATTTAACTTTGGAGATAGCTTCAAGGATGGAACTCTTCCCACTTGACTAATTACCGCAGACCACCAGCTGAGGAAGTTCCACGAGACTGCCCACTCCAATCGCTCGTAACTCGTCGATGCCATCTAGCAACTTAAACTGTTTTCGTTACAGCTGATGCAACGCCACTTTCGCGGGGGTGCTAGACATGCCGATGTAGCTTTGTTTAAGTCAGATAATGGGACATGGAGTATTGCGACTAAAGTGAGGTATTACTTCTGTTGCGGCAGGTGATCATAATAAAGAGGCGATGCCGCCCTTAGGGACAATATTTATCTATTCTAACCGCCCATGTCCCTTGAAATCGAGCATTTATCTGGTACATCGACCTTGCATTCGTGTCTGTAACTTGATGGGTAGCTGGGCAATCTGTCTGGTCGGCCGGTCGAACACCTCGGTGCTAATGAGGGTTCGGTGGCTTAGGCGTAGCCAATTGCTATGTTCCAGAGAAAAGCATGGCCTCTGTCTACATATTCAAGTGAGGCGGAAAGAGCACTTGTTGCGCATTGGAAGTGAAAACATTAAGTGGCAATTATAATCTTGTGTTGCTTCGCATCCCCCTTTTTTATGTCCACGGAAGCACTGCAAAGATCATATGGCTTGCCCAGTAGCCGCATTGTATCCCTGCATCAACAAAGGGGAAGCTGGTCCCGAGTCAGAAGCACCATTAGCTTCCCCCACTTGGGTCCTTGATCGGCTGAATCAACCTATCACGAGGTCTAAGGCTGCCCGCTAACGTCTACGAGGTTTTGCGGGGGCCTTTACCTTTGCCCCAAGTTGTTGACACTAGCAAATGCACTGTCTCCTGTGGGGAATATTCTTTCATCTATTCTGCTGATAGGCATGAACCAATGCTTTTGATAGTCCTGGTCAGCGCGTCGACATCTTCTACTAGGTATATTGTCACCGAATACGGGTATCTACAGCACTAATCGGCCGGATGCTGGTTTTGACAAGGAGATTACCTACTTCTAGTTGCTACCGCAAACCTAGAAATCTAGATCTGTCGCAGATATTGACACCGGGGATGCTATCGGCGGGTGGCGGCAGAAGTGAGCTCCACCTTTTCGGGCGGTTTATGTACTTAGGTGCACATGTGTGGGCACGTTCTTGCCTAGAACCGATGGAATATTCCAGCTATTGTATAACCTGTATTGACTCATACATGGAACACTACTATTCAGAGAGGGGTTAAGAGAATGACTTGTGATCGTGTTAGCAATGGAATTAAACAGACCGTGTATCCAGACACGGCATTTGGCAGTGATTATATATATCTACACCATTGAAGTTATACTTTACGGAATGATGTGAATACACTGTGAAGATCAGACTTCTGGTAGTACTCAGAGTATCATTGAGGTAATTATTCCCGTAGAACTAGTGGCAGTAAGTGATGATTGGTTGTTTTGTTTCCTGAGCATGGTCACCTTGTAGGACTCACGAACACTAAGTAGCGTTTGTAACTTCGTGCTCGTGAATAGCAGACAAGCGGTGGGAGTCAGGATTGGAGCCTTCTTGTGGGACAGACGACTAAATATCCTGCTAGAACTAAATCTACAATAGTCATGGGTCTCTGATCATGTTTAGACATCCCATGTTCCAAGTAACTATTACTATGTTCAATTGGAAGCTTCTGTCCTGAGAATCCAGCCGAGGCATTCTGCGTAGGATATAGCTCATCATGTCCATATTTATATTTTACCTAAATACATAGTAGGGAGATTCCAATCGTAATGTTTGTCGTGACCCTTCCCTCCCGCCACCACCTACGAATTGAATACTTTGCATCTTGCGCAATGTCAAGTGCATTGTTGAGGGAAGCGGAGGATGACGGCGGAGTGGATCCGCGTCCAGTTGTTGGGAAGAATGTTCGGTGGAGCCCACCAGCCGCGGCAGAAGGCAGTAGAAGGCGCAGAACTCCCGGGCGGGTTGCCCGCGGCGAGGCAAGCGATTATTATTGACACGAGTAATGCATCCTTGCCGACCGGCGGGCCGCGTCGGAGCCCTGCGCGATGAGGCAAAGGTCTAGAGCATCCCTTCGAAGGTCTAGAATTGCCTTAAGGGATAAATTTATCAGGTGTCATTGTGTTTTGGGGGTCCGATCGGAGGTCGATGGGAAGAATGATCATCTCGCGGAGCAATTGATCGGACATCCAGGAGTTACGCCGTTACGCCAGGCGAAATGGCTTCTTTACGACTTCTTTCCCCTTCTCTATGATCGGGATGAAGAGCAGGCTCGTCCCGCTGCAGATAGTAAGTAGTATGCGATCGAACGACATCTACGGAGGATAACGCGGGTTGCTCGGCGACTTTTTATACTCTAAAGCTGTCTGCGAGTCCGACGCTGCGGGATCTTGCCTGGATGTTGCCCTAAATTCGTTGCATGCAGCTCCGAACTTGTCAAGGTCCTCTATAAGTGTGCTGGCAGTAGGATGTGTTTCCGTATCTGAGTCTCTTTCTTCCGGCTGATCCCGTCTCCGTCCATTGCCAGTCTGTGATGTTATATTGGATGGTTGACGAGAGTTGCGAATATCGCCTCTCCGCTAGTCCATCGACCAACCTCTGGATCCCTAGGAGATATTTGCACAACCCATTTCGATAAATGAAGCTGGCTGGGAGGGATTTTCATCCAGGTCATTCCGAGGCGACATGGTTGTCCTGGTATAGTGTGGCGATTGTAAACTGGCCACTGCCTTGGCGTTGTCGGTGTGACGCGGTTTGCTCCGTGTCCATCCCCATCTTCTACCGAATACCTGCGACGTGATGTGATGGGATGGATTGAGAATCATGTTGTTGAGGTTGCACTGCTGACTGCTTGGTGTGAGTTCTCTGGCGTTGTGAGGGTCCAACATATTATCCACATCATCACCCCAGTGATAATCTTCGCCTGCATCGTGCCCCTCAGCCCTGCCACACTGTTCTATTCTTATCGATATCCTGCATTCCAGCTATTCTTAGCACAGTGCATCCCACTGGGTATTGACAGGTTGCTGAGTGCATCGGCAATGAATGGTGACAGATGTGATGCGGTGTTCAGCTGCACCAGCCAGCACATCCTGACTGACTGCCGCTTGGAATAGAAACATCAGTCGGACAGCCTTTCCAACACTTCACTGCGGTCGCATTCGAGCAATATTCATAACAATACAACAACTTCTCTCGTGTTCCCAATAAAGAAGCCAGGAGGCTTTTATTGCCGATAAATTGCCCTGTCCTCAATTATCCGATTTGATCCGGTGATCCGGCTCGTCCACCTGCCGCGAAGGATGAACAGGATTCACCAGGGCCACTCCATCCCACTGTGGCTCCATGATCGCCATCCCCACCCGGCCTGGAAAACCCCAAATGATGGACGTGGCGCATCCGAGACATGCATGCAGTGAGCCGTCTCTGTACCCAGCCCCCCGTTCAGCCCCCAAAGCTCCCAGCCTCAGCGGCGCCTAGCCCCCGCCTTCGATCGATTGATTGTAACCTGGGCCGGCAGTGGACTCTCACTCAAGGCGGGAACTGAGGCAAAAAGAAGAAGAGTGAATGAAGTGAATAACAGAGACAATCATACTAGTAAATGCATCTTCTAAGAACCCCAAAGGGCAAAGGAGACAAAAGGCAAAGCTTGGAAAGACGGTGAGAGAATTCGCCGCTGTTAAGGTTGCAATGGCATCATGGGAGGGTCCAACTCGGCTGACGGACGGCATCACTTTTGGTCTTGAATGGCAGGGATCGCCGAGGCAAGGCGCCGATCTTTGCCCCCGCGGATGCGCGAAATCCCCAATTGACGAAAGTCTAGGCTAGAACTAGTAGCCGGTAGTGGTTGTTGCGGGGAGACCGATAACTGGCCATTCACGCTGACTGACAGTCGGTTGTCTATAAAAAGAGGGCATGTACCTGCTACATTGCTCTCTATTATCAACAACCTCTACTCTTCTAAACCTAAAAATTCATATAAGCTCACAATATTTACGACTCATACCATCCTACAACATTGAGAAAATAATCCACATCTCCAATCCTATTTCAACAGCCAAAATGCAATTCACTCTGCTCCTCTCCGCTCTGATGGCCATGGTCATCTCAACCTTGGCCCTCCCTACTGGCGACACTCGTCTCGCTCAACTTCGCCTGTTCGGCGAACCCGGCTGCTACGATGAAAACATGGGCGAACTGGGCATTTACCGATCGGCTCTCAACCAATGCAAAACCTTCCCCGGCAACCAAACCATCGAGTCTGTTAGCTTCGAATACAATGTCGCCGGCTGTGGTGGTAAGCTTCTCTCCTTTGCTAAAATTATATATTTTCGCGCTCCCTGCTAACTCTGCATACAGTGCAAATCTTCACCGAAGACGATTGCTCCGCCGGTCAGCACAACGTCACCCTGGGACAATGCCTCCAGGGCGACGCCGAATATGTCAGCTACAAGTTGGTGTGCAACTAAGGGATTTACTTCATGATATTTTCTACGATAATGTCGATGCTATTTGAGTGGATGGTGCATAATGAATGATGGAACAATGTATAGAGGGAGGAATGGCCACTTTCCCACGCAGTCTCCGGGAAAATAATAATCCTGTGTCTATACGGCCAAATGATGACGATGGATGATGGGACTTTATGACATGTTACGGTCGCGAATACTGTACCTAATATCTACCGACTATACGGATAATATACAGTCATGCTTTAATGCAATTGTATCATGTGTGTAATAGACGCAGTTCGGAAACCCCCCCAAATCCGTATAAATTCTACGGGGCGCTCGTGATAACACCACGACAACAACATACTATCTGTAATAAACTTTTTAGTACTTGTTACTTTGCACGTACCAGATTATAACGTGCCTTGGCCGCGAAGAACCTCGTCGACGTTGATCATTATGTTGAAATTACTAGCTCAATGACTAGGTTTTGCCTTGACATCCAGAAACTTCGATCCCTAAAACCAACATAACATCCACTGCCTCACCATACAGCTATCTCGAAAGCCTCAAATACGCTTAGCGTAGAAGAGGAGAAGATAAAGGTGCTTCCGGATACTGCGCGAATCGTTGTCCTGTTCTCAGAAGCATTGAAGCGAACAGGGAAGCCCTCTCATTGTTTATCACGTTGCTCGAAGTCAGTACCTGTATTCTCCAGGTCCGGTCGCCGGCGAATGAACGGACATACAGCCAGCCGGTTGGTCGTATGGACCTGTGCATCAATTGGAGAGTGCAATGTATGTGTGTCCTTCAATGAGAAGGAGAAGCTACCGCTTGTAGAGACATGATTCAATCCGCGGGGAAAGTCACTACCACTCGGCCAGTCAGTACAGTTATCGATGATGTCGGGAAGTTCGAGATGGCAGTGTCGGGAAATGGTAGTATAATTGTCATATACACTCTGGCAAAGATCACTGACTGTCCAAGTCTGCCGCAGTTGCACTTGAATGGGACAGCGGTGTATACATGGTCCAACAATCCCCTCCACTCCTTTGATGGGTAGGCCACGGGTGTTTAGCCCCAGCAGGAATGTTATATCTTCGGTATTGGCCATCTCTGCCAAGGTAAAAGCGAATGATGCCTTGACAAGCATCGCAAGGGTGATCCCAGGTGGCGGCGTGGGAATTTCACCAGCCACAATTGCTGTTACCTCTGCAGCGTTGTCCAATCCTGCAAGCGTTGGATTCGATAGAGTGGTCAGAGAAGCTCCTCGTATATAGTCCTTCCAGAATGTGAGCGAATCTGCCGAGCGAAGCTGTGCACGGCCATATACGTAGTCTGCAAAGGAAACTGCTATGATTGGCGAGAGCAGCTGACCACTGTAGCCTGTCTCCAAATCGGCGAACAGGAGAGGGAGCGAAGCCCCAACGTATTGAGCATGAAGCAGGCGTACAGTAAATGAGTGGTCTGTCTGTGACCGAAAAACAAGTCCGAACTCTGCAGGCAATTTGGTGGGGACAGGCGTAGTCCTGGGAAGAACCTCATCATGAAATTCACGGCTAAGCGAGCTGTAGGTGAACGGAACATTGGGTTCCTTCAAGACAACTTGGACTGATTTGTCCTTAAGACTGGTAAAGACAGTGCGTATGATACTGTGCTTTTGCATCATTGCAAGACAAGCGGTTCTCAACTGATTCACATTGATCCTACCATGGATATCGAGGTGCATGGAAACTCGGGTCCACCGACCAACGGAGGGGTGTGGCGACAGATAGTGCTGCCCAGGGAGTAAGCACCGCCCAACTGACCCGCATCGAGTCCATCGCGCTATTGAGTCCGTTCAAGCAGTCCTCCCTCGACGGGATGCAGATTGTAGCACCGACGGCCAAGGAACAGTGTACTTCCAGCAAGGACACCGCAAAGCCGTATGAGGCAAATTGCAATACCCTACTCTCGGCTGTAATTCCCAGCGCCCGTGACAGGTATTCCGCGTTTCCCAAAGCCCCATGGCACACAACGCAACCTTTGGGCCTTCCAATACTACCGGATGTGAATAACACATAAGCCATGGTGTCGGGGGTGATGTCTGGCCACCGGGCATCTGACCTGCCGGACGGTAGCCTCGATGTCGTTGTCGGGGATACGGTAACAACCACGCCAACGAGACTTGACAATATTGGTGCAACGTCCGGAGACGCTATCGCGACTGTAGCGTTTATCTGTCTGATGATGTCTTCCAGTCGGTTGGTGGGCCGGGTGGGATCAAGGGGCACAAAAGTGCCACCGGCCTTCATGATAGTAAATATTTCTGCCACAGTCATCCACTGAGGGCTGGTGATCATCACAGGGACCATTCGTTGTGGCCCAATACCCTCCAGGTCTTGAAGGTGGCTGGCCCACCGCGTTGTTAGAGAATCAAACTCTGAGTATTAGAGCACTCCATCCCGCGCACAAATGGCTGGGTGATGAGGACGCTCGCACGCGTGTTGGTGGACCAGCTCAATCAAAGCTGTCGCTGGACCCCGGCTATGCTTGCGGTTCCACTGTAGAACAAGGTCGTGGTTCGTTGCGCTGAACAGGGTGATGTCCATGATGCGTCTATTACTGTCGGTCAAGATTTCCCCAATGGTCTGCAAGACTGTAGACGAGATGTTTTCGGCGAGGCATGTTGAGAGAGTCGAACTTTTGTGGACTAGCGATAGTCTCTTCAAGACTGACACCTCGTCTACCTCACCGACCAATGCAACGTTATAGTTCCACTTCTCGGCCTATGGTTGTCCATTAGCGTCCAAGCCTTCCCGATCTGCTGCAATGTGGCCGTATCTCATGACTCACCTCTCTCAGTAATCCTGATCCGGAGATCTCTCGAATCAGGGCAGTGGCGGTGTTATGAGCTGGTGGGCACTCATCACAGAGATTCCCTAACTCTGTACCGAGATTTGATTTAAGAAGCTCCATCACTGGGGCATCAGGTAGTATATCTGACTGGATGACTCTTTCCGGGCCGGAGGCTAGGTGTGGAGGGCTATCGCAATAGTCCCGATAACCAATGCATATACGGTCATTTTCCAGAAATGGCCGCATGACGATCAGCCAGACAGTCCTAAGCAACAGCGAGATTGCAATCTCGGTGTCACGGCAGAACCGTGCAATGTCCGTAACTGGCAAAGGGAGAATATCTTGTACCATGACTGTGCATTCTGCCTCTACACCATCGTTCAGATTTGGGAAAATGCCCCCGATTTCTCCTTTGGCCTCCATTGTGGGTTCCATGCGGGGGGCTCAGAATATAACCTTGAAGGATTGAGTCCAGTCAGCTCACAATGTCAAGTCACCACTCAAAACCCCTCCTTGGGTGTGCTGGTATAATGCGCCGTATCCAGGTGAAGATCTCGTGGAGTCGTAACCTTCTGGAGATGGATACGAACTCGACCTTATACCCAGTTCTGACCGTGAGGAGCTCCCATTGCATGCTGAAACCGGGGCATATCTTCACGTCTTATCATACAGCCCGACGGATCTATCATATCACATGTTGTACACCACGCAGCTGCTGCTAATAGCACCACGCTGTGCCTTGTGTCTCGCATCTGACAGAAGCATTAAGCACGTTGCTTCGTTGGCGGGCACACCGCTATAACCTCGCTTTTACTCTACCTCTCGAGTAATTCTGGTATAATGGCCGTTGGGACACTCAATGATGGGGGAGGTAGTTTAACGGTGGATGCTGGTGGCCGGTTTGTCACCTCACTTCTGGCACTCCTGATCTCTACACCCATCCCTCTTGATGGTTCCAGGCTTCAACTTCATGATATAATTGATTTCCGGTTCTGGATAAGGGGCGTTATACTGAACTAATTAGAGCTTTGGTAGACAAAAACAATTCAATGAGGTGGCCTCTGGCCACGTGGTCACCGCCCTTCCTGTTGTCCACACCGCAAACCACCATGAACTTAAAGTTATGTCATACATCGTACGGATATATGTCGAAAACATTTAAATGCCTTATGAAATATGCCAGTTCCCTTTGAGTTTCTATCTTGATTGCCATCGGACAGCCAATGACAGGGAGCTGTCGAATATTCATGAATCACCACTTAACGTCAGCACCGTTCGGCCTTGGGGTCGGCCTTGTTACGTTTATGCTAGGGCCCAACATTGATTTCCGATAGATGTAATGCTGGGTGTTGATGGCAGCTCTATTCTCAATCGAGCTTGTCGATTCTTTGTACTTTCCATAGTCAACAGGGTCGACAGCAGACATCCGGATATCGAACGAACGGATTTCCAGGCCCGCAGATCAGTAAAGGCCCAATGGATCGGCTCTTTACATATAGTACTGCCTGACCATGAAGCTTCCCACTGCAATCATCTTCCCGGTATACATGTTCCATTGTAGTCTTGCATTTACTCCTAACCCAATCTCACAAACTGCCGGGAGCCTGACACTCTTTCGAACATCCTGACCACGTTCGAAGCAGGCGAAAAGCCTGTCGGTGTGCAAACAAGCGGTTTGGTTCACCTGAAGACGAAAACAACATTCAAAAATTTATCATCGAACCGAACGAAAGAGGGAAGGAAAGAAAGAAGTCATCTACTCACATCCCCACGCCCTATGGCAGGAGCTGCATCATGTTTGTAAGCGTTGAGTTGACGAACGCATGAAGAGAATTGATCGGAGCTAACAAATGGATATAGTACCCTCATGACTGCGTATTCAACGCACAAAAGCCAGGACGTCTGGTCCGGCACTGCGCACCCAAAATTCAAACGGCTTTGGTCGTGTCGGTGACCTCCTACAACTCACTTAAACTGATTCCACTTGCTACCTACACCCGTGAGTGCTTTTCGTTGCATGAATAGTACATCAGGTTGAACTCTGTGAGTCGCGATTTGCTTCTTTGCTTACTAAAACAGACCTGAAGAGTAATTTGACGCGTCGGTGCTGCTGTTGGGACACTCTATGCTGACTGGTCAGATCCTAATATCTGTCAGATTTGCGGTAGCAGGCTGACCATTTGGATGATCAGCGGTCGGATACATTTACTGACGCCGCAGACCCTGATTGGCGTCGAGATTTGCCATTTTAAGTTCTGCATATCCCATATAACTTACACGAGTTGTAAATCACAGTCCTTCATTTCAACTCAATGGTTTGATAGGACTTGGCCAGGCTTTTTCTTCCTCTTGGTCATCCAATCTAGGTCCCTTTGCCCTTCCAAAAGGCTACAGAGATCTCTGCATACATGTGCCCACTGGATAAAATTCTCAAGAACGTAGTATCTTTCGGGAAATATATTGTGAGTCATACCCATGCATTGATGATTAAATTGCTGCAAGCTTTGGACATTCAGGCTCCTCTTGCCCGAGGAATGTGTTTCGGAATTGATCGTTCAGAATAACAGGCGCTCTGACAGTCAAAGAATCTCTCAACCCTTTTCGGGGATTCGATTTCACCCCGGATTCTTCTGTTAAGTAAGACATATAAATTCTCTGTGGCGTCTGAAGATATATATTGTTTGAATATCATTAGTAGCTTCCAGTTGTTCGGTTGCGACTTCGCTTGGAATTGACGGTAAACTTTACACTTTTCAATCTCCGATACGATCAGACGCGGAAGATGTAGACTAATGTTTATTTACTGGTTTCTGGTGCCACAAAACCGTTCAGGAAACTTTCTTGGCCTGCTGATGTTTCTGTTGGCTGTGAGAGCGGTGTGTTCTAACAGCCACTGAACACCACCTGTAGCAATTCTCCTGTTTCAGTCAATTCAGTGTCACAGACAGCCATTCTTTACAAATAAATATTAATTACTACTGTTTGATTATTAGAGTGTATATAGTAGTGAGCCGGGTTTGGCCCTTAAGATAATCACGCTGGATAGCAGATACAGCCGCCCCTTTGATAAGATCCCTATTCAAGCAAGCCTGCTCGACACGGGTCTTTGCAATCCGGATCCGTTATTGACGCCTTCACCTCACAACCATTTCAACAGTTTCAAGACGAAAAACCATTGTAATTGATCGTTTATTCCGACCGCCGCTTGCAGGTCACCGAATACTCGGTCGCCATCATGATAGCCGGCTCGGAATTGCCATTCTCTTGCTTAGTCTCCTCGTGGAGACTCTCAACATCCTGGGTACTCTCACCCGCGTTGGTTCCTTTGATCGTACTGAGGTAGTCCCAGTTGCGAATAACCTTCTTGCGCGCCGCACCGAAAGTGTCCTTGGCATCGGCAGGGCGGATGGGCCTGACTCCACTGCTGGCGTGGCTGCCAAAAACAGTGGGGAAGAACCGGATAAGTAGAGGCCGCATCACCGGCAGGCACGAACAGATGATACCCACGTTGATCTCCACCATGCTGAGTTTGCGTGTCAGCTGAGTGCACTAATAAGTCTCGAGAAGGTATGAATACTTACGCCCACTTGGCTAAGGTCACTTTGTACCAGGTAAGATCCATACTGGAGACAAATGGCATCATGGTCACAATCCGGATGATTGCAATCACACACGCGCTTTTCGCGAGAGCAACAGATTAGCTAGACACGGGATAGTGATGGCCAAACGTGAGACACTTACAAGGAACCCATCATCAGCACTATCATCAATAGCACTCGCTGCTTAAGAGTAGTCTGAAGAGACCAGCAGAGTCGAATGGGTAGTGCCAAGGTGATAAGATCGGAGAACAGGTTGAAAGCCGCATTGGCGTAGACAAAGGAGAGTTGGTCAACACATTTGGCTGTCGGCATTAGGGTCACATCCCAACTAGCCTGCACTGGTATACAGCCGAGGGTAAAAACCAGCAAACTGATGATATTGTAAAGGGCAACAAAGACCATGATGCCGTATGTCATTTGCCGGAACCGCTTTTCGGGACTCAAGCGCAGGTAGAACAACAAGATGGACGTTTTAACCAGCCAGATTCCGACAACGAAGATGTCCTCTGCCGCAAGATCATACTGCAATTATAAGTGGCGGCCCGCTATGTGTGGGAGGCGCCTGTGGTACGTACCTGCTTGAAAGGCTTGATCTTACTGAGGTATAAGTCCCAAATGTGGACCCCATATCCGTTCCTGATGTCTGCGCATATTAGTAACGCCATTACCGTACATCTTAGTCTTGATACGTACTGAGCATGCACAAGATGGCAAACAACCACGCACATACCTGCGCCCAGATACAGAACCCTGCGAGCCCATTAGTAGGGTGTCCTCATGATATGCCAGGGATGGGCACTCACAATCATCAACTCCGATGGTTTTTTGGAGCTTACCACGGGTGTACAAGCGGAGGATCAAGACGGCGGTGCCTGTAAGGCAGAGGGCGATATTGATAGAATAGATCTGGTAGTTCTGGTTCGGTGGATTCACAAAGTTGGGCGTCACGCCATCGGGAGGCGGGGAGGCGGGGATCTGGTTGAGGTCGACCGACGGCATGGTGGGAGAGGCTTGTCTTTGCGCGTCCGTGAGAGAGCTGGTCTTGATCAAAAGCGAAAGTTGCAAAGGACTCCGGCCGTCGCTTCGCTACTTATCCTTCTTGTTCATGGTGCTCTCCAACTTGCCCTGGCTCGAGCGCGGAGGAATGGACTCGTTCGTATGCAGGCCGGAGCGACTACCGAGAGACCATTCACACCTGCATCGTATAGTTTGCGATCTCCGGGGAACAGAAAATTGCCGTAACTATCCCATTGAGGAGACGCCACTGGCCATCAAACTTCCTTGTCTGGATGGAAAGGATCTGGGAGAAAGCTTCCTGTGTACCTGGATCGTGTGACAACGAGGCTATTCTGGAATATAGTGGTCCGATTATCCCTGTCAGGGGCATGGTCAGTGATCCCGGATGCGCATCTGTTGCATCTGTCAGATGCAGGGGTGGATGGAATTCTGGGCGGAACATGACAGGTTCGAAGACCCTGGGGTTTGCCCCAAGAACCTGCCAGGAGATATCACAAAGCCAGGCTGACTGGTTCGACGGCCGTACATAATCTGGTGGAGCCGGACAAGGAGGGGAAATTGAGCTGAGGTTGGAATGTGAGGGGGTGAACGGATGATCGGCGGAGGAAGTGAGTGAGTGGGTTGTGAATATAGTCTAGTCGAGCTGCAATCCGGGCTGACGGGGGAGAACAGTGGTCGCACGGAATGTACTTGAGGCGAGCACAGGCCCTGGCCTGGTCCATCCACAGCAAAGTACGGAGGCCCGTCCACCAACCATGATCCTTCGTCTCTACCTTGAATCCGGATTTTGTCGCACCTATTGGAGGGTTACCTCGTATTCCTGTCGGCTGTTTCCCCGACTTGGCTGAGGAAGCTGGACGTATCGGCTTGTGGCGCACCGGCGCTGCCTGGACGCCGTCTGGCGCTATCGCTGCAGGTCGCGTTGCCTATCCACTCGCTTCCCGCCAATCAACCTGGCAACATCCCAATGTCCCCCCTGATGCTGGAACCAAGTGTGACAAGTATAATAGGTAGGTCGCCCTGGTCATTCCCAACGGAGTGGTTCCATACTTACTACCAGGGACCCCAGTCACATACCCTTGTCTATACTTCTTACCAATGGCGCAAGTTGACCCCAACCTTGAGCAGATTCAGCAATGTCTGGCCGAGGTCACGGCCGCGGTCGACCAGTATCGCAGTCAAGCGACCACCCCGAATAGTCAGGATGCTCGCTACCAGTTGATGGCTCGGGCCACCCACTTGGTCAATGCTATTCGGGGCCCGGCCGACCTCGTCTTTGCCAACTTTGAACATGTACGCTCCAGGTTAACCCCAGCCACCATCGGTCAATCTGGAATACACCATGTAGGCTAACGATACGCTATGGCACGCTATGCTAGATGGTCCGAATAGGCGCAATCCGGACCCTGTTGGAAGCCGGGGTGTTGGATGCCATCCCGACCGGCGGACAGAGCATCTCGGCCTCAGAAATCGCCGCCACAACCGGGGTCGATAAAGAACTTATCGGTAGGCCATCCTTGGGTTCCTGGATACCCCCCGGTCGGCGCTGCCGGGGGATTCCCTGTCGTTGCATAACTGAACTTATCTGGTTCCAGTACGCCATATGCGCGCTCTGACTCCATTGGGACCCTTTCGCGAGACAGGGGAGGAATTGTATGCCCACACAGCCGAGTCAGAGATCCTGCTGGCACCCCAGATGCGGGCGGTTTTCAGTCTAATGTAAGTGCGGCGGCAACCCCCTTCTCTGGGCCTTGGAACATGTCCGAGGGCTGACTAGAGCCACCTGCTGGCCAGGGTCGACGAGTACTCACCCGCGATGCTGCGGGGTCATGAATATTTCGTGCAGCAGGGCTGGCAGCATCGCATCGAACTGCGCCGCAATCCCTTCACTTTCGTGCATGGCTGCGACGGACAGACTATGTTTGAGCACATTTCACAGAGCCCCGCCCGTGCAACCCGGCTGAATGATGCCATGGTAGCGGAGGATTCTCTGCTGGCGGAGATTGGTCTATATCCCTTCAAGTCTACGCTGGGGCCACTTGCACAGCCAGACACCGCCACCATCGTGGATGTTGGCGGTGGTCGCGGGCATATCCTGCGCCAGCTCAAAGAGAGCTTGGCAGGAGTCCCCGGGCGGTATATCCTGCAGGATCGCGAGAGTGTCATTACTGATAATGGTCCGGAGATGGAGGCTCACGGAATCGAGCCGATGGCGCATGATTTCTTCAACCCACAACCTGTGCAGGGTAAGCAGTCCCCACCATTCCCACAGCCCCATCTATCGGTCTAACTGACACATTGATCATATGTATCAGGCGCCCTCGTGTACTTTGTGCGTCGCGTGCTGCATGACTGGCCTGATGAGGAGGTTCATCAGGTCCTCGCACACCTGGCGGTCGCGATGGATCGGGAACGGTCGCGAATCCTCATTACGGAGACGATCATCCCCGAAGTGGGCGCGACCGCAACCAACGCGTATATGGACTTGACCATGATGACGTTTGGTGGGAGAGAGCGGACGGTGAAGGATTTTGCGCACCTCTTCGATCTAGCGGGGCTGCAACTGGCCAACGTATACAAGGCACCCGGAGTGCCCATGGTGGTGTTGGAAGCTCGCCTGAAGTGAACTTTAGTGTAAAAAATCAGCCGCTCGGAGGTGTGGAGGGGGCTACCTGGACAGGAGGGGCATTCATCTTGTGTTTTTCTGACTTGAAGATATTCGCTCTATCGGTCTCATTGCGTAGCTGGTAGCTAGAGTGCAATTATAACCTCCTTTCTCATTCCCTCTAGGTTAGCCTGCAATGCACTTGAAGATTTAATTTGGATGGTTTGGGGTAGAGGAGATAGTAGATTAGATTGTGTTGCGTCGAGGAATAGCTGGCAAGTTGAAGCTTGACGAGAGAAGGCAGTCTTACTAATAGTATAGTAGGAGGACTATTATTACTTATTACTACAGTACTGGAGAAGGCAAACAGGGTCAGGTGCCCATCGAGCCTGTGCAAACAAGGCCAACCGGTCAGCCGTCAGCGTCCAATTTTCTCTTTCTCTCTCTGTCTCTCTGTTTTCTCTCTTCCCCCGCTCCCCTCTTCTCTCTACGCTTAACAGCCGCTCAACTGATGCTTTCCACAAGATCATTTTAGTGTCATTATATACTCTATAAAGGGCAAACTTCTCCCTGTTCAGTAGCCCACATGTTCTTCTGTGACATGGAATGACCTCTTAATCCGAACGGACCGACCCTTCTTCAACTCGGCCGCAAAGGTTGGCGTGAGGGGACTATTCAAGCTCGCCCGGATAGCTGAAACCACCGTGGTGGTTATGTTCCGCGTCGCATCAGGCTGGGGCGATTGCCACACTGCGGCATCTTCAGGGTCAGGCCGGGTCCGCGTATACTCCGTGAAGCTGGTCAGTGGCATGCTTCCGCGGCTTTTCTTCCCTTTGCGGTCAGGAGGGTCACCGAGAAATGCACGAAAGAGAGGTCGGAGAGTGACCAGACTACCCGCTGTGATGCCCAAGCCAACCTCGATAAAGGACCAGATGTCGATGGAAAAGGTCGAATCTGCCACACACATAGATTGAGGAAGGGCTAGCCGTCTTGGCCATGATTGACTTGAAAGGAGCAACAACAAACAGACTATTGCAGTAGGTATAAAAAATTTAAGGGGGTCGCGAAGCATGGCACTTACACAAGAAATCAATGTCCTCGTAATAATGCAGGCAAGGGATCCGAAGAATAACAGCCGTACTCGCCCTGAACATGCCAAATGTTAGCCGCTGTACCAACAGCAACGGAGGATTACGTACACACAACCTAGACTCAGGGTCGCGCCCAGCGCGATCTTTGTCTTGAGAGTGGTTTGCAGCTGGCGAACGAGATTAATGGGCAGAAGCCCCAGCGCAAAGTCACAGACGGCGCAAATTCCACTGTATACGTACGCCACCTTAATTAGTGTATCGGTGCTCATGCAATTACCCGCTCCTGTCCGCTCCCAAAAGTTTGAGACAGGATGGCACTGAAAAAGCATAAAGAACCAGAACACCAAGCTGACACAAACCGATGCTCCCATTACAATCCACAGGGTTATGCGCTGATACGTGTGAACTGACAGTCGAAGGAGCGCCAGCGCAATGGATACTTTAGCGATGCCGGACGCCCAGATATAGATGCACTGGCCCAGCCACCACCACTAGACAGGCCATTCAGTATCTCAACAGTATATTTGGGCGGATTATGACTCTATTCACATACCAGCATGGCATGGTGAAACTCATTGAAGCTGTGGAAATTACTCAAATGCTGGCCAACGCCATCCTTAGCACCAGCGATCGCGCACGCGGTAAGCACTATATCAAGAACCTGGAAACATGTTAACGATTTATCATCCAAAGAGCTTTGGCTAAGATATCAACCCGTTCTTGTTGGATCGGGGGAAACGGAAAACTCGAGGGGGTTTCTCACCATTGCAAGAACCATCAATATATCGTCCCATCCAAATGCTTTGAGCATCCGCCATCGCACGAAGCATCGAAAGGATACTGTCAGAAGGGACATAGCCATGACCACTACAGACACGGCCACAAGAACCTCACTACGCCCTTCCAGCGGCATTTTCGCGGGTGATGGCTGGTCAGGTGGCTCCGTGCAGGAGAAATAATTGTCGACTAATGTCCAAGTATCTAGCTCCTCCCGTCATCTTATAGGAACTCCCCAGATGTCGGGACAGTTTTCTTCTAGGGCAATAGCTATGGTGGGCACTCGGTTCATCCGTAGCGGCGCAGATCAAAGTTTAGCACTTAGGTCTCTTAGGTCACTATGGTGGTACTTGTGCGTGAGGTTGTGATGATGAGAACGAATCACGCATGAACGATACAGATAGCGTGGTGCAAAATCAAACTCTCGGACCCTGAGCTATGATAGCTCGGAGTGGTTCCGCGCTGAAACGGCGGCGGTAGGGGACTGCACGATGCGATCGGGACGATCCACCAGTGTGAAACTAGCTCAAAGCAATGAAGGTGCAAGGAAGGGAAAGGCCCCGTGTTTCGTGCCTTCACTCAGATGTGACTAACATCTTACCAACACCAAATCCACAACCGCTTCTCTCTCCAGGTAAGCTACTCCACCATCTGCATTATTTCTTCAAGGTAGTCCTATTGCCAATCCATCCATACCTAAAATTTCGATTAGCAAAATCCATGTAGGCCGGCGGCATCTATGGGCATGTTAGAGACTCGTCCTACAGATTCTCTATAATGTCCTTATGTGGATGGAAAATGTGTCACAGCTTCGCAGTAACTCAAAACTCGTCATGAAATCGTGGCCAGGAAGAGTGTTATATAAGGATGCCTACTCGCAGTAACCTTGACACATTTCGCACCTTCACGCGCCCGTCAGGGGACTGCGAGCTGTTGCTTGTAAGCTTTCCGTGAGACAGAAATAGAACCAAGCTGCCTAACGGAGCCATGAACCAAGGTTTAGGGTCATGCAGGGCAGCCCTGCCTCGAAAGCTTCAGGTCGAGTTATCTTTGTGGTGACAGGTGGATGAGGTACCCGGAGCCCACACAGGAACCGTTGGAGACAACCGGACGAGTTTATTGGAGTTTGAGAAGCCCAATAAGGTTAATGGCCCACCCATCCCGAACAACGACGGGACTCCAAGAGCCAAATGGTCTAGAACGGATGTCGGCCGATAGAGAGACCTAAGCAGGAGAGGACTCGGGAGATTGTTAAGGCATTAAGTCTAAAAATCCAAAAAAAAAAAAGAAATCGTTATTGCTGATTTGTTTGTGTCCTCGTGGTCGGGGAATTTGTCATAGGAAACCAGTCCTCCAGCATCGTGTCTCACTAACGTCTAATTTTGAAATCCACCACATAATGTCTGTCCGAAGCACAGGCACAATGCCACCGTGTTTGAGTTCTCTCTAGACTAAATCCCAAGTACCATAGTTGAACTTAGCCATAGCAGGGCTAATTTCATGAATGCCTGGGGCGCAAAAGAGGGCACATCTCCGTGTTATTCTCGAAGTGTCCCATCCTGAAACGATACTCGCGGTCGTTGCACTCGATGCGGCCTGGACTGATTTCCAGTTCCCAACTTGGTAGTGTGTTGCGCCGATCCACCAGGCTACTAGCCAGTGGGATGGGTCTTCCCATCACTTCCCCGGCAATGATAGAGCGGCCTTACGTGCCGAAACCTTGAAAGACTTTCACGGCTTGGATGCGCTTGAACACTTTAGATCGTGGTAGGGACGCAATTTGTAAGGTACTTCAACACTATACAGGCAATTGACCAAAAGAATCCGAAGAGGAATGTTCAACGGATGGAGGAACTTGGGGTAAAGGGAGAGAGCGATCAGACAAGGCAACCAGTTTTCCTCTACTTACCGCCTAACGCCTACTGCAAGTGCTACTCACAAGCGGCGGCAGAAACTCGCGGTTACTTATCGCCTTTTTGATTCGCCTACTTCCTCCATCCAATCTTCACCATCGCCAAGATCCGGGTATATCACTGTTTCATAGATCCATGCGTGGGCTTCAGGCATGAAAGAGCTTTCATTCCTAATTCGGTCTATTCTATCATGATGGTGAAAACTCGTACTACCCATCCCACATTGGCTAACCCATCCTTTATCCCTCAGTACCTCAAGTCATCTATCTTATCTTATGGATATTTTCAATATTCACCCTGTCCGCCTTGTTTGGTTTCAAAGCGCCACTAACAACCAACGTACGACTACATGTTATGATACAGTTACTACTGATCCAACTGCTAAGTTCCTCCGAACACTTCCAATGAGTGGCTATTTAGTAAACCGGTCTCAGCATGTTATATCGCAATGAAGGTTGAAAAGGCTACTCTTACCATTAGCAAGTAGAAACCGTTTCTGTGCAGCGAGTCATGATGATATCCCTTCTCAAGAACATGAAAACCCCCGGCTACCACAGCCCTCGCCCAGACCGACGATCATGACTTCCTCTTGGATTGTCGCTAATAGGTGTACCACAGCGATCACTGGCAAATCACAAATCACGATTGGATGCCAGATGCTCCATGGCTCCCTGACCAACTTTTTGGAATGTGAATCTATGCCTGAGGCGGTTGCATCTAAAATCAACAGTGAGCTTTGTGTAGCAAGACACGTGCGAGACACCAATATACAGTCCAGGCTGCTTTTGACTGCCGCTTATGACTGCCGACAAATGCAGTATGCGTAACAGTCCCCAGCACAGTCGGATAGCCAGCTGACAGCCACTTGCTGGATTGATGAAATTGGTATCTTCACACACCTGCGTCATCTCATGACTAAATTTCCCCGCTGAACGTGTTTGATGTTCTAGGCCAGGCAGGGAGTTATGTCCGATGGTCCCAGCAAATATCTGGGGCCTTGGGTGATCAAAGGCGGGACTCGGCGGTTATATGCCACTTTGATACGGCGTTTTTGCGTCCCCCGAAGAGGATGGTCCCCTCGAATGGCTTGTCGAATGGTTCCAGCAACGAAATAGTTGTGGACTTGCCGCCGCGGGAAGCATCCGCAGAGGCTACAAATGACCCACTTGCAATTGTCAGATTCGAGTGGACAAAGGTGGGCGTCATGGAGCCGAAATGCTCGAAGGCGACGCCCTGAAACACCACATCTGCCGTCAAGCCGCGATCGGCAGAGTCTAAATTTTCAGTTTCTGTCTCCCTTGTCATCGCACCTGGTTTGTTCCTCTCTTCGGATATCGAGCTTTCCGAAGCCTTGACCTGGGCGATGTTTGGGCCGAAGCTGAAGAGCTGAAGACTTCCCCTGGTTGATCGCAATACACCCAACGAACGCGACCGTGTCATGTTTCGCCAATGCGACGAGTTAACCACCGTACGTAGCGCCATCGATTTGATCGGCATTTTCTTCTCTTAAGCAAAACTGCACAGCACAGAGGACTACAACGCTCTGGGACGAGGTGCCATGTTAGCCGAATACGCAAACATTAGGATGCCAGCCTACGCCTTACGAATTCAATTCTGCCGCCGCACCCTCAGCAGTGCGGAACTTCGGAGAATCGCGTTCTTCGTTGTCAGGGCGTTTATCTTTCGGGATTCTCTACCAAAGCTACTTGCAACAGCTTCCGCGTTCATCCTGTCATATATGAGTTCGTATCGAATCTTGATGAACTCGGCGAACAAGAGAAAAGGAACCCCGGCCAAGAACATGCTGGCTTCCAACCTTCAGCCGAAAGCGCAGGAGTTGTCATGCAGCCAGCGTTCCTGAATATGGAATTGGGCGGGAATACGCTGGTTGGTCCAAATAATCCATGGATCTGCTTGGGTCTACAGAGGAAAGGGAGACCAGGCTTCTGGACAAGACTTTGCTTGTCAAAATACGATAGGATCTTTCGCAGCAACTTAAGGAAGTAATCCTTCCGGTAATTTGACGCCACACACTGGTGACTATCGGTTCCTCTCTCCTCGAACATGCATCACAGGCTAACTTTATTCCTATGATACACAACTAGTTCGACGCCATCCTTAGCAGGCTACAACAGCCCACCAGGGCAAGAGCTAGAGTGAATAACCTCCGAGACTATAAGTTGGCCGCGTCAAACAACCTCGAACCGCAAAATTGGAACACCTTGACCAGCTTTTGCGACGAGCCAACTTTGGAGCGGGATGCCCGCTGTGTATATGTCGGGATAGCTGTCAGACCATTGCAGAGATCAGAGCACACTTGTCAGCTGCACCAAACGCACCCAGTGGGATTTACGACCCATAGTAGCTTTTGACCACTTTGGTTGCTCACAACAATATAACCTCCTTCCGAAAGCATTCGGTCTAGTAAGGAATGTATTCGCGACCGTTCCCATTTCCAAGCTGATTACTGAATTCTTGTTGGCTTGCAGCTCTTTGTTCTTTCTTCTCTCTTTTCTTCTTCTTCTTCTACCATTTCCTCTCTAGCCTCGGCCATCGGGTTCAATTTCTCGCCGTGGGCTAGGCGTGATAGACATTGCCTGAGCAAGAACTACTTATTGGGTGCTCTGGCGGGTATATGACTTGTCGCAACACAACGATATGATGCGACGAACCGTGAATGGTTTATGGGTAATCATGATCATTGAGCAGCCGATTACTGCATGGTTCACTGTTACCATCAGCCAGATTCTCGCCTGCGGCATTAACCGACCTCGTGGCCCGTCCAGGACTAGGATCCATGACTTTTTCCCCATTCTGCGCGCAATTACGAGATGTTAGCGGTGACCTCCACTGAGATTGAGACCTCTTTCATCGACAACAATGCAGTACCCCTGCAACAGAAAAGCCTAGGCTAGGCGATTGTAGGAATCACACCTGTCCACAGGAAATAACTCATCTGCGTAGGCTGCATTATAGGCTTGGATCAATATGTTCATCTTCACGTTGTCTGGCTGAGTCTCCTGTCGGTTCCACCAAGTACAAATGTTACAATGTCGGGAATTTGATTATCGGACAAGAAGGGTTATTGCTGCACATATCGGAGACCGGTCTGCCATCGCTTTGCATCCAGCTTATGCATGGTATGAGCACTAACCATGATCTATTCAGGGTTGCCCTTGTCTTGTTTGTCGAAAGACTGTGTCAATCTACACCACCGCTCTCGAAGTGCAGCCATAGTGGTCTTCATCATTCTGAGGCTCCGACAACAGCAATAGAGCTTCAGCCCAGACCAGTGTGCTCCAGGGAAAAGCTGGCATACAGGGCAACATGCGCGCCTGCTATCATGGAAACTTTCATGCCCCTTTGTGTGGCTTCTTCGGCCCAGTGACTGTACTTGCGTGTTAGAAAGGCCTCAGCCCGAGCAAGAAGAAGACCGAACGGATCAAGACGGATTCACAGAGACCAAGTCAAGCTGGTACATGCTTCGATGGGCTTTGAATAAGACGGTAACTTTGGGACTAAGTTGACCTCACAGCAGATAGCTATACTAACTACCAGTGTAAGGCTCGAGTACGGAACGGCAATCGAGTAGGCAATAATCGAAGTGCAACAGGAAGACTCTCTGTTGAATGGAATTATACAGCCCACACCGATAGAATTTGTGATAAAGCCAATCGACGTCTCATTGTTTGGTGAATCGGCTGTGCAATCAATACCTCTGCATGTTCCAACCTCAACGAGAAAGATACATGAAGACTGACAGGCCGATAACATATCTACCAGTGGGAATTTAGAGCTGCCTTAGCCAGGCATAGCTCGCCAGTATATGTAACAAAACCCACTAGGTGATTATATAGTTTGAAAAAAGAAATGAAAAAAAGAAAAAAGAATGGGTTGGATTGATTTGATTATAGCCTGCTCGAGTCACTGGAGTATTATCAAGTAGCTATGCAGACTCACAACAACTCAAATACAGGGGCTACCTCCTTATGTAGGTACCTATAAACAGGTTATGATTCTTGTCTTCCAATGCCACCCTGCGTACATCTAATCAAGTAGAATCTATATGTAAAAGTTTCAAAAATTTCTGAGAAATTTTCATTCTGTTGAGTATGGAGACAGTGGTCAAGAGATAGGTACCAAGAACTATACTCCATATTGCTTTCAATTCCTGCCTGGTACTACATATATCCAGTCATCATTCCCCCGATATAGTTGATTATATTCACTGTGGATTTCAATCCACTATACGTTGTTCTAAACATGCATAAGGTTCTCTACCACAAGAAACTTGTCCAGTCTCAGTCAGGATGATCACCACATACACCATCTGACGACCGACTAGGGAGATATTCGTGAGGACAGATCCTCCCATTTCCCGCAGTCCATTGTCATACAGCGCAATGATTGTAGCAATGTGCAACCACGGAATACATTGATTCTCCTGATCATATAACTTGAGTACTATGAGTGCAATTTGCACAAGTTATTCACAACGCTTATTAATGCATGCATAGCTCCCGGTGACGCTTTATGAGCCCATCCGCAAACGGAAATTCTGTGGGTTTCGCTCTACGCAAAGTGCCAAATGATTGGCCAGACAAGCGAGGTCTATCTGCCAATCGGACGAGAGACTATTAATATGCCCGAATGGCCAATGCCGATCATGTCGGACCGTCTCGGGACGAATAGAACTGTAACTGTATGAGTAAGCGACCCTTGCATTGGGACCCTGAAAAGACCAGAAGCTGATGGGATTCAGCGGTGCCTTGAGCAATTCTAGCATGATGTATAACAAGGAATGGTGTGAAAAAGGGATTGATGTGATATATTTGGCATAACGTGGTGGTGGTGCCATAGTTTACAGAATGTAATAAAAAATAGTACTCATGGCAGCTTTCTATGTTGGTGCAGATTCGTGTCACATGGAGCCGAAATATATATTCAACACATGGTTATGCTCATTTTCACGATAATACTACGTAGCACTACCATGATAAGGACTATTGTCCAGGAACAATATCATCGTAATGCAGTGATGCGGCTTGCAAATAATAATATCAATATTACATTGGATAGAGACTTATGGTTATGAGAAATTGAATTGTCCAGGAATAAAGTTGACTATTGTGAGGCCTATCATGGGAATATAGCAATGTGATAGTAGTTAGTTTTCACCGTTGAATTAGCCTGTGTATAACCCACCACCAACACTAGTAGTACTTTACTTTTTATTAAAGACTCAACAGTGATGGATTTCTAGACAGTCTTCTAGGGCCTTGGCGGACAATGGTGGCCGTTACCATCATCACTAGTGTTTGTCGTGCAAGACATCGTTAGGCTAAGGTCGCGGTCCCACTGTGATCGGCAACTCTATCTTTCAAACGTGCAGATCTTATACTCTCCCCTTCCTAAAAAAAAAATGGATATATGCAGAAATTACTATATTTGAGCCCCGATTTAAACCAGGATCTATGGTATAAGCGGATGCTGACGCTTCCGGGTTGTCATCTACCGCATGCTTTGCCGTTCCATAGCGCCCTCATGTACGAAATACTCCCGCGTCACCGAGATGCCCGCGGTGGGATCTTCAGCCGACATATTCTCCTTAACCAGCTCATCTTCCGAGTCATGCCGCGACAGCTCGTCCGGCCCACCGCGCGATACGGACACCGTGGTATGCTGCTTGCTGGCCAATCCCGCAGCTCCGGAGTTGGACAGCTCGTATCCTCGACGGCCGCTGTACGTGCCGGTGCGTGAGTGGGAGCCGAAGATCAGCGTGCGTAGGACAGGCAGGCACGATGCGATGATTGCAATGGCCGTTTCAATCATTGAGACCGTGCAAGTAATCATCTGCTCACCCAAGTTCGAGTAGATAGCACGGATAACTGGTCCCGTTAGCCTGGCTATGACTTTATGTGATGTGGGAAAAACTAACTGCTAGTGATGACGACGATGACACCCAGCAGAAAGACGGAGATCACACCGAGCTTTTGCTTTCTCGGCATCTTGAGACGGGCTACCTGAGAGATAGGAAGACAGATGACTGTAACGTTAGTTCACTATTCAATGAGCTCGTGGTCGGGGCTTGTCTTACTGAAGACATCACTGAAGATGTTAACTAGGGGCATGGTTAGCTGTAAGTTCAACGAGACACAAGATACGGAAGGGCTCATACATAGGATTGTTAACCAGTAGTTAATCGTCGACTGCTTCGCCGAACACGTCACTAGCAGCTAGTCAGTAAACATCTACTGGAGCATCCTGTTACTCTCCCACTTACACTCCGGATTCTCAAAGCTCTTCCATTGGCGATCTGGCGGATAGCACTTGAAGACGATGTCGAAGAACAGCACCAGCCAGGCAGCGGCCAGGACACCCAGGGTGATGTTATAGATAGTCTGATACTTGGTGCGATCGGCCAGGCGCTTGTAGAACAGCACCATGCTGGCCTTGATAAGCCAGAGCGAGGTGACATACAAGGTGGACCCGGGAATAATCAACTGTGGCAGGGGAAGAACAGAGTCAGCAAGGAGCGGAGGTGTGGATGCTTGGAAGTGCAGATCCCTGTCCTCATACTGACTTTCTGCATGTTGATCTTTTCGGCCGTGGTTGTCTTGGCCACCTCTGACATGCCTGTGGGTGGGGAGAAACGGGTGGTTAGACGTCGCACGGATCACTAGTAGGCGAAAGGATGGACAAACCCTGGGTGAACATGTAGTGCTGAATGCCCAGGTCACCGATCAGACACAACGCGGAAGCAACAACGAAGTAGTCATCGAGATAGAGCTTCTTGAGGAGTCGCCACCGGACGATCAGCCGAAACACGAGGAAGATGCATGCGGCGACCGTGCAGATATACCATGCCACCTAATCCGCGAAATCGGAGCACCACAGGTTAGCAAAAGGCGAGAAATATCACTTTGTTTCAGGAATTGAGAGTAGGAGCTCATACCACTTGGCCAAAGTCCGGACGAGCCATGGCGATGGACGTGCGATAATTCGGACGCTCACGACAACAGCAGAGACGTGCGAGGACGAAGGGGCATATTTTGGATCTTATCTGGGGGGCATTCTTGCTAACCCAGGATTAATAACTATCGGACCAGGGGAAAAAGGTCCTTGTTGTGAGGCAAAATTTCTCGGCCATTCGGTGGTGGTTGCTGTTCGTCGCTGAAGAAGTTTAAGTTTAGCTCAACCAGAACCAGGGCATCGCAACCCAAACTGTGAGGGAGGCATGGAACTGTTCTGTCTTGCATTTGGTCCGCCAGTCATTCTCAGCGATGTGCCTAGGTTCCTGGCAATGGGGCCCGTCTAAGACATTCCAGATAAATTCCTGGGTTCCAATACAAATAAGTTCGATAGTGGTTCCGCAATGATCCACCGGATCAATGCTGATTGCGGCGCTGGGTGAACTTCGGCGGATCATGTCCCCGCAATTTAGGGTTGTCCTCGGCCATCGTCCGCGTCGCACCGCGCAGCCCAGTAGTGGTGTTCCTGCAGGCCTGCAGGAGATCGTCCAGCGCGAGTCACGATCCGTTCAGGGCCAGGGACGGGGAGGAACACTATCGATCCAGTCCCAACGCCAACAAGCACGTTCCAAGTTTCTGGAAGACAGCAGTAGCAGTGAAAGGAAACGGATTCAGCCGACAGCCAGCTGGTACCCGAGCATTGCAGCCTACCAACTGATGGCGCAAGCCTGGAGCCAGCCAAGGTCGGAGGCATTCTAAAACGAGCTAGTGCCGCATTCACATTAGGTCATACAATGAAATCGAAAAGTCTTAACACACACACGGAAATGAATTCATTAGATGAAATTAAGTCTCGTAAAATGAAATTGGTTTACAGAAAAGTGCACGCCCCACGGCGGCGTAGCTAGTCACGTCGTCACGTCGTCTCCATCCTCTATGAATCCAGCAGCACCGGGTTCTGCACCACCGGATACTTGGGGAAGTTAGGCTTGTATACGGCCTGGCAGCGTCCGTTGTAGGCGCCGGTAGTGCTCATCTCGATCGCCAGCTCGTTGCCCGGAACTCCCAGGCGAGCCAGAGGACCGTTGACGGGTTGAGCTTGGTCCCATCCGGGGCCGGCGCTGGGCTCCTTGATCCAGGCCACAAACCAGTCGTTCATGTAGTCCGCCAGCTCCTGTTCGGCGGTGGTAACGTCGCTCAACTTGGAGAAGCACTCATTACCACCGTGGAAGAAGGGCACCTCACTGCCATGGGAGGGGCCAATGCCGGCGACGCCAAGCACGTTCGAGTAGTTACCAAACCAGCGGTAGATCCAGGTGGGCTGCTCACTCGAGCGCACGTCGACAAGGTAGTCGGTTGAGCAGAGGAAACGGGCATCACCGTAGCAGGCGCCGCTCTCAAAGGAGACGGACGAGTAATCAGAGCTGTTGTACGCATCCAAGAGCTCCTCGGACGGCACCCAGGCGACATCCGCGTCGAAGGTGTGGATCCAATCGGTGAAGTTGGTGTTTTCAGAGGCATAGGCATAGGCAAACAGACGGCCCTCCTGGTCAGAGTTACCAACCATAAGAGGCAGAGACTTGGGGTAGTGGCCTTGAGCAAAACGGTCGGTGTAGTTGGAGAAGCGAGTGATGTTGTCGACAATGGGGGAGAACCAGGTGTTGGAAGTGGAATTGAAGTAGGTGGTCTGGAAGGCGTAGGTATCAACCTCGCGCAGACAGTCCAGCGTGTAGTTGCTGGCATCACAGCCGAGCGTCACGTTGGCCGCCAACATGTCCTCAACGACCTGAGTCAGAGCCACGCCGGCCGGGGCATAGGCCGGACCGGACTCAGCGTTGGCCGACATCTCCACGGCGCCAGCCAGGAAAGTCTCCGGGTGATTCCAGAGGTAATGGTCGACATGGACACCGCCAGAGGAGTGACCACCCAGCACGATGTTCGACTTGTTTCCTCCAAAAGCTACGCCGTCGGTTAGTAACAGTGACTCATTAACAGTGGAACTGGAAAGCATACCTTCGATGTTATCATAAACCCACTGCACGGCCAATTCCACATCCATAATGCCAAAGTTCTGCGACTGGCCCTCCAGTTCCGGGGCATTGGGCGAAGCGTAGATGCTCTCGCGGTAGTTGAAGTTGACATAGATGACGTCTTTGCGGGCGAAGTTGTAGCCCTGCCACTGGGCGTTACTGCTGCCACCAGTAACCATGGCTCCGCCATAGATGTAAACGAAGACGGGCAGATCACTACCGTTCAGCGGAGTCCAGATGTTCAGGCTGAGGCAGTCCTCGCTCTGGGCCGTGATGGCGGTGCCAGACATGACCTGAGCGCACGAGGGGCCATAGGTGGTAGCATTGAACTCGCCTTCGGCAAAGCACGACAGAGCCTTGGGGGCCTTCCAGCGGTTTTCACCAGCGGTCGTCTCGGCAAACGGGATGCCCAGGAAGACATTGGTGTCATTTTTCTCGAAGCCACGGACGAGACCCTGGGAGACGGTGACGGACGGGGCCGTGGCCTGGGCGGCACTGACCAGAGCCAGGGCGGTGGCGGTCAGGCCCAGAGCCTGGTCAGCAGTCTTGCGCATCAAGCCCATGATGGAGATTGGCAGAGAAGGAATTGAGGATGAGGCGTGCAAGAACAAGAGCCGGCATGGTGATGGCCACGCAGCAGGGGGTCCCTATTTAAACGGGTCGCGGGTGAAGAAGGGACAAGCCGCGCCCGGAAGGCGTGGAATTTGCTCCGAAGGCGAGATTCCATGGTTCTCCACCCGCGCCGCCGTTCCGCTAACTGGCACCACTCCACCAGGGCGAGACCAGATCTAGCTTGATTGGTACGGCGAGTCGATGGATGCGAGACGAGGCCAGTCAGAACCAGCCGATTCAGTGGAGGTTAGTCCATGGTGCCATTTCTGGATGCTGTGTATCGAATATTCTGTCGTCGGGGGGGGATCTCTTCCACGTGGTGGACAGAGCTTGGCGTGGGAGGCGCAAAATTATCGATTCTCGAGTCAGTCAGAGACTTCCGATCAGGCCACACTGCTGCCTAGATGCAATGGAGGGAAGAGCAGACCAGGAAAGATTGTGACTAATGGATATTGCTGGGGATGGGTCGTGCAGAGATACGAAGTATGTTTTGCTGGGGGGTTCAGAAGTCCCTAGAAGCAATGCCAGAGGAGTGGAGAAACAAGAGGTATCATTGGTGGTACTCGAGTCAAGAATGATGAAGTAGTACTATCGTTGAGGGGGAGAGTTGGAGGTGTTGAAGAAGCAGCAGAAGCTGATTGTGATGTAAGTTGGAAGGTGGAAGGTGGGATGAAGGAAGTCAGTACCAGTACCGGCTGGAATGGCCACACGTGATGGAGTTATTTACTTGGCCACGTGCTGCTGGCCACTGCTTTTTCCCTTTGCTCCTTCTTAATCTACTATCATGCTTACACGAGGATTCCATTTAGGGTGTTTACTGGGAGATATGCCGGCATACACCTTTCAGTCCGAGTCGATCCAGTCTTCGAGGTCTCCACCATGCAAGGAACCGGCTGTTGGTCCCATTGCCATGTGGTTCGGTTATCGACACTCGACATCCACAAACATCCACCCCAATAAGGTTTTAGTAAAACCATGATGTTGACAAATACTTCCAAAGGATTATCTATTCGTTCGTCTACCGGCCTGCCCGCCATGAACTAGAGGGTAAACAGAGTCAAAAAAATAAAAAAAAAAGGGAGAGAGGGTCCTCTCAACCTCGCGGAGTTTACCCAATTCGGTATTCGCCGAAAACCATGCAGCGAGACGAGGTCAGCCACACTATTATTATACTTCATGGCAAATCTGCGAACGATGGAAGAGGCAGCCATCACGACGTGATATATCGGAGATTGGAGATTGAAAGCTTTACACGATCCTGCTAGATCAGAAGTAGACGTCATTCCCGACCCTAGCGGGATTCAGCTGTTTTTCGCGACCTGCACAAGGGATTACCCTTTTGTGGGACTTTTACATCCCATCGACCTGGTTCTGGAACCAAAGAAAGCTTTGACATGATCCAGTCGCTCTACAAATCCTGAATACCAAAAGAAGAGGGGCCAACAACATTCGCGGAAGGCAATCTCAACCTAGCCCACGAGGCTCACCGAGATGTTACCACTCATGACAGCCATGAACATGATCTCTAAGAGAAAGAAAAAGAAGGGGCCCACCCCGATATAGGAATTGTTCAGCATATTAGATTTACAGCGGTTATTAACGGGTTACTTCTGTAAGCGATTACCTGTCATACGAACCGAACAGCCGGCCACTGTATGGTTCACAGTCCTTGATTTGGTCCGCCCTCTGGTGAGCACGGCGTCTCTCAGGAGTAATTGACGGTGACCAAAAAGAACTGCAACTGACGGAAGGAAATGCCCTGGCAGCTGTAGTCAAGGCGCCATATAAGTTGTCTACCATTCAATAGGGCTCTTTCCTCGTTCGCCTTTTCACAAGGGGCACTGTGATATGGCATAGTATGCCCCAGGCAGCACATGTGCATTGCGCTCGCAAACCCAGCTAGAGTCTTCATTCTTGATTCCAATCGAGAATATTCAATCTGTCTTGCTGTTGCGAAATATCTGTCGCAAGAAAAGAAATCCCAAAACTACAGTTAATCGAAAAGATTCATGATATAGTTTGACGGTCAAGTAGAATTATTCTCCCAGTAGTCCTTGTCAGAGGCTATGATGGGAGTACCGGGGAAAAGTGTCGCATCCAAGTGGGTATTCAAGGGCTCGGACTTGGAAGCCTATCAGTTAATAATGCTTTCTTAGGCTGATTAGAATGTAAATATTAATCCGACATAGCATCAAAGGGCTTTTCACAGCCACGGGAACAGTACTAGACTTTCGGAGATCTGCTTCGCTTCAGCGTGGCTCGCCACACGCCAAACAACCATTTGAAAGGACACAAGACATGGCATGAAAATCTCAAGTAGGCTCATTGTACTCGTGTAAGTGTTCTAAAATTCACTCCCGAACTCATAAAATAATATAAGGTGGAGACGGAAACAGCATGAGAGTGAAAAAGTTAATGTCGAACAGCTTGCTTGGAGAGCTTGTATAACAGCCACTCCAAGCTCAATCGGACATGCCGTTCAGTGTACGATGTTGCAAGATGTGAAGCATCAGAGCATTCTCAAAATCAAATACCAAAGCCGGAGAACCTTGAGGCTGAAATCATCGATAATCACCACGGCTACTCTAGCCTATCTGGACTGGGTGGCTTAAAAAAGCGAGGCCAAAGAAGGAAAACCACCAGACGTGGACGAGCCTAGGCCACTTAGGCCACTCAGTCCATCCAGTCCTGTTGCTGAGGATGACTCCGAAGAGGAATCACCGGTCGAGGTGCTCGAAGAGGTATCAGATGAAGAGGAACCAGTCAGCGACGAAGTGGTGGTGTCGCTGAGCTTCGATTCCAGCCACTGAGAAGCTTCACCCGTGTTCATGACATAGGTGAAATGTGCGGCGGTGACAATGAGAGTACCATCGCAGACAAGATCACCCATGGCACAGTAGATCTTGACCTTGTCTTTGGGGAAGTTGCCAATTTGACCTCCCTCCTGAGCATTGCGGGTGTAACCGAACAGCACAACGCCCTTGATTTTGTCCTTGACGTCGTCAGAAAGCTGCTTGATGGAGTCGTCCATCACGGCTGTCCCTTGACTGTATGGAAGTAAGCAGGTGTATAGAGAAGCGTCAGAGGGTATTAAAGAGCTACTAACCTATAGCCACCAGCCAGGATCTGGCTGGTAGGGCACTTCGAAGCAGCCAGCTTGAAAAGACTCTCCGCCTCGCTGATGGCAGCCGGCGAAGTGTTGTCAGGGAGTGCATTCGACATGAGATCAGCCGTATATGCAGGCCCCACGCCCTGGCAGAGGACCTGGCCAGCTTTGGCCATCTTGAGATCGTTGCACACAGCAGGACCAGTGGAGATACCCTAGGATTCTCGTCAGTATTTCGAGTGTTTAATCATGTGAAAAGACAATTTTACTTACGAGCAGGCCAGGCTCAGTAGATGCTCGGGCAAAGATGAAAATAATGGGCTTGCAAGAACCCTCGCGCAGTTCATTGCCATCGGAAACTAAACAATTAGCCGGGATCGCTCAGAGCAAAGGATGATGGTGTATGCTTACGTTGACGTTCAGCAAGCCCCATGGGACTCGCAGCAGCAAGACCTGCCAGCCCGAGCAGAGCCGATAAAAGCTTCATTGTGATGTTCACTTGGTGCTATGAGAACAAAGGTTCACTGCTCCATGCCGCCGCCTGGGCAGCAGGGCTGGAATTTATTCTTCAGGTCTGTCTAACCCGCCCGGCACATCACATGGCGAATCCATTAGTATGCCGATGCCCAGAGAAATAGGCTGGTTTCATTGTTTCAGGCAGAAGAATTGATATAGAGTATCTAGAGGCCAGGGCAAAGGGACCGACCAATTTTTGCAAACCACGGGCCAAGGAAGGGGACCGAACCGTGGGCTGAGGATTGGCATAATGGCATGCCGAGGACCCTGAATTAGGGGTCCTGGTGCCGGCGCACCAACGGCGTGTTTCACATCCCGACCATGTTTTTGGGTCGCCAACTCAAAAGATCCTGACTTCGAGGTTAGTTTCACCGTGTTGTCTTCGAGAAAGCTCGACAGGTACGATTGCCAAGCAATTAATGCATGGTTTTCTCGACGATAAGTGGTTTCAAGTAAACAATGTCCCTCGGACCCAAAAATCAGCCACGGTCGATCAACCGGGTGATCCGACCACGCCCTCGTCTCGGTGGACGGTTCAGGGTCGCAGAACATGGAGAAATGCGAGCCTAATGCTATTAACGTTTCGTTCGCATAATAAACTTTGACATTCAGGGACGGGTAAACAATGTTTAGCAAAACTCTTGCGCTGATGTCATTTGCATGAGGTCGTTCCATGGTCGATTTTGACGGTGAAGAGTCCAGCTGTGACTACCATCACCATGGTGCTATTGTTTGATCTTATCACCCCCTGTCGGAGCCTCCCGACACTGCAAACCCTTCCAAGAGTCAACGTCGAACTTATTTCGATACCATAATGATGCTTCGCATCAATTCGCGCATATTTGTGTAGCAGACAGAAACCTCGTTTAGCCGAGGTCCGGCCGAGCCAAAAGAAAGTCTGGCACCGGGTAGATATTAGTAAGTATTGCAATAGTACAGTAGACGCGTCTTCGTTATGTTCTCAACGGGAATGGTATACATGAGTAATTGGTACTGGGGCTTCTAAGTCCAAGTCCATTAGTTGATCTGAAAATTGCCGATAAAGTGCTAGGGAACAATGCCGAAAAAAAAAAAAAAAAGAAAGAAAGAAAAAGAATATAATTCGTGTGCCGCGAAACGCTTTATCGCATGCAAGATCAAATTGGGTTCGCAACAACTGATCACTGAATGGCATACTAATATATAGTCTAACACATGCGAGCATCAATACTTCAGGATACAATCAGAGTCAGTCAAGTCCGGCACTCCTTCTCTATACCTCCTCCACCTCAGTCGCATGAGCTTCCTTTTTCTCCTCGAGGACATAGTCACCTGGCACTCCGGGGATGTCATAAGCTGCAAAAAGACGAATTAGTCACGTTGTTGCCTAACAATAAGCAAGGGAGAATATTTGTCATACATTTGAAGCTGCGGGCGGATACACCATTCTTGAAGAGGATTTGTATCTCTTCCAACGTGCGTCCGGACGTCTCCGGAAGCAAGAAAAATATCCAAACCGTAGCCGCGACCATCAGGCTACCGTAGATGAAGCCGACTCGGGCGCTTAAATTGGCAGCATCGCTGTCGAAGAGATATGGGAAGGTAAACGTCACCATCCAGCTGCAAAACCAATTGACCGCCGTCGACGTAGCCATCAACTTGCTGCGGTTCGGTCCGGCTGCAATCTCCGAGGTAACGACCCAAACGGCGGGGCCCAGAGAAAGATTATACACTATCATGTAGATGTATACCATGACGACGATCAATCGGTCGAGAGTCATAGTCTTATGGGACGCTGTTCCGGCCCCGCCGACAATCAAAAGCACAATGGCAACAAGAACGCACGAGAGCAGGAGCATAGGGCGACGGCCAAAGCGCTCGACGCAGTATTGGTTCAGCCATACCGCGGGCATGGGGACCAGATACAAGCCCATTTGGATCAGGAATGAATTGGTCATTCCAATAGCCGAGAAGAACACAATTCCGTAGCTGGTGATGAAATTGATTCCAGACGCTTGTTGCCATGCTGATAGAGAGAAGACATTTAGTATCGGAAAACAATAGAAGGAAAACGGCTTTCCATCTTACCTTGTAGTGCCATGCCCAAGTATGCTTTGCGACCGTCCTGATGCCAGTGTAGTAGCTCCCTCCACGAACCTTCAGCGCGACGTTCTTCTTCGAGTGTCCCGGATATATATAAAACTTCGCTCTCGATCACGTCGGGTCGGTTACCGTGCAAGCGACGGAGAGCTGCACGGGCTTGCTCCGTCTTCCCCTTCTTCAAGAGCCAGCGAGGTGATTCAGGGGCAAACAAGATGAGCCCCGGGACCAAAATGACTGGGAAGACCAGCTGAACCGCCATGGGGATCCGATAAGCGCCGCTATCGTTCCGATTCTTGGTCGCATTGTCCACGATGACACCCAGAAGCAGTCCAAGACCAACATCGAATTGGTAGAGAGAAACCAGAGCCCCACGGAACCGGGCCGGGGCACAGTCAGCGACATATAGAGGAACCAAGCACGAAATCAGACCCACGGCATACCCTACGCATCGGTTAGTAACAGTTGTAACATATCGGCGACCGTGGCAGCGGTGGTACAGCATCGGTCAATAAATACCGACCTAGGAGTAGCCGCCCAACAATTAACAGTGCAAGATTGTCGGCAGCGACCTGGAAGATCACTCCCAAGACAACGAATGTGCTAGAAACAAACAAGCCCCCTCGGCGACCGATTCTGTCATCGACAAGGTATGAGGATACGGCTCCGACGAGCTCACCGACATTGATGATACTGGTGGTGAGAGACTGAATACTGGAGCTGAGAACATAGCCGCCGGTTGCATTGTCATAATGTCCATAGGCTTTGATGAAGGGCTCCATTACCAGTATACCTATAGGGATGTGTATTAGTGTACTGTATTCAAAGCAGGTCCGCCAGTATTATGGTCTTCAGCGGGTCGCTGGTCAGCAGAAGGGTGAAAGCTGTAGACGCACCAGAGTAATAGGATGAGTCGAAGCCAAATTGAAAGGCTGCGATGGTGATGAACAGGCAGATTGCAATGGCACGCCAGTCAGCTCGGGCAGCAGCTGCGGCCGACATTGGAGCCGTCATAATGAAGAGAGGTTTTCGAAAACCAGACAGATAACCGACTTGAAAGCACAAGGAGAGAGCAAGACATTGTGCAGTGGGCGGTGTCAGGATGTGCTTCTTATATTGAGGCAACTTGGGGATGAGTTTATCCTGTCCACCCCAGATTTTTCTCGTCCCCAAAGCCGGGGTTGCGGAGAAGCCCTGTCAGCCGACCGAATGAACGAGATCCCAGCCGTAAAGAAGGAAATTGGCCGAATGCCAGCAGCGTAATTCACCGACTAGAGTTCACCGGCGCGGTCCGAACAGCGATGCTGATTGGGTATGGGACAGATTAGCTTGGGATGCGGACGGCCGCGAACAGCAAACGGAAACAAGGGGGATCCACCCTAGGGATGCAACTCCACGATGGTCGAGCCCGACAGGTATAAATCATTAGCCGCGCCGACCATGTTTCTCGGGATCGCAAACACCTGTTCATTCCTATTCCCTGCTTTACACAGACATTATGGCTGCTGCAGTGCGTCAGCTTCGGGTGCCCGAGGATCCTGACCAGGCTCCCGCCTCGTCCAGCGACCCAGTAGTCGTCATTGTCCCAACGCAAACCTCGCCCTCATATCCTCAGCGGGTGATCGGTCGAAAATCACCCATCTCAGGAATCGAGGAGTTTCGAGGGATCCCGTATGGGACTGTGCCGGCGAGATGGCAGCATGCATTGCTCCGTGATCGCTTACCCCGGGATGAATTTGATGCAACACGAAACGGGTAGGTCGACATGTTGCTTCGGAGTGAGCAGGACTATAGCCCGCTAACTTTAATACCTGTGCGTCAGTCCTCGTTGCCCTCAGCCGCAGGAACCTAACAACACCGACGAGTTTCAATCTCATCTCGAGTTCCCGGCCGACGTTACGGAGTCGGAGTTCGACTGTCTCAATCTGTTCGTAACAAGACCCAGTGCTGCGACCCTTGCTGCAGCCGGTTTCGATGCGCAGGAAGTGAAACTGCCAGTATACGTGTATATCCATGGAGGAGCATATAGCTTCGGTGCAGGAACAGACCCGATGTGGGGTAAGTTCCTAGCTTCAGGATCAGGTGTAATCACCCACAGTACCACTGACTGCCTAATAGATCCGGCTCGCCTCGTTAAGAAATCGGTTGAGCTAGGCACTCCCATGATTGTGGCCACCATCAACTACCGCCTCAACATGTTTGGTTTCGCGGCTTCATCCGAGATAATTCAAGCCCAACCGGAAGGTCAGAGGAAAGGGTGCAATTTCGGACTGAGCGATCAGCGAACCGCTATTCGCTGGGTGCGTCAGAACATTGGTGCTTTCGGCGGTGATGCCACCCAGGTCACCGTTGGAGGTCAATCAGCGGGTGGAAGCTCGTCGCATGCCCACGTCCTGGAGGCTATTCTTGGCAGAGGCGAGCCCTTGGTTCAGCGAGGAATTATTCAATCGGGAACTGTTGGTGTGCTCGGTCCCATTTCGATGGACGTCTCCAACGTGCGCTGGAGTGCTTTCTGTCAGCATGCAGGAGCTCCCGCAGGCGATGCTATTTCGCGAATGGCTTTCATGGCAAACCTTCCGCCCGCGGAGATCCTGCAAGCGGCTGGCAAGTTGGGTTCCATTGTCTGTCCCTTAGTGGAAGATGGTCTTACAATTTCAAAAAGGCCAAATGGTCGCTGGAAGGTTCACCTGGATGGCCCTGAGAGTGAATCTGTTACGGAAATACCGGCCTCTCGTACCGAGGTAATTCCGGTTCTAATCGGTGATACCGATGTCGAGGTTAGTCAGCCCATTGTACGGGGCCAACATCATATGCTGACAAAGAACAGGGTCTTTTACATATGAACGAGGTAAATGAAATCAAAAATTATGAGCATCTGAGCGAAAAACTATATACAGGGGTGGAGTCGAAGGAGTTCTTGGAAGGACTATACCAGGCCTACGGCTTCCACCCAGACATTTCCCCGACGGAGCTTAGAACACGGGTGCTTCAGCTGTTGACGGATATACAGTTCGGGTATCCTGTGCAATGTGCCAGAAAAGAACTAAGGGATTGGGAAGTGCCCAGAAATAAGCATACAGAAAGCCCTATCGTTCCCCGTCCTACTGCGGTGCACTCGTATCGCATGAGTGTGGGCAACCCATTTCCGGGACCCAGGCAAGGGATTGCCCAGCACTGCGTCGACTTGATATATATTTTTAATTGCTTCGCAGATGCAATAAGAGTTGCAGACGAGGCCCTGCCAGCCGAAGCACAGACAAACGCCGCCCTTGTCGACCGCGTTCAGAGAGATTGGATCCGGTTCATCACGGCCCCATCTCCCGATATTGAGACCGGTAACGCAACTGTCTACGGCAGTGACCGAACCACATCAACAGTACACATGGACTCGGATCAGACTTGGACGGATAGATTGCACAGATTCCAGGTCCTGGGTAGACATTGGCGTTCTGCCCAGCAGGCCATACAAGCCATAACTGGTCCGAGCCATATTATATAAAGCTGTAGTAGTCCAATGACAATTGTTAGACCCTTAATAACTCTTCGGGAAGGCCTGGCAGTGCAGGTCTCAATATAGTAGTGAACAGACGGTATGTTTGACCTATTTTCAGCTCATTGGGCCAACCCACAATCCATTATAGCCTGGGGCCCAGCGGTAACGAAGCATTTCTGGATCCAAAGACGATTGCGGGACACCAATAAATTCTGGCGTCGATTGACTATGGTCGGGGGCAATATCCCCGGAAGATTCAGCCATATTGAATGACAGTGTCCGGCGCAAGAGCTTGGCAAACGTGCGTTGGTAGTCCATGTTTGTTGCAGCTACAAACATGTCCAAAACCTGTAGATTAATAGAACAATTGCGTAAGATTAGGTCATCTGATTGCTTCCCCAGCTTTTGTGCCAGAATGAGAAAGATGAATGAAGACTGTAAAAAATAGGTTCCGAAGAATCTATACATCAGAGAGAGTTGTGGATCGATGCGCAATATATGTCGGGCAACCTTCATTGAATTTATGTGAGCAAAGGTGTCTACAAAAACATAGAACTTCGGGCTCTCCTTCAGAATATACCAACGCGATTTGAGGTGACTCACATTAGCACAAGCTACAGCATGCTCGCCGGCTGTCAGAAAGTCGGGAGAAGACTGCCATGTAAGGTCTTGATACATCCGCACCACGTCCATCGGACCATATAGTAATACAAACATGCAGTGGTACATGTGAAATCCATAGTAGGCCACTGGAGGGACTTCTGCTACCCGACATGAATGGGAATCTGGATCAGCAATCGAGCTAAACTCTGAGCCTACAAGAGCTTCGAATGAGTGATACCACATCTTGAGGTGCTGCAAAATATTCGTTTGCACCGTGTTCAGAAGATCATGGCATGTGTTAAATGTTGAATGGTCGCTAAGGAAGCGATATTCCAAGATCTCGCCCAGAATCCTGCACTAGCTTCAGATACGACGGCTTGAACTTGGCGAACCACAAGGAATCCTACCTTGAAAGAGGCAGGAAAAGCCCTAGCATATCCAGATTCCCAACATGATAGCTGAGCACTGTTTCATGCGCGCCTGGCTGTTGATTATGGGGAAGTAATGGGCCAGACTGATTCCATAATGCATCAGGGCATGGAGTCGGAAGAAACAGACACTCATTGTCGGTAATTCGCGGTCGTCCGTTGAATGACAACGCCGCATGTCGATCTATGATATAAGTTGCCCACCATAACCTGTCATGGTCTCAATATCAACGAACTTGGGGCTAAAGTATATGATGGCAGCAAGAACAAACCTCCTCCGTTCCTCTTTGTCATCTTGACTAAGATCGGGTACATCTTTGTGTAGCTCCAACTTTTGAACAACAAATCTGAGAAAAATAAGCCAGTATTGCAAACTCGACTCGACCGATCTTTCGCTCGGGGCGATACTTGTCATGATAAATGCCGTTAAGGCATCATCGAGAACATGGTTAGTATCGGGTAATGTCCTGGGATGAAAATGCTGTATTAGCTTGTCAAGGAGATAGCGTCCTTGTGCCATCCGCTCATTGACTCTTCTTTCGGATACATAAAGTGACTGCTCCGCAGGCGGCATAAAACAAGCGACACCTATAGCGTGTAAGATGGCTGAAGGATCATTGCTCGGGAGAAGTCCGTAAGCGTACATAAGATCGAAAGTAGCAGGGTTGGCAGTATGGGCCTTGGGGCACACTGATCTAGGAGTCTGCATTTTCGGATGAGTAAGGCATGGAATTCTTGGTTGGGTGAAGCATAGAAGTGCTCCAACAGACGACAGGCCTCGAAACGCGAGAGTTGAAGCGGGGAAGCGCTATTTCTATGGTGAGCGTGATAGGCTCCAAGGAATCATGGAGGTTGGGCCAGGAATACCTCGGCGTGGCTTGTTCCGATGTCAAAACCCGCAGATCGCAAAGACAGTCCAGTATAGGATAATCAGGTGCATCCTGCAGTCGGGTTCAGCACATCCGCGCATAAGCCGGGGAGGGTACCATGGGCCGCACCGACAATGAAGGTTCCGATAGTTGAGGAGGTATAAGTGGGGGCATTTGTCTAGTTGGTCGCCTTCCGCGTCTCTTAATCGGGCGACTGGAAGTGCACTGTATCCCTAATCCTGGGGTTGATCAGAACTGGGCGAGTGAGGCAGCGGGAAGTGGAGGCGTACGGTGACAGCGGGCGCATCCTTGGGATCGGGGCGAGCATTTGAGCTTATGGCGATGGCACTGGTCACAAGCAACCACGGTCTTCTTCCCTTTACGATGGGATAGTAAAAGAGAACCCCCACTGGTGCACTGCGAAGGATCTGCAGTCATCGGATGGATAGATTAACGAATGATGAGTTGAGGCTAGAGGCAGAGGATGAAGGAGTGGAGAGAATTGAGGCAGCGCCGGGGAGGCAGATCCAGATCCAGATCCTCACCGCCTCCGGAGGTTCACTACTAGCGAGGTTTAGCTGATTGCACCTTTTCTAGGTTAATGTTTTCGCTAAGTGGGCCAAAACAGTATACTATGAGTATCGCCGCCAGGCTACACCGTACAGACGCGGTAATTGTTTCTATTTTAAATAAAAGCCGACAAGAAGAAGGCATTGTAAAGCTATTACTAGCCACGAATATTCTAATTACTAGCCGGCATAATGGCCGCTAGCAGGTTGCGCTATTTCCTCGTGCTTGACATGTACTTTGATTAATTCTCCAGGCTGATTGTGAGATGGCTGATCTCAGGACCTTAGCCCGATTCGTTACTATGATCACGGGTGCTATTGTGCTTTGAAGTTCTGCGAGGCATCTCTAGGACGGCGTTGTGTCCCAATACCTGGATGATTGTGGTTGATCTAATCTCTAACAGGGTTCAAGCTGATCATACTGTTTCGAAGTGTGCATAAAATGTGTGATTCAAGACAGTTTTCAACACAAATCATGCGGTAGGAATACCGACATCAGCGGCTTTTTCCAGTCCCTCCTCAACCGATTGTTGTACCAGCACGGCAACATCACGGGGCATGCTCAAAAAAGGCGAATGAGAAGAGTCCAGGGTCCGGGTCGTAACGGATTCCATTGTGGCGATCATGTTCTCCTGCATCTCCAGTGACAGAGCTTGGTCCTGCTTAGCTTTGATATACGTGCATGGAATATACTTCCACGGCTCGTAAGTGTTAGGTACTTGAGAACACCCCGCTGTTATGGGGAGGAGCTGAGAGATCCAGTAATCCTGAACGTCGCTGGGGAGATCATTGTAGAAGAGGTTGGCCGGATCGCTGATGGTCGGATTGTTGGCATAGATAAGATCACCCTGGTCCACCAACTATTTAGTATCGTTCACGCAGAATGACTCAATTGACTTGACAGAACCGACCTTAATCTCCCAGAAGGAAGGGGCGACTCCACCGAAATAACCGAGAAGAGTTTGGCCTTTAGGGATGACAAAGGCTGCAAGGTACACGAGCATAACAATCCCACCTGGCTTGCCAGCCGCACGTCGCTCGGCGACGCCCAACCCTTCAGATGCGCCCGAGGTAACTGCACCTCCATAAGAGTGAGCTACTACAGTCACGTAATGGCCGTTATCCGCGAGTTCCTCGATGACGGCGTGCAGACTCGCTCTGTCATCCACCATGGTCTTCAGCGGGTGTGAGGTGTTGCCAATGGACGGGTGAGCAACTGTGATGGCGTTGAGCCCCCGGTTTGTCAGTTCATCCTGCAGCTGACGCATGCAGGACGGCTGATGCCAGGCACCAGGGACAAGGACAACAGTGGAAGGGGGCCATGATGGAGATTAGACTGCTTGATATTGAGGAGGGGAAAGCGAGGAAGCAAACTTTGCAACAAATGGGCGAAGCGGGGTAATCAGGACCAAAGCCAATTTAACCCGAATTATGAGTTTTGAATGGCTGGGTCATCCCGACTTGCCTCTCCACATCATGGCACTAGCATTGTGGTCGGTATTGCGGCTATCCACGCACTAGTCCTGCGATTCCAACCGAGGATGGAAATGACTTATTATACTGATTCTCATTATAGGAAGCCTTGTCAGACCATGAGAAAATGGCATATTATGTGTATATGTACGCAAGGATTAGCAAAATGCGGACGATACTACTGATAAGATGGTGCTGGTGAGAGGAGAGGCGGATATACTTTTTAGGGCCCTTCCGAGGCTTGCATGAAACCATGGATGCCTGCATGCCTGGCACTTGCAGGGCGCCTTTCCCTTTCGGGTCCGCGGCGAGCCGATCGCGATTTTACTTTTGAGATCTCGCCTTTGATTCCCGATCGATTGCAGCTCAACCTGGTTCAATAATACCAGGCTATTATAGCCTGTTGGTCCAGATCACCGCCAAAGAAGATACCTCAGATGCACAAACTCTCACGACTTCTATTCCACTTGTGCAACATATCTGAGACACGCTAGTAAATTACCATGATCAACTCCACGGGCAAAACGCCAATTCTGGACCTTCGCGTTACCCAGCACATATGTATCTGCGAAGCGCCCCATGTTATTTCCACGTAGTAGCGTGCAACTTCAGGGTAGATAGTATGATCACCTCTCAGCTGCTATCTATATCTGTTCTTTCGTTTGTCCAGTCTGCCAAGGCAATCTCTACTTTGGTAGAGTTATTTCCGGCTTGCCTGGGAAACGCAACAGTGACTGCTAGCTAGTGAATACTGAAGCTCACATTTTAATGGCCCGTCTTTCATTGCTGCGGCGTCGGGATATCACATTACAATATAAACACTCGATCACTGCACCACCCCCCCATTCCTCTTACCCTTACCAAAGGCTTGTTCGCCTAGGTGCATTTTAGCTAGATCGCAGAATAGCTCCTAGATCTCGTCTCAAGGCTTTTCTTCGCTCCGTCTACTCTTAATTCATCCAATTCATCTCGTGCTCTATAACCTCTGACAATCCTCACCTCAAGCTCTCCCCTTACATCATATCCGAGCCAATCGGCCATCAACCATGCGTTGGACCCCAGAAAATGAAGAACTAGTACCGTGCCCCCTGAACAGATACCCAATCATTACATTCTCTAACCCAGGAAACACTAGCTATGGCGGACCATTTTCGAAACCCAGACTCTGACTTTAGATTTGGACAAGATTGCCGACGGCTGGCGTAAGTCCATCATTTTTACGCCCCTCATGTAAGCAAATGTCAGAAAATCATGGATGCTAACACCTACAGCCGGTGATGATAAACCCACGGCAAAGGCCCTGAAGGAGCACCTAGCCAAATATCGCAAGGGGATCAAGTCCGGTATTTCATTCAGTATGAATGGGAAGCGCCCTGCCGATGATAGCTCTGCTACACCAACCCCCAAGAAGAGACGCGCAACCAAGAATGTCAAGGAAGGGGAGGTGTCAGACGATGGGCCTACCACACCGACCCCTAAGAAGAATCGCCAGACAAAGAAGAAGGTCAAGGAGGAGGAGGTATTGGACGATTCTGGTGATGAGGCTCATATCTTGTCTGCAGCGAAGGACAAGAACTAGGGTGTCATGGCTATGGGTTATGATCCCATCTTGACCTACAGGCTGACTGTCCATAGAGGGAATTTGTTTATCCTAGTGATGTCTTTACATCGCGCCGGATGTTACTTGATCGTGGAATCACTCAATCGTATGATGCAGTGCTTTTGTCTTCCTACTTGCTGCTATCTCCGTCCGTCGGTTGAGGTCTTATCACATTGGCATTCTCTTTTACCTGTATTAAGACCAATACAAAATCCCGTCGCCCAGAGATCCATAGGAAGATGTAAATAACAACGCAGCCCCAGCACACCATCATTCCATAGGTTCATTCTTAATCTCAGGCTTGACCTTGATTTCAGCCTTTCCATCCTCATTGACGGTAGTAGTATCATCCTTCTTGACCTCTGATTTGACAGACGCAGCAGCAACTGTCTTGGTCTTCTTCTTCGCAGGGGTGGCTAGACCATCTCCCTTTCGCTTCCTTGGGGTTGTAGTCGGGGTGGAATTAGCAGTTCCACCACCAGTGCCAGTGGACGCTGCTGGGGATGCGCTGGCTGCCTGCTTCCTGAGCCTGACCATGCGCTGCTCAACGGCGCAGGAGGTGCAATCTATGTTTGTCAGTATATGTACTTCGGGTAATATAAGAAAGGGCAGGAAGTACCTCCACCCATATGCATCGCTAGTTCTTGATAGTCGAGCTTCAACTTTCCGCGCAATTGATTCAGGACACCCACGAAGAGCTTTAGATGTCAGCTTCGTATATAACCGTGGTACATAGTATGTAAGGGTAACTGGCTTACCTTGGCGTCTGCTTCTGACGACCAGATCATCTTGGTACCGCAGCTGAGTTGTAAGCTGTGGGAGAAGGGTATGAAGTAGTTCGTGATGGGTGAAGAGGTAAGGAGTAAAGCGAAGGATCCGAAGCTGTAAGCGAGGATAGACAGATCAACAGAGAGGAGTATCTGAATGGGAGAAGAAGAAATTTTGGGAGGGTAGTGTTGTGTTACGGGTCAGACTTGGTTATAAATCACACTGCTGCCAGGGCGACTGTTAAAGAAGAGAGTCTAGATGTGAAGAGCGAGAAGCAAACAAGAGATCTGGTAATGGAAACTGGTGTTAGTCGCCGTATCTGCTGAATTCGTCACTAGCTGGCCAACATCGTGGGTTCATTTTCACACTTCATTCACTTCAAGAAATTTCTTGGCCTGAGAGAGACAAATAGTATGAGATGTACATTGACATGGCTAGGTGTTAGTAGCGATTCATAGTGCGCAAAAGCAAGCCAAGGGCAGCTCTGTTATTTAAGATACCTAAGCAGCATTTCTAGACCGGACCGACTCTACATGTGTGATGGTCCTGAATTTCCAAGTTCTCAAACCATAACTACTCAATGTTATTTGAAGTCAACACAGCATGACTAATGTCAAAACAGCTCTAGTCCATGTTCCATAATGTTGTGTATCACACGAGATTTTTTCCTGGTGCCTGAACGTCTCCAACTATGCCCTGCCTCTCAGGCAGGTTCCCCGCATCATCTGACCCGATCGGGCAAGGTTCTCCTCTTTCTCCGCATTCCCCCAAGCTTTCTTTGGATTTCCAGCCTATCGGCCAATTAACAGCCATCCTTGCCCTCTGTTGATGGGCAAGCGTGAGGTTATGATGAATTCGCGGACAAAACAGTTACTGTCTTATGTGCGGTGCAGAGGTACGTCCCTTCAATCCCATTCCAAACGGTAATTGTTTACCTGCTAATGCCGTGGAAGATTGACATGTTCGCTGTAGTGAACCTTTATGGCTCGAGGATGTTAGAAAAGTGACTGGATTAACATCTAAGCGTAATAAGTAGCGGCGATACACCATGCAAATCTTGCAAAAGTACTGGAGCACCGTGCAACCGTGTCACCTCGGAGCTTCGTTTTCGACCGTCAACTCGTTCACAACAGGCATACAATCTCTAATCCGATCAGACATGGATTGGCTCTAGTAGCAGGCGTTAGTGGAGCATCTCAATGTCTATAATTCGGAATTTTCCTCTTGTGGTAACTCCCACGGGTAGGCACAACGGCCAGTGTGATTGGCAGCGCTGCAGTTTGCGCCATTATCACCAGTATGCCCGGCTTACTAGTACCTTGTATTTCTCATAGTCTTGAGTCGCTTGCCTTCTTGCAGTCTCCACTGACAAACCTCGCAGCTCACAAAGTTGGGACTCCTCATCTTCGCGGGAACGGCCGTCGCTGCCGCAACATACGCCTTTGTCCTTCCGCTGTTCTGGTACCTTTATGACCCTAAGGGTCTACGCAAATACCTAGGCTTTTCGCCTTTGTCCGGGTTGACAGACCTGCGCCATGTGTACTTGAGTGCCTGTGGGTACCGTTTCAGAGACTTATGCAAAGCTCACCAACGTGCTCCTATTCTATGTACAGGCCCCAATGCTCTGTCGCTTGACAACATCAAAGCGATTTCGGACATATACGGACACGGCACCAAATGTATTAGAGATCTCAACTATGTCATTCTCGGGGGTGCCTTGGACGCAATATATCCTATCTAGAGCAGACGGTTGTGTTGGCGTCTGTGGTGCATCGGCGTGATTTTGCGCTGCCTTCTCCGGAGTGGGACATATATCGCCATGAGGCGTTTGATTTAACATTAAGCGAGATGCCGATGAAGATCTGACAGAGGGGTATTGCAGAGTGAACCAGTTGGCTGCGAGGAAGTTGTATTTTTGGGACTGCGGTAGTACTCAGCTTGTTGCTATTCCGTGCTTGTATCATTTTGTGTTACATATTAGACGGGCTCTCATCTCCGTTAAAGTGAGCCTATCAGTGACATAATCGGGGTTTATTCATTCCGCATAGTTTCAACGTAGCAGTTGCATCGGACGGCAGTATGATGTGGCGTTGTAGAGCAAGTAGATAACCTTGTCCACCCTCCCATCTCCCATGCGGACCAGAATGAATCACATCTTATATAGACTGCATATCACTATTATCGACCCAATTTCCATGCAGACCGGGCCGAAGCCGAACCGGCAGAGGAATAACAGCCCTGGCCTTGCTGAAATCCGTCAAATCCAACAGATGCAGCTCGCTTGTCATCGACTCATAGTTATTGACCAGAGCCATAAGGTATCCGTCTCCTTCGATGGAAGACCCTGCTTTTGGAATGAAAACTGGCTCTTGCACCAGATGTGTCTGACCGGGGAAGTAGACCTCTGAGGTCCCAGTCTGCAAGTCCACGTGAGCTAGAGCATTATATAGAGGGTACCCGCCCCCGAGACGAGGCCCTATTGATTTAAAGTCCGTGCCCAGGGAAGGGTCCATGAGATCGAAGAAACAGTGATGATGCTTTCGTGTGCCAAAGCGATCGTCTATTCTGTAGAATTCGCTATTACCGGCATGTAGGATCTCGGGGTCAGGCAGTATTTCACTTGTTGTGTTCGGATCGATTGTGAATCGCATCAACTGCGATGTGATTGTGCTGGGATCTGGTGCTGATCCCTTGCTATCTGGCCACCAGAAGAATACGTTCTGTTTGCTGATACCGAGGTCGAATATGACGTGTCCATTGTGGTCTTCGTACGCGTTGAGAGTATGTCCAGGAAAGGAATTGTCCCATCGGAGCCACTGTTATAAGTCAGTGCGCTGGATGAAGAGTTGCATCGATTGGCAGCCACCTTAATGTCTTCAGACTTTGGTCCCCTTCGAGGGATGAGGCCAATATACAAAGGGGTTTCGGGACTCCATTGCCAATGTTCCCCGCCAGCCTTCAGGCGATCGATGTCGCATAGTTGGGGAATAAGCGGGAAGAGTACCTAGTGGTGTTAGACTTTTATTGCAGATCTAATCGGTTTGACACTCACCCAGTTCTCAGTCACCGCAAAGTCATGTATCATGGCACAAACAGGCGCCACAAACCAGCAAATGTCGGAGAAAGACCCATCTGGCCTGACCTGGTAGTAACAAACATCTGGTGTGCCATCACCCATTGCCTCGTAGCCGAAACAGACCATTTCGCCGGTTGCGGGGTCAAACTTGGGATGTGCCGTGAAAGTAACACTTGGAAGTTGTCCCTCAAAGTCATACAGACCTTTTGTCTCCAGGGTAAGAGGATCCATCGCATATGGTGGGGAGTCTTCCTTCAGGGCCAACAACTGCCCATTAAAGAAGATAATGTTAGTATTTGCTGTGCTGCGGATCTTGAACCGGACGGCATCCGTGAACTTATTCCGATATTTCCCTGTACCAGTTAGCAAATTCCAGTAGACATAGATTGAGAACCGGCATACCAAGAAGAGCTTTCCCTGCCTCTCTTTCGCGCACGAATTTCTCAGTACGTACGAACTTTTGTTGCCACGAAATGGTGCCATTTTTAATCCGAAAGGCGCTAACATTCCCATCGCCATTGAACCACTAGTTCTTTCAGCACATACACTTCAGCATATCAATGGGGATGTAAACACAAACCGGATCATCTTCAACGAAGGGTGGCATCTGGGGATCGGGCATTACCCGAAAGAACGTGCCGTCGATATCATTTGGAATATCTCCATAGACCTCTAGATTGTTCACCTCACCCTCAACCCGACATGGCTTCATAAAAGCCGAGAACTGCGGCCTCGCGGGAAAGTGGAGAGTCTTCGGGAGAGACATGGAACCAGTTCTGGATGGCCAGCACTCTGTATAGAGAGGGAAATATCAAAACCCGGTACTAATAGACAAACTGCTGCTTTGCTTCCGGGAAGTATTTTCTTCCATATTATCAGCAAACACGTCTGTTGAAGCGCCCTGGCTAACTTTATAGGTGGGCGAAGCATTGCCGAGCTGCGGGCTACGCACATCAGTGAAGCCGATCATGTTGACTCAGCGGAGAATCCCGACTCCGGGGAGGGGCAGCTGTTATACCAGGTTCCAGATGGATCAATAAATGAAGTCATTCCAGGGGAGAGACAAGGCAAAACAACCCGGATACTACTATTGAAGCGGGGGAGCAGGAGGGTGCGATGACTCAGCGGAATAGAAATACCTCCGAGCAGCCGGGACGGAGTGGCTTAGTCGTCATACGTATCAATTCATAGTCATACTGAGTACCGATCATCTGTAAAGACCCTGGGCATCCCCGACAAGATGAGATGTCCTCATTTTTTGACTATTGTGTCAAACTCACAAGCATGAGCTTTCAATGTGCGTCTCATGAATTCTGGACTGTAAGGGACCCACCCCACGAAAATATATATTGGGTAATGCTGCCAGTAAATGCTATTGAATGCATACGAACTAATACTACTGCATCATCAGTCAATTGCAAAAAGTAACAAGAACATCACTGAGATTGATCTGCTACCTCCCGAGAACATGACAGATATTCTTAGTACTACAGTCTACACGTTCAAGGTTCTCAGCCTTGCTAGAGTTGCTAGTACTGACCGACGGCCTACCTCAATCTGCTGACTGGCACAACCGATGAAAGAGGTGCAGGACAATATCTCAGATTTGAGCTCGACACAATCCACTTTTGATATCAGCAAGATCTACCAGTTTTCAGTATGCGATAGACTACCGGGCTACCCGAAGGCAAGTACCAGGGCGACCAGTTGTCCTAGCCACCACGGATTGGATACCAAGCATGCTAGGCAACGCCAAGGACGGATTTACTTCTTAGTCTAGGGATCAATTTCGGTAAGGCTGCTCTTATCGGCAAATCGCTGGGTTCCTATTTTCACAGGGATACTGCTCATTTCATCCGTGAGCCCAATCAACAGGATCTGACCACTCATCTTCCGAGAAGCGAGTCTATGTACATTCATCTTGCTGAAAAAGTTCCTGGCGTACGAGATGATATGCGACAACTGGGGAATATACAGAGGTCGAAACCAGTCAACTAAAAGATCGGGGTGCTGATGAACAAAAGCTCGAACCCGAATAACTCATCAAAGACAATCTGGGGGAACCCCCAACACAAACTACGCAAGCTGGTGACCCAGATGGCCGGGCAAAAGTGGCAGGCTCGTTGGGAAGAGATGATGGCATCCATCAAGACTCCATGCCTGACTTATCATTGACTCCAAGCCGGGCTCCACCACAGTGCAAATCGCGCTGTTAATTGGTGGTTGCAAGTCGGATAGACGGCAGCATTACCTCACGGGGAAGTATTGCTGCATTCGGCGAACAGCGAACAAGACATGATGATCCATCAATTGGAAAGCATTGCCAATGAAGACAAGATAAACGGTCGGTTGCTCGCCGCAAACCTCCACCGAGCTCCAATGAATGATGCTCCTCCGGATCGACACCCCAGGTGCGGGGCGGCGTCTCAATGATTGCCGGCATCGAGGCGGCTGATGAGTATTAAGTATACCCACAATTACTATCTGAACCTGTTACGTATATAAGCTGACAGAAGGCACTCTTCTGCCGTTTAGCACGCATATCTTCCATCCTTGACACTAGGAACCCTCTCAATAGCACAGAATTTACAACGACCAAGAGAGAACACCCGGAAGAGCTCGACAAGAGTTCGGCAGTCCATGATGAACATGCCGACATCAATGCGCTTGCTCTTCTATCCTCGGATGTGATGTATGACGCTGGAAAGCTCAGGGACCTCATCCACAATCCCTACGCATTCGGTGCTGCGTTCTTGGCATCATTCGGTGGTTTTTCATTTGGCCACGGTAGGTCCTTTGTCCTACTCGGCTGATCCCATGACCTACTTACACTATGACTCGATCAACATCTTCTACATCAGGGAGTCATATCGATCATTCTCGTCATGTCCCAATTCCGACAACAATTCCCTGGAATGTCCTCGATTCATGCACACTATGGCTTCAATGTGGGACTCATGACTGGGATGCTTGAATTGGGGCCCTTCATCGGTTGTCTGTTCTTTCCTGCCGTCGCCGATCGGATATCTCGAAAATGGGGATTGGGCGTTCTGGCTCCCGTTTCTCCTCCAGATAATTCCGGCCCTTGTTGTGGGCATAGGCATCCATCTATTTCCCTTCTCGCCCGGCTGGCTGGCGATGAGAGGTCGGGATCAGGACTCCCTCAGCTGTTTGGCTAAATTGCGCAGACGGTCTGCGCAAGACGAGAAGGTGCAATTCGAATGGAAAGTTATCTTATCGGAGGTCCAATTCCAGCAGGCGCTCCTCGAAAGGGAGTATTCCGACTACGCTCGTCATTCGCTCCTTGTCGGCGTTAAACAGTGGGTCGATGTCTTTCGGCGGAGTTACCTCAGGAGGACTCTTGTTGCCTTGGCCATTCCATTATTCCAGCATGTATGTGATCCACTGATTGCAGTGATCCTTCCCCATTTTTTCAGCTCCTGACCGATATGGTTTTCGTGGATCAACGCTTTCGTGTATTATGCGCCCACATTCTTCGAAGCCCTGGGACAGAGAGACAATGATTCACTGATTCTGCCAGGAATAGTCAATGTCTGTCAATTCGTCGGAGGCGTTCCAATTATGCTGTATCTTGATCGGGTGGGGCGGCGTAAACTGGCCATCTACGGTGGGATAGCCATGGCAATCCCGCATCTCGTAATGGCGGGGTAAATGAACCAATTCAGTAGCGACTGGGCTACACATCAGGCAGTTGGGTGGTTCTGTGTGGCCCTGATTTGTAAGCTCTCACCCTCAAACGTTTCTGCGCAGTAATTACTGACACGGGTGACGGACCTATATGTGCTCTCTTACAGCATCTCGTACGGGCCATTGGCATGGGTCCTCCCTGCGGAGGTGTTTCCTAGCTCCAAACGTGCCAAGGGGGTTGGTGCAGCTACGGGGATGATTTGGTTGGCCAACTCCATTATCGGGGTTGTCGTGCCGGAGATGCTTCTTAAGCTCGAATGGGGGACGTATCTCTTCCTTGGAATTTTCTGTGGGGCTGCCGCCGTATTTTCATTCTTCTTCGTTTCAGAGACATCAAACAAGTCGTTAGCGCAAGGTGCCGCGGTATTCGGTGACGAACTCATTGATGAAAAGCGGAACCTGCAAAGCCGCATTGCCGGCGAGGTGTGGCATGGCTGTGGCAGTCATGCGGAGAAGGAAGCGCGGGTGTGAGCGGGGTTACCTCGCTGGGTGGTCGTCGGGGCCAATGTTTGCAAGAGCGAGTCGTCCCAGCGAACGGGGCACCCCCTTTAAAATCCGCGGATATTGTCCATTATAGTCCCCGCCACGTACTATCCCCACCTTTTTGATCATAGGATCACAATCGCATCGTTGAGAGGTGAGAGAAGCACTAAGCAGGAGTCATATCACCGCGTGCATCCGACCAGGTTTCCCTATCCCTGCAATTTGTGGAGAGGGACAAGTGGGGGACAAAACACATGGAGACCCACTGCTTATGGAGGAATGAGTAACAGCCCATCATGCCGTCCCTCGCATCCCCGCAATAATATGTTTTCCACCCATGTCACTGCAGGGCATCGTCAATCTTTTCCATTGGTAGTAGATTGGGCAGCGCTGGTGGGTCCGGGGTATCCCCGGAATTCGATGACGGCAGGAGGGATGCCGGGGTCCTCCCACATGGTTATGAGAAAAAGACATGGGGGTATCAACTATGGCGCGGAAAGCTTGGTAGCATTTCTAAGCAAGAGTGAGTTGAAACTGACAGAAAGAAAGATTGAAAGAAAGAAAAAAGAGAGAGGGAGAGAAGAGAAAGTGGACAAGGAAGAACAAGAACAAGAATGTCTGCCATGACCGCCACACTATTCCCTTTCTGGGACCCGCACGGGATAGAACAGCCTGAAGTGACACTCTTTCCCGATGCCTCATCTCCTTCCGGAAAAAGTGTGTCAGATGGACAACAGCAGCACCGTTTTCCAATGAGCTCTCCATGAAGGCTTATATCATGATTATGTGATTGCAGGAAGAAGCGAAGAGGTCTACCCATGCTGCATACTAGTATCCGTGATTGTATAAATCATACTCGATTCATGAAAGTGCGAATCATGGGACAGAAAAAATAAGCAGTTAAACTGCCAGAGAAAGGTCTAAGGACTTATTACAAATAGAACTTTGTAGGTATAGCTAAGCCAAGCTAGTTAGTGTCCATCTTCCGATGACTCATTTAGAGGAACACGTCACAATTTTCCCGATTCCAGCTGCATACAACGGAGCCAGGAAACATCCACATCTTGGTATAGCGATGATATTCCATCCGGTCCGGTGTACTCAACGAATTCTTTTTGGTTATCCTGACGGCATTCGTTGTAAATTCGGTAACAGGTTCTTCGTTGCGCGGTAAAGCGATGTGTGGTGTCCGTATTACAGATCGAGAAATCTGCGTTTGCAAATCTATAGGTATTGCAACGCGGTGAGATGGATGATGCTGCCCGGTGGTAGAAGTAATTGGGTAGACACCATTCGGCTGCATAGTTCGCTAACGCTTGCCCAGGGAGGTACCGTGTTTGAACATGTCCCCTCTTCTGATGTCTCTGGGGTCGGATGGTAGATATCGATACCGGACGCAAAGTGTTGGTCTTGCTGGCCGACAACAGTAGGTTCGGGCCAGTCGGTGCGAAACGTTGTGGTAGAGATAGAGTTCGTTGTTAATGATAGGCGGTTTGAAAAGGGTTCGTAGGGATTATAGGAATGAGCGTGGGGGAAGCCAATCAATATGGTCGGGATCCTGAGGAGGGCGACGATGAGGCAGGCCAATGTCAAGAGGGAACACTGGGATCGCTCCATGTCTGATCAAATGTCTCAACCTGTCGGATTCAAGCAGCGTCTGTTCAACAGTCTCATTGTCGGTAACAAGGTGAGTTTCCACTTCGGATGGAGGTATTGTAAGAAGTTCAGAAAGAAGGCGAACTGTCAAGATCACCATGCCTAGGCCAGTAAGGCGGCAACCGAAGGATGGTTCTACTGAAGCGGTGTTGACTGACATGATGATGGTGATGGTGATGGTAAAGGTGGTCGACGGGCTAAGGTCGTGTTGTTAGGCGAGGAGATGGAGTAGGAGGCAAAGGAAGAAGGAGCAAGCAAGAGAAAGAAGCTGTACAGTGAATGCGACGTCATAATGTCTATTCAATTACATAGACGGGTTTATTCAATGAAGGACCCTATACTAGTACACTGCTACTCCTACTACTAGTACCCTACTTTCTATGGCGCCTCTACCCGTCAATCCATGCTTACGATAGCGATCCTGCCCCTCCGCTACACCTGAGGTATAGGCCTTTAAGGGGCATACAACGTAATTTTTTGAAACCCTCTGCATCATTACTGAGGATGTGCTCTTCTTGACTACCCCGCTCGGTCACCTTCCAACCCGATCTAGGCGGGTGATGCCTCGAACGGACTTGATGCCATCACACACCATCCGATGCCACGCCCTCGTCTCGGGGTGCTTCATCCTCCACATATCGCTACGTTTTGTCTCCACAAGTGCCGATTTTCTGGGCCGATGAGAGAGTGGGAGCACTTCCAATTTTTGGTGCGGCATGAACCGTCATCTCTAGGCCAGCGACCCGATGAATAGGGCTCGTCGACTCTCTTCCGGGGCCCGATCGCATATAATAAGCGTTGAACCTAGATCATGATGCCCAGCAGCTGATTGGCTCTGAGTAAGAACAACAGGAGACCAAGCCCACTCGGACCTACCAGGCCTCATGGATGACGCCATGCCATATTCCTGCGGTCAGACGACCGGAAAGTATAATAGCCTAAGTGCCTAAGCCAAGCCGGAGGTTGTATGGAGAAAGAGAAATCTTGAGTCGCCTCATCCACCCGCAGCTCTGCACAGTACGCCCTCTCTTTCGCCGCGTACCCTAGCCGAGGCATGTTCTTACCTACATGACGACTCATACCCTGCATTTCCCCGGATTTCCTCCACTGCAGGTGGGGACTTGCTAGAAATTGTGGGCCTCCTACAGCGGCATTTCTATCCCTCTACGCTGCCGGAAGTGGAGGAGAAGCGACGGCTCGCCTAATGTTACCCCGAAAACGCCTCTATACTCCTCCTCTTCCCATTTGCACCTCGCATGACATGGTCTAATCACACACCACTTGTATCCGTTTCCCGATGTTTATCCGCTAGTCTGGAAATCCCGCAAGTACGGGCACCGCAACTACACATTCACAATGAAACATTCAATATCACCCATGCAAATGTGAGGGGAAAGTGGCATTTAAATACCACCATGTGGCCAGTGTGCAACATGACCTGGCAGCAGTCAAGACAGCATTCCCAAAATGCACAGCATCAGTGCACTTCTCAGCTTGCTTGGGAGCCTCGCGCTCTCCAGCGCTGCTCCGTCACAGAACATCACTAGCGACACTTACTTCTATGGACAGTCTCCCGCAGTCTATCCATCTCGTACGTGGTGATTCCCCTTGTCAGGCACAGCCTTTACTAACGCCTGACCAAAGCCGAGGGAACGGGTACTGGGTCGTGGGCTTCCGCTTATGAGAAGGCTAAGGCCTTCGTCGCTCAATTGACGGACGACGAAAAGGTCAACCTCACGGCAGGAGTAAGCTCCAAGACTGGCTGCTCGGGCTTTATTGCTGAGATCCCGCGCCTCAACTTTACTGGACTCTGTGTCAGCGACGCAAGCAATGGCCTGGTACGTATGGCCTTCATACATGACTGGATACGTCTAATTTTCGCAGCGGGGAACAGACTATGTCAACGGTTGGTCTAGCGGTATTCACGTCGGTGCCAGGTAACATTTATGTCAACGAACGTCTCTACTGTTTCTAAAACTAACATACTGATACAGTTGGAATCGAACCCTTGCCCGAGACAGGGCCAAGTACATGGGGCAAGAGTTTCACCGGAAAGGTGTGAACCTTCTTCTCGGTCCTGTTGTTGGCCCTCTTGGTCGGGTGGCAGAGGGCGGCCGCAACTGGGAAGGGTTCTCGAATGACCCCTACCTCACCGGAGCACTTGTATACGAAACAGTGCAGGGGGTACAGTCCTCCGGTGTCGGTGTCTCAACGAAGGTGAGAACTAGTCATTCATTGAGCGCCCACAGTATGGCTTATGGTTCGATAGCATTACATCGGCAACGAGCAAGAGACAAACCGAAACCCGGGAACGGTTAATGGTGTTGACGTGGCTGCCGTCTCGTCTAACATCGATGACAAGACAATCCACGAGCTCTACTTGTGGCCTTTCCAGGATGCCGTCCTGGCGGGAAGCGTTGCCATTATGTGCTCATATGAGCGGATCAACAACTCTTACGCTTGCCAGAACAGCAAAACACTTAACGGACTACTGAAGACAGAGCTGGGTTTCCAAGGTGAGATTTTCCAACATGGTCTTTATACAACGGTCTCTGAATATGCTAGGCTATGTGATCACCGATTGGGGAGCCCAGCATGGTGGAATTGCCTCGGCCAATGCTGGTTTGGACATGGTGATGCCTGAAACAACGCTCTGGGGGTCCAACCTCACCACCGCCATTTCCAACGGCACGATGGAGGCATCAAGACTGGACGATATGGCGACTAGGTGAGCTTCGTAGCTTACTTTCCCAGTACGGCTATGCTAATCGAATCAGGATTATCGCAACGTGGTATCAGTTGAACCAGGATACGGACTTTCCCACTCCTGGCGTTGGTATGCCAGCAACCGCCCAGTCGGAGCACCAGGCGGTTGTTGGAACGGCCCCCGACGAGAAGAGCACGCTTTTGGAGAGCGCAATTGAGGGGCACGTCTTGGTGAAGAATACCAATAACGCTCTCCCTCTTCAAACACCCCAGCTAGTGTCTGTCTTTGGCTATGATGCCAAGGTCATTGATTCTTTCGACCTTGCTTCTACTGTTTTGGGTAATAATGCTCTCTTCCAAAATTACACTCTCTGGGTGGGCGGTGGCTCAGGATCGAACTCACCGGCATATGTCATTGCGCCACTCAATGCCATTCAACAGCAGGCCTACGAGGACGGCACATCCGTGCTGTGGGACGTCAGTGCTCAAGATCCAGAGGTGGATCCCACTTCTGAGGCATGCCTCGTCTTCATCAACAGCTATGCCACAGAAGGATATGACCGCTCCGCATTGACGGACGACTACAGCGACACCCTGGTCACAAATGTGGCAAGCAAGTGTAACAACACCATTGTCGTCGTCCACAACGCTGGCATTCGCTTGGTATACAATTGGATTGATCATGAGAATGTCACTGCCGTCGTCTTGGCACACCTACCAGGTCAGGACACCGGCCATGCCTTGGTAGACATTCTCTACGGGCGGGCCAACCCCTCGGGCAAGCTTCCATACACCATCGCCAAGCAAGCCTCGGATTATGGCTCCTTGCTGCATCCATCGGAACCACAGACGCCGTATGGCCTATTTCCCCAGTCAGACTTCTCCGAGGGAGTTTATATCGACTACCGAGCATTTGACAAGGATAACATCACCCCACAATTCGAGTTCGGGTTTGGCCTTTCGTACACCACCTTTGATTACTCGGGGCTGAGCATCGAAAAGACCAACGAGACGACCTCCGAGTATCCACCGTCGGCCACTATTCAAGAAGGAGGAAACCCTCGACTGTGGGATGAGTTGGTCACAGTGACGGCCGAGGTGCAGAACAGTGGATCAGTTGACGGGGCGGAGGTGGCCCAGTTGTATGTGGGGATACCCAATGGACCGGTCCGTCAGCTGCGTGGGTTCGACAAGGTGCTTCTCTCCGCGGGCGAGACAGCCCAGGTGAGCTTCTCGCTGAATCGGCGCGACTTGAGCACTTGGAACGTGGAAGCGCAGCAGTGGCAACTGCAGTCGGGCACGTATCAAGTGTACGTGGGACGATCGAGCCGTGATTTGCCATTGACGGGGGAGTTCTCTATCTAAGATAACAAGGATAATCATGATTTAATGTTAGCACAAATGTGAGCAGCCCGCTCGGGCGATCTAATATACTGCTGCTTATGTGTCTTCTTCCTCGGGCGAAGCTTTCCTCGGATGATCAAGCGGGGGCTCCGGGTCATTCATCTGTTGCACATTGTCTCAGCGTACCACGAGCACTTGTAAACCGAGGGATATCATCCAATTGCCCTCTTGGTGCCCTGATAACCGCCACAAAGCCCCCCTGCCGTAAGTGTAACGTAGCGCGCATCCCGGAGCGGGGTTATCACCAGTAGAAAGTGCAGCGACTAGCCAGGGTCAGCATGCCGGCATAAATACGAATGGTCGAGATTCTTCTCCCCGACAGCTGCGGGGTTGTAGCCCGGAGGTTCATGGTTGCCCTGCTGACCCTATTTATAAATCCATTTCCCCTCTTTCTCCAAGGCCATGAGGAGATATCTCTATTATGCATCGCAACAATGCCTTCTGACGCCCACCAGGACTCAACCGCTATAGGCCCCGAAATCCCTAATGGCAACAGTCTGTCGTTGGATGTCCTCATTGTAGGAGCCGGGTTCAGCGGCATCTACTGTCTACATGAATTGAGAAAGCTGGGACTCAAGACTGTCATCTTCGACGCTGCCCCAGATCTCGGAGGCACATGGCAGTGGAATCGCTATCCCGGGGCTCGCGTGGACTCCGAAGTGCCCGAATATCAATTTTCTATCCCGGAAACATGGGTCAACTGGACCTGGTCCACCAACTATCCGGCCTACGACGAGATACGCCGGTATTTCGAGCACGTGGAGACCGTTCTCGAAATCAAAAAGGATTGCTTTTTCAATACGGTCGTAATATCGGCAGAATTCAATCCCACAGCTGGACGATGGAATATCACCACGGACGATGGTCGTCACGCATCCGCCAAATACTTCATTGTCGCGACCGGATTTGCCGCCAAGCGACACGTCCCTGAATGGCCAGGCATGGACTCCTTCCGTGGAGACACCCACCACTCTGCCTCCTGGCCTGAGGATGGAGTTGACTTCCAAGGCAAGCGATGCGCCGTAATAGGCACCGGCGCGTCCGGTGTCCAACTGACTCAAGCCTTGGGCCCCGTTGCCAGCTCCCTCAAGGTGTTCCAGCGCACACCCAACCTAGCCATCCCGATGCGCAAGCGACCTCTCACCGTCGAAGAGCAAGAGCGCCTCAAACCATTATACCCGGAGTTATTCCGACTAAGGGAAACATCGTTCGGTGGGTTCACCTACGACTTCATCGAACGAGGAGTCTTCGACGAGAACGAGAAAGAGCGCGAAGCATTCCTCGAGCATCTCTGGGAGAAAGGCGGATTCCGATACTGGGTCGGCTCCTACGGTGACTATCTCTTCGATGCCAAAGCCAGCAGGGTGATCTATGACTTTTGGGCACGCAAAGTGCGCGCTCGTATTGACGACCCGGTCAAACGCGACCTGTTAGCCCCGTTAGAGCCACCACACCCGTGGGGTGTCAAGCGACCGAGCCTGGAACTGGACTACTATGACCAATTTAATCGTCCGAATGTGGAGATCGTTGACGTGCGCAACAACCCCATTGATTCGTTCACCGAAAAGGGTATCCGTATGGCTGATGGCACGGAGCACGAGTTCGACGTGATCTGTGTCGCGACCGGGTTCGATGTCTCCACGGGTGGACTCACCAATTTGGGTCTGCGCAGTACGAAGGGCACGTATCTGAAAGATGAATGGGCAGCGACAGTACATACGTATCTGGGACTCACTATTCACGGGTACCCGAACCTGTTCTTTACATATGGACCGCAGGCAACGACGGCGTTGTCTAATGGACCGACCACAATCGAGCTCCAAGGGAGATGGATTGTTGATGCGATTCGTACGATGGAGCGGAAGGGTATTAAATCAGTGGAGCCGACTTTGTCGGCTATGCATAGCTGGAAGCATCGGATTGAGGAGCTGTCGAATTTGACGTTACTGCCTACGACGCGGTCGACGTATATGGGGGGTACGTTTCCGGGGAAGCCGTTTGAGCAGTTGAATTATACAGGCGGGATTCCGATGTACAAGGGGGAGATAAGAAGGGCGTTGCCGGGTTTTGAGGGATTTAAGGTTGTGATGCAATAGGGAATTCAGTGTGAATGAAGATGGCCAGTCAAATGGTTTATGATGATCGTCGTGTTGGATAGTAATTGCAGCTTCCGGATCTCCTTGAGACTTGTAGTGTCATTTCGTGAATCTGACCATTCCAAATTTAGTATTGAACTTTCTGGGTCACTATCTGTTATTCATCAACGGTCATCATCTTCACCGTTATGGCTTTCTATAAAGGGCCATCATCTTACGGATTTCTGCTTCTTTCCATATTCCACAATCTTCTATACCCTCTAAGGCAGGACATATAGAGACACTTCGATTATTGTCAAACCTCTGCCAAGCATATCAATTCAAATATATCGTCGCTACTCAAATGAAATACAGAGGTATGGCTAAAGAGATTTCCATAATGCTTTGAAGATTCACCTTGGTCCGCGGTCTAGAACAACATACCAGATGACCAAGTCCCAGCTATGCAGCCTTGGCCTTTGGTAGATGTATCGCCATAACAGAAAGCGCCTCCTTATATCAAGTTCCTTGGCGTTCAATTGACATTTGAGAGGTGGGTTTTGTTAAGCGAATGCACCTCCACCAGAACCACTGTATCCAGAGGTTGAATACCCTAGGGCAGAGACTATCGCAAAGCGAAGCCTGGATAAGACATATATGCCTCTTCTTTTCTTACCGGTTGACTCCAGTCTGTCCAATACTGAGCGGGATGAGCGACAAGGGCCAGCATGGGAGCTTGCGCCGCTAACAGACCCCAGACGAGGCTAGTTTTTTCCCTGACCCGGGAATCTTCAGCGCCGTTGGCCAACTCAAGGCGGATGCCCTGGTGCTCTTCGTTGGTGATCACAAGCAGTTGTCACCCCCAGTTTTTACCCGTCCTGGTGAGGTGGCGTGGGCCAAGTTACCCTTTGAGCGTCTGGTAGACGAGAAATACTACCAAACACTGCTGAATATATTCTATAGGTCTCATTGCATCATATACTATCGGACCTCAGAGACTTATTATAAGAGCAAAGTTCGATCTTTCAAGGGATAAGCCTACTATCAATGTTAAGGTAGGCCAGCAAAAACCCCTGCTGGTCAAAACAGGAACTCACATATAGGCTTTATCCGGCCTCTCTCACTTTCTCCATCTCAGGCATATCGAGGATAACACCAAGGAAAATCCCGCTGGATCATTGTCACCCGCGCGAAGCCGAGCTGGGGGTCACACTAGCGAAAGCCTTCATTGACAGAGGCTGTGTTATGATCCTGGGGCGACAATCAGATACTTTCGACCTTAAAGACCCCTGCTGGACTTATTTACGGATGGAGGCCGCGCTACAGCGATCGACGCCCCGCACAATTGAAAGAGCCGAGCATCTGGTCAGCACATCCGAGAATGATGATGCGAAAGACAGCATCCTGCTGAAGACACTGCCGGTACTGAGGTCATTCAGAGAGCGCCGAGGCAGACTAAAGAGGGTCATGAATTTTTTCGGGTGACGTTGCCTTGGTAGTGGCTCGTTTATTTTGTGTGTTGCTTGCTTTCCATATACGCACTTGCGGCGTCGCGCGCTACATAATTCACGCTGCGCTTTAATGCTAGTATTTGCTTCTCATCTACATTGGTAGCCGACGTAACCTACCCTTCGTTTTGCGCTACATTTTTGACAAAGCCTAAGATACGCTTGATAATGTCGTTATAATCATATACAAATATAATCAACGTTTTCCATTCTCCGTTAGATCCTAATTTTATGATGTAGTGGGAACAGTCATTCAACCTTTGCCGTTGGATCTGAACAGACTCCCAATTATTTCCGCTGAATCGCGTGTTCCAGCCTGAGGCAGAAGGGATGCTGCCTGGATGTAATGTAGCGAATCACAGCTCGGGCGCTATCAGATGGCGCGATCAGATTAGATAGGCCCCATCCCGATGATCACGAGGTCCCTGGCTTGAACTGTGTTCATGTATGTCCGACTGTCCCGTTTGGGAGTATTCCTCCGAGTTCATTTCGAGTTTCCGTGTAGATATTCGTTATTACAATTGAACATTGAGACTATGCTTCGCTAGTCAAGGCCCCGGGCTTTGCACCTGTACCATACATTCCATTTCTCAGGACCAGGTGGGTCTCAGACTTCGCCCCCGGCCGGACTCGGTCGGAGGGTGCGGGCGACTCGGTCACGCCCCACTCGCACTCAGCCATCTCCGAGCTTCGTGACTCTGCTTGTCTTTCCCCTCTTCAACCATCACTCACTCCATCTGGATCCTCGATGCCATGCTGTCCACCAGCTGGCTTTTCCTCCTAGTATACTTGGGGCTGGCCTGCGCCGGCCGGCCGCCAACCGACGAGGGATGCGTGACGGCGGTGTACACCGCCCTGGGTTATCTCTCTTTTTCCGGCGACCCGGCCCAAGGAGCCTGGGAGGCGCGCTGTCAGAACCGGCTGAAAGTGACTTCCACGTATGCCTCGGCGGATGTTTACTGTACGGAGGAGGAGCAAGCCGCGGGATTCGCTCAGTTGCAAGGCTACTGTTTGGAATATGGCAAGGTCGAATTGATGCCTCGGGAGCAGGTGGCCGAGAATCTCACCCACGATGCGCTCAGTCGCATGCCTGTCGTTGAATATGGGCAGATTCCAAAGTCTCAGCGCATCCCGACTGCAGTTCTCATCTCTCCGACATTCTATCGTCGGACTTTTGACACGATTGTATGTTCTTAGCGATAATTGCAATCACTCTTCTAACCATCATCTGCGCAGGATACTTGGCAATTCGAGGTTTGGTCGCATAATGCATTTGGGTAAGACAGCAATGCTCAGTCATGCGCAACAGTGAAACTGACCGAAATAGCTTATTAGGATATGCATTCTGGGTCCTCGTCCTCGCGGTTGGCATCTCCCATCGCCTCATGCGACACATCTTCCACGCGCTAGACATTCGGGCAGGGCAGTGGGCGCGATCCCGCATGAGATGGCTATGGATACCGCTAGATGGGACATATCACTGGTTGCAAACTCATCTAGTGGTACCGGCCCCATTGTCATCGCCACGGCGGAAGCTGCTTTGGTGGACGTTTCCTACACGCCTTGAAGCAGTGACCGTTTTGTTGTTCTGGGTATTGAGCGTTGTCGTCTGCACGTTGGAGTACCGGCCAGTTGAGGGAAATCTATAGTATGTTCCCCAAATTTTGTGCACGATGCAGCATAACTGATGGTATTCAGTTGGCCTTCCATACCAGATCAAATCATGCGCTATGCCGCTGACCGAACCGGTGTCTTGTCTTTCGCCAATCTCCCGCTGGTGTGGCTCTTTGCCGGACGCAACAATATTTTCATTTGGGCGACAGGATGGAGCTTTGGGACGTTTAATCTGTTTCATCGACATGTTGCGTGGATTGCTACTGTCCAGGCTGTGGCGCATACCCTCATCTACCTTGCTATCATGTACCAAAGTATGCTCCTCGCACTGATATAGCCCCAGGCATATTACTGACAATGTTACAGAAGGGAACGTAATCAGGAAGCTTCACAAGCCGTATCTGATCTGGGGAACACTGGTAAGGCTTCAGCCAAACAACTGCTTATTTCGACACTAACACATCACAGGCAACCGTCGTGATGGTCGCTATTCTTCCCTTTGCCGTGCAATGGTTTCGCCACCGGTTATACGAGACATTTTTACTGCTACACATCCTCTTCTCCATTGCTCTTCTATTCGGTTGCTTCTAGTCAGTGCCTCCTCACCTAACCTCATCACATCCACTAACCACCGTCCTAGCCACACAATTATCTTCGAAGGTCACGACTACTGGAACTACCTTTGGCCAGCAGTAGCCATCTGGATCGTCGACCGATCCCTGCGCCTAATCCGCCTCATCTACTGCAACATCCATGTGCGAGCCAACGCCGGAAAAGGCGTCCAGCACACGCGCAGCACAGCAACCTACGACCCATCATCCGACGTCATTCGTCTAGAAGTGACCCCGGGATCAGCTCACATCCGCCCCTCTCCGGGAGACTTCTACTATCTCTATCAGCCCTTCCGACTAACCGGTTGGGAAAGCCACCCATTCACCCTCGGCGCATGGTCTTACGACACTCATGAACACCAATCCGTCTCAACAAAAGACAACGAAGTAGACATAGACATCACTCAAGTGCCCCTCCTCTCCGACCCATCCTCACCAGGCACAACAACCCCCGACGAAACACAACTGAAGCACCCACAAAAGCACAGTCACAACCGCCATGTCCAGCAGCAAATCCCCAAATTCATCTTCTGGATCCGTCCGTACGACGGCTGGACCCGCTCCCTTCGCCAGCAATGCGTCAACTCCCCCGATTTAACCACCACCACAACCATCCTCCTCGAAGGGCCGTACGGCAACCACTTTCCACTGTGGAGCTACGAATCTGTCCTACTCATAGCGGGAGGAACTGGCATAGCAGCCGCGGTCCCGTATATCCAGGATCATATCGTGCGGTCATCTACCGAGTCAGAGCAGCTTCCTTCATTGGCTAGAAAAGACAGCAACATGACGCAGACGAAGGATATGCGTCTAGTTTGGGTAACCCGCCAAGCGGCATTTGCGCAGCAAGTCGCGGGCAGAGAATTAGCGCCTGCGTTAGCGAGGGATGATTTCCGGGCGGAGTTCTATTGCACTTCGTCCTCAACTCCCGCTCCCGCCAGGTCCGGCGACGACGACAAAAGTGATACAGATACAGATAGACGAAGTAGCCGCGACCATCTTTGGAAGGGAGACACTGGGAACATAAATTTTCTTCCCGGTCGGCCGAATCTGGAATCGCTCGTCCTCGATCACGCGCACGAAGCCCAACTCAGTGAATCATCTGCTGTGGTACTGGTATGTGGGCCTTCCGCGTTGGCGGATGAAGCGCGTGCGGCGGTGCATTTGGCGATGAGACGGGGGTATAGGCGTATACGCTATGTGGAAGAGTCGTTCAGTTGGTAGGTTAGTGTTCAGGATGAGGTTACGAGGTTATGACATTGTTGATATTTTTCATTGCAGTGGGGTGAAAATGTACATAGTTATGGGCTTATATATTTACAACATGGCGTTCATAGAATAAATACCAATTGATAGCTTAACTGTCAATGTATGGCATATCTATTTGACTCTCTAGATCTAGGCAAGTACTTGCTATAACCCATGACTGAAGAATAACCCAAACCCACATTCGAACGACAACACGACCAACTCTCAAACAAACAGACAGCATCCCTACCAACACGTCAACGTCACCTTCTCATCAACCCACCTCTCTCCACCCCCAACCACCACCTCCCGAAACACCCACTCGCCAACATCTGCCCTTGGAATCGTCCATCCCGCAGACGGCTTCTCCCTCTCCGTGCCCACACGAATCTTCTCAACCCCATACCCAGACCCCAGCATATGAGTTCCGGTCAACAAGCTCCCCGGCCTGACGATCACCACTCCCCGAAACAACTCCCTCGTCTCCCTCTCGGCCAACATCTCCTCCATGGCCCACTTATCCGCATGTGGCACATGCAGCAACCCATGATACACCCAGCGCAACAAGAACGGCACATCCATTTGCTTCTGGCTCGGATCGACGCCCATACCAGAGAGAATGGTGAGGAGTGGCCGATTTGTCAGGTTCGAATAGAGTAAAAACTCCGGATATGTGCTGTAGATATTCTGCAGGGCTGTGAGGAGCGCCCGTGTCGCCTCTTCGCAGATATGCGGCTGGTCGAATTCGAAGCTCCAGTCGCGGAGGTGCCCTGTGGCGCCAATGCCGGAGATAATTTGGGAGACTAGGGTTGGAGTAGAAGAAGATGGATGTAGGAGAAGTGTGTTCTTCACGGATTCTGGGTCGGTCGCATCGCCGGTGATTATACGGAGGCGGGTGTCCAGAGTCTCTTGGTTTATGTTTTGGGTGCGGAGGAGGGCTAAAAGCTTGGATGGCGTGCGGGCTAGTGCGACGGCGTCGTAGCCATTCTGTAGGGTGTGGGCGAGGCAGGCGTTGATACAGCCGCCTGTGGCGCCGAGGAAGGCGATGGTTGGTTTGGACATGATGTACACCTGAGGAATCAAGGTTTAACTTGATGGAGACTTAATGGAGAGAAAGAGCGAGAAAAATAAATGGTTGAGAGGTAACAGAGTTATTCGGATTTTGTCAAGGTCAGTCGAGGTGGTGGGTTTATATCTGCGGCGAAGGATCAGAAAGTCTCCGTCGCCAGACGGAACTGAAGAAGATGTGCTGGGATCATTATCCTCCAGCAGAGGGATCGATGACCGTGGGTGTAACCATCAACTTGGGGAGTAGTACGCTTGGATTTAAAGAGGTATCGCGTTTGCTGTAATGGAACAGTACAACGCTTCTGCGATTTGTGTGTTCTATGTTTTGTTTGTGATATTCTAGGTAGGGTTTGGCGGTGCATGTGAAGCCTTCTTGGTCCATCAACATAATTGAAGGTGTATAAGTGCACTTAGAGAGTGGAATCGTGCTCATTAAACTCTCAACACTCAAACTGCCCGACAATGTATTTGATATATTCAAAGTATGTCAATATATCCCCTCATGGCCGTGGTACTTGCGGATACTTTTGATTCGATGCCATGATGGGTTATGACTTGGAGGTGGAATTCGGAGTGTACTTAGTCGCTTGTTCTATTACCTATAGTACTTGCAGAGATTGAGAAAGTCTGTATGAGATAGCAGTATGAGAATTAGGGTTATATAAGTCACTCAGAGTATCTTAAAATATGACATAATTACATCTTTGTCTCCAATTGTAACCTGTATTCAGGAACTAAACATCCATGTCTTGTACAGTGTATATCGCCAGCACTAGCTCATACATATATTTCCGTTGGCTATGCAACGATATATTCCAAATACCATTTCTGCTGTTCTAGTCTTCGACCCCAGCTGACAGACTTCACCGTCGTAGAACGACTCGAACTGGTTCATTGAGATGTGAGCGTCTAGCTCCCCAGAGTACTACGCAACCCTAGACAGCGTATCAATAGGCACGGCTATCATTACAGCTAGCACACCAGGCAATTGATTACACAGATGCCTACTCAAATATGGAGTGCCGCCGTAATCAGTGACTGTCAGCTGCGTATAGCTCCTTTACACTGCTAAGGGTATACTCCGTATAGTACCCCTAGGCGGCAAAGTGGAGATGATGTTTGTAGTCTGCTGACTTTTTTCATGCACCCAAAGTGCTAGTCAGTCGATCTCGGAATTACTTCTGTGTTGTTGAGGAAAAGATGTTCCCCAGGTGGTCAGTGCTTGCTGTCGAGACAGACATGATTCTCCATGTTGCGGACTATCTTGGGACTGACTTGTGGACCCATAATCGAAGACTATTCTTGATTATCCATCACTTCAGAGAAGCTTTGTCCTGTCTTGTCTGGCTCCGTGGTGCTACCGTGCAGGGGCTGGAGATAAGTAAGTATATTCGATTGAATGAACTGACATGAACACTATGTATCAACCCGACGAGCATGCTTTTGATCGCAGATTTACCGGAAAATAGCAAGAATATTTTATTATTTATCCGAGTGCCACCTAATATCTGACTCGAACATATATTTTGAAACTTCTTGGCGATTTTCTGTGATATCAGATTCATTCGGTGGGTCACACATGAGATGTCATGAACTCAATTGTCTTTGACTTACTACCGATGCTGCATGCAGCCATGCACCCACAAGTTGTGTGAGGTTCGGAAAGACATTTGCCTCAAGTGATATGTCAGATATGTCCCCCTGAATATCATGCATCTTTGTGGGGATTTGCCCGAACACAGCTCACTAATTCCGAAATGTATGCAGACGTTGCATAAGCGATTCATGCAGGAGTAAGTACGTTGGCGAGGACTTCACTACACATATTCTGGATATCACTTGGATAATCCTTTATGGTCTCTCTGCCGAGAGGCCTTCAGCACTGTAGATTGCACACTGCCACCACCAAGACTATCCTCATGCAAGGAGTTGGTCTGATTTCTAGACAAGAGTTTGTTGAATCCTAATCAGCGATTGAAAGCTTCATCATCGCGGAAAATTTCAGATGCCCGTAATATTCATAAGGACTAATGGGCATCCAGGTGCAGTCCAACAACTATAAGAAGGCATCTCGCAGCCATCTCTCCAACCCATTCACAGCACAATCCGAGCTTTTCTCTTGTCTCTCTCACACATCACTCAAACAATCTATAACTCTTCTTTCTGTCTATCCAACAGTAATCATCATGAAGTTCTTCGCAGTTGTCACCCTCGTCGCGGCCACCGCTATGGCCGGTGCTGTCCCTCGAAGCTACCAGTGGATCAGCCACAACGACCGCTCAGAATCAGGTCTCAGCAGCTCTCATGCTCAGAATACCTGTGGAACGAACAATGTAAAGTGCTGCCAGGGTTTCAGTCCCGAGCATGGGCTGTCCCGCCAAGATGAGAGTCGCTTCCGGGCCGGATTGGGCGAGGGTGTACCCGGCGAACTGCAGGGCGGAAACAACTGTGGCCCTTGTAAGTTGATCGTCTTCAGGTGTTTGCTAAGTATGGAAGCTGATCAATTTGTCTAATAATAGGCGGCAACGAAGAAGGATCTCGGAGCGTTGCATGCTGCTCTGAAGGTGTGAGTGACATGGATTCCTAACCAGGTCAGATGAAAGATACTGACAATCACCTTGACACAGAGCAATAACCTCATCAGCCTCCCATGCATTGCCATTGGGCGCCTGATGTAATCACTCTTCGCTGCGCGAAGATTCCGGGGCCATTATATCAACATTGCCTCTCTCAGCTAATGCTGAATAATGTACAGTCGGATGATAGTATTGGGGTCAAAAGATGTTTTGTTGACATTTGCGTCATAATATTTGAGTGTTTTGGAGTTAGTTACTCTTCTTCATTGGCTCTTTCTTAGTCAGTTGTGGTGTACAGAATCTTCTTCGGTCACTGGGGAGTCCGTTTAGTTTATAGAAGCATGAATTGATCAAAACTCAGGAGTCGATATACCTTGTTTTGCTGATGTGGTTTGTTCGTCTGTATTGGATTGCTAGGCCGGGCTTATGGCTTCATAGTACTGGGAAAGTTGCGCAGAGACATGAGCAGGACATGTCCTTACGGAGTATGAGATCTTTATCATCAGACCGATTGGCCTAGTGGTTTTAGGGCGTCTGTCTTACATTATTGAAGCGCACAGAAGGTCCCCGGTTCGATCCCGGGATCGGTCATTGATTTTGTTTTTTACTCACATAACTTTTTGCTCTCATGCTTCTTTGATAGACTTTTATATTAATAGGTCTTTCATTTGCTTGTCAGGCTGGCATTATGGAGCTCTTGAGTAGTCTTCCCATGTAGTACCTTACATTGCATAGGCAATGCAATGAACCAACATGCCATCCCGTCATTGTAGTCCTCGCTGGAACTCTTCGGGTGTCGTTCCGGGCCAACAAACCTCGCCTATAATCAGTCCACTGCAATCAACTTACGCAAGTACGACGAATATGATGCGCACATTGCCTGAACCTCGACATGTTGAAATCCAGAACAGCAGGAATTAAGTTTTCCTCCCTCAATACGAGTTCAGTAGTCCTTGGCTGGCTCATGTCAATTTAGTCATCCGGCCTTCCACCGGAAGAGATCCCGTTCCCCGCGACCCCGGATTTTCTTCCTTCTGCATTGCCCCAACTACTTGCTGTATCTCCGGGGTCTTCTGTCCAGGATCGCATGACACCCCAGATCCCTCCCCACCATGTCTAGTGTGCGAGATTCTCATGTTCGTCCTTCCGACAGCTCTGGTCGCCCCAATAAACGCCGCAAAGTCGCAATCGCTTGCGACGAATGCCGTGCTCGGAAGGTCCGCTGTGACGGGAGACAACCCGGTGCGTATTGCCTCACTGGTGTGCATCTTCCGGAAGACCCAGATTATGTCGCTAATCTCAGTGAACTGTCAAGTCTGTGGGCCGTGCGCAAAACGAGTGGACCAGGGAAGCCAATGTGTTTACACTGGGGAATTGGAGAAAAAGCGAGCAGTTCGCAAGTGAGTGCCTTCTGACTGCCTCAGGCACTAACGGGCTCCTTCCCGATTTGTCCACTCGCACTAACGGTCATCCCATGATGGCAGTTACATCGAAAGTCTGGAAAGCCGGATCAAGCATCTAGAGAGTCCTCATTCCTTCTATGACAGTGGAGAAGGAGGGCCTGTGCATTCTTATGATGGCTCGGACCAGTTGCAGGTAAGCTACTCCTTGCTCCGTTGCCTTTCAGCATTGCAGAATATACCGCCTGTGAAAGTTGTATGTTCAGGTCACACTCACACTTTGCAGCATCATGCCTCGCCCTCTATGGGAGTGCCCACTCGTCATAATCGACCTAGGAGCATTGTCTCTACAGCGACTACGAATGCAGACCATCTTTCTCCGGCGCGAAGCACCTCACAATGTACACCCAAAGTAAATCCCCATCTTGTCACCAGGCACACTACCTATCAATCACCAGCCTCGCTGGATCAGTCGCTTCGATTGAAAGACCCAACGGACAGTGTCAATGCCATGATGGGTGCTGTGGAGGATGAACGTCCCACACAGGGCTTTTTTGGCAGCTCTAGTGCCGCCAGCTTTATCCGTCAAATCAAAACTGCCATAGATAAAAAGGTATCCTCGCCGAACCGCCACACTTCCGATTCGATTCTTGGGGTCGGTCCGCCTCCCAGTTTAATGTCCACGAAGAAGCCACGGTTATCCACAGTCCCCAATTATGTCCTGCCTCCACGAAAGACGGCAGATAGCCTCATGGAAGTTTACTGGGAGTTTGTTTTCCCACTATATCCACTCGTTGACAGCCTTCAGTTGAGAAGAGAATATGAGATGATTTGGACTGGGGAGCCTCTTCAATCTGATGAAAACATGCTTATGTGTACCGTCAATGTCATTTTTGCACTGGCCTGTCAACTGGCTGACTTTATCCCACCAGAGGAGCGAGAGGCTTCTGCAGATGCATTCTTTACTCGTGCAAAGGATCTTCTTCAATTCAACCTCTGGAACACAGGCTCCGCTGCTCTGATTCAATGTCTTCTTCTAATGGCTCAGTATTTGCAAAGCACCGACTCCGCCCATCAGTGCTGGATTGTCACCGGGCTGGCTATCCGCAACGCCCAAGGGCTTGGCTTGCACCTCCCCCAGACGATCGCTCGTCTACATAATCCCCAGGAGCAACAGCTGGCTCGCAAGATTTGGCACGGATGTGTCCTGATGGATCGGTGCGTACCCTCAGTATCATTAGTTAGTCTGTTCGAGTTCTGACATCTTGTAGAGTTATATCCATGACATTTGGACGCCCTGCCATGATCTCTAAGGCGTCGTGCGGGTCGGTTCCGCTACCAGCTACGGTGGATGAGGAGTATATCCCTGCAGTGTCTGGATCCGAGGTGACACAGCCAGCGGACCGACCATCAGTCATGGCATTCTATGCAAAGTCTCTTGAACTTTATGAAATCCTGAACGATATCCTGTTGAGTCTGTACAGTCCGACAACAGATGAAAGCCCGGAAAACATTTATGACTTTTATTTCAATAAAGAAGCAAATCAGGGAGAGCGGACGATATTCGAACTCGACCGGGCACTTACGAAGTGGTCCCGAAGCCTACCATCACACTTGCGAGGTGAATCTCATCTAGGGGGCAGATATACGGTTTTCTACCACCAAAGTGTTGTATTGCGTGCAAGGTATGTTGCCTGGTATGTGTTAAATGGTGAATTGTCAAATTAATCCTCTTACAAGATTCCTTCACGTAAGGATGCTTCTCTTCAGACCCATCCTGTCCAGATACTGTACTTCACGTGAGATTGGGATTGCGGATCCGATGATTTCCCTGCAAGATTCTTTTCCTCAGCGAGTTGCATTACAATGCTCGACCATTTGCGTCAAGGTTGCGCAAGAAGTTATCGGGCTAATACACAGTAATATGCCCGCCGATGGAAGTTCAGGCCCTCTTCCTGCTTGGTGGTACAACATACTGTGTGAGTGGTCCAGCCCTGCTGGATAGCTTTCAGCGAAGCTTATGATGTACAGACGTTTACACCGCTGCCACCGTTCTCATAGCCGGTCGTCTCTGTCCTGCTATTTTAGAAGAGGTGACTGAAGCTGCAATCACGCAATCGTGGGAAAACGCGTTGGAGGTACTGCAAAGATATCATAGCCACAGCACGTCCGCCCGGCGATGTGTTGCAGCTCTCGAGATTCTCTACGAACGGGTAGTATCCGAAGGGCCTCCACTCCATGACCACCAAACGAGCGCTTTCCCCACGAACCCTGCGTCTAATGGTCTCGGCGATCTCTCTTTAGGGGAGGGTATCAATTCAATACTGTTGGATAGCCTTGACTTCCCAGACTTTCAAGATATGTCATGGTTGAACAGTGTTCCCAGCAATCTCTTCTGAGCAGGCTTCCGATGGTGAATTCCTTTCTACATGCGCAAATTGCAGAACAAACTTCGTTTCTCGGTCTGCTACACGAGAGTGGATTTACAACATGTTTCGAGCAAACCAGCTAATTACAGCATGGCATCGGTCTAAGCAAGGCAGCTGTGGGAGAACGTAATGTCCTTTCTTGGATAACTTTACGACGTATTCAGGGCCGTAAGTCATCCACGACAGAGCTGTTCAATTTTGCTGTCTCAAATTGTAAATCGCTAATTCTATAGTATAGATTCTTTCATGCCATGACTATATCAGTCCGTAACATTATCTTGCATCTTCTGGTCTGCGCGTGTAGCCACGAAATGTAGGGCGATGATTGAGGGAAGTGCGCAGACTCCGATGATAGCACACATGACACCAGCTGCACCGCCCAGACCCAGCGACTCGAACATGTCAGGGAAATAGAATGGGCCGATCTGAAACCATTAGCAAAGAACTACTAACACTTGGTGCTCTTTGACTTACAAAACCATACACATGTCGAAAGACATTGATGCAAACGCCGATACTGGTCGATGCTTCCTTATAGCTGTCGATGGCGAACGAAATCAGGATTGTCGTTATAATTTGGTTTCCAAAACTGGCAATCGCTGCACCGACACATGGGGTCACGTTCCAGCTGGTAGCCTTCTGTAGCTGAAGGCCCCATACGAGAAGGCCAGCAATGACGGTGGCAAATCCAATGTATGAGAGCCATAGCCGATCTGCGGGGCGGTGATATCCTCTTCTTTTATGCATGACTTGCAGAAATCGGTCTGACATAGGGCCACTCAGCTGCTCGCCGAGGACACAGCCGATAATGATAGCGATGAACTGCAGACCAATCTGCTGCGAATCGAAGTCAAACTTCTCACCGAAAGCGATTGGCATTTCAACAATCAGAGCAATGTTTCCATAGCAAAACACTATGGCATGAGCGCATGCAGGAATAAGCACCCTAGGCAGCCTCGTAAAAAGAAGTGGCTCGATGAATTCGCGAAGCTTAAGTGGACGAGGGTTGATCTGCCGAGGAATAAACTTCTGAACGAAGCGAGGCCTCGCCACAGCTGCATCAGATGTATCCCCGTCGGTCGGAATGTAAAGCGTTTCCTCACCCAAGAGCAGGTAAGCGATGAACTGCCCGAAGTTCATCATGGCGAATATCCAATAGATCCACTCAAACCCAATACGCTTTGTGACAAAGCCCATGATAAATGGCCCACCTGGAGTTCCCAGGGTCAACATAAGTGTCCACCATCCAAGCTTCTGCGCTCGCTTCTCTGGCTCACACAGCTCCGTGATCACACCGCTGCCAATCCCAATAGGAGGAGAAATGAGGACTGCGGTGAGCACTCGAGTGGCCATTTGTGTTCCGTAGGTAGTACAACGAGCTCCGCCGATATTGCAAACCATACTCCCAAGAACCGAAAACAGTAAAACATGGTATCGTCCGTAGGTAGAGGTAATGGGTTGCCAGAAAAGGGGACAAATGCCTAAGAGCAAGATCTGTTTGGATGATCGATGTGAGTCGGGCGATCCTTTCAACATAAAGAGGGGAAGGAATTGACTCTCTCGAGGGAGTAAGGAGTGAAGTTATCACATACCTGAACAGAGGTGAGGTAACTGGCTTGTGGCACCGTTATGTTGTACCTTTCAGCCATAATGTCGTAGGCCGGTATAATGCCGGCCGCCATGAAGGTTGCAGCCATCGAATGAAACGCCACCATCAAGATATGGGCATTTTTCTTCCAGACAGGCCAATTCTGAGGGTTGGCGGGAGAAGTATCTGTCCAAAGGTCCCTGTTGGGCTGCTGGTCAGGTGGCGTTGGGGATACATTCTCAAGATGAACCTCCTCATGGCCGTTCTTCTTCAGTGTGTCAGAGCGGGCCATGTCGGTGCCCATGGATACTTCTTCTGTCATTGCTGCAGAGAAGAGTATGCTGGGCGCAGATCGAGGCGTCGAGGTATGGGTGGTAAAAGAGATTAAGGCCAGAGGTGAGCGGTGTTGGTGAGGACTAGCACTACCAACAGCTCTATGCAAAGATACTAGTCTTCAGCCGACTTTATATACCAGGCGACTTTGCACCGCGGTGAGCGTCCCGGTCCCCTTGCAGGCCATGACCGCGGGACGGGAGCTGAGCCAAGCTGAACGCCATATCAACAGAGCGCACGGTCATTGGGCAGCTGGATGCCAAGGAGGTATATCATGGGGATCATCACCAATAAACCACTGATGAGAGGAATTGATTCCGAATTCTGAGCTCAGTAGTGGCCAACAACCTGCTACCCGAGGTTATACACTGCAGACCCAAGCCAACGTTGACCGGGATGGCATCCGACGGAATGTTCAGTGATAGGCGTCGGATGCGGGTCCGTTGATCTTCGCCCAACTTTATAAGACCCTGATGTTGTCGCGAGTCTGGGGGAAGCTAGTTGCTAGTATGTACCGGGGTTCAGGGGGGTCTTGATCCGGGGTACCGATGGATCCCCGCATTTCAGTGTTTCCAAATCTAACTTTCCGTGTCGGAAGTTCTGTCGGCTAGATTCACGGAAATGGCTCTCAACTTCGGCTGTCGTCTTGGCTAGATGGATCTTGTACTGTATGGACTTGTGGCTAGTTCTTTGTTGAGACCAGGGGTTCAAGGAGAACTTTCAATGACGACAGACGCGAGTGATGACACTTTGATGGACAATCGGGCAATGAACACGGCACTTACCATCGCCATTGACTTTTGTTGTAGGGATTGCCTTGGGGAGTGTGCTTTGCGCAAGGACATGTCTTTGGTGCCAAACCTGGCTAGCTATCCAGGCTAGATGTGGATGCATGGCAGAAACATTACTGATATAGTGCTACTCACAGTAGACTAGAGCTTTCATACCAGGGCACCTAGTAGTAGCTCATGATAGCTTCCCCACAGAGTCAGTCGATGAGGGGATCAAAGCTACAAAAATCATCGGGCCAATACTGCCCGAGCTATTTCTCCGTTGAATGACTGGCAACAATTTCTCCGTCTCGCTTGGCTGCTAAATCCCCGCGATCTACCCCGGATTCTAAGCGAGAGCATCTGCAGCCATTGACAGGCACTTAAACACCCTCATGTCACTATTTCCTCCTGTCATGCATCACACATAACTCTTGGCCCTGCACAACAACATGTTGTCAATCTCCTCATTCGGGGTAATGCAATCCGCACCTCAGCACTCTCACCACCACAAAAGCTATAAGATGGCATACAATCTATTCTCCACAGAACCCTCCAATCCGACATCGCATACAAGGGTGTACAGCCATCTCCTCCAAACAGCAGCACCACCACCACCACAATGCGCCTCCTCCACCCCCTCATCCCAACCTCCCTCCTCCTCACCGTCACCACCGCCACCCTCCACACCACGCAAACCAACACCACCATAACCCTAACCAACAACCGCCTCACCGCCAACTTCTCCAAATCCCAAGGCCGAATCACCGACCTCTACCTCGACAACCAAGACCTCCTGGGACCCCAATCCGGCGACACCGGCGTCGGCCCCTACCTCGACTGCTACTGCATTCCCTCCGGCTTCTACACCCCAGGCTCGACCTCCCCAACGCTCCAACTCCTCACGGGCGTCGACAAATCCGGAACCCACTATGCCGGAGTCCTCATGGACGAGACCTACCCTCCCACGGGGCAACACTTCCAACAATACTGGTTTCTGCGCGATGGCGAAACAGGCCTACACACATTCAGCCGATTAGCGTATTACAACGAGACGACTCCATTCTTGCGCAACTTGCAGGAGTTTCGCACCCTGTTCCGTCCCAATACGGAGCTTTGGACCCATTTGACGTCCAGTGAGGTGCAGACTGCGCCGTTGCCCAGTACCAAGGCTGTCGAGGAAGAGGTGGTCGTGCAGGATGCTACCTGGACGTTTAATAATACTCCTAGTGATGCGTATTATGTCCAATTTGCGGATTATTTTACTAAGTATACGTTTTCGAATGGTATGTTATACCGTTTTTATGTATGTGGTTCTATGGGGGATACGGCTGACTTGTGGTAATTTGCTAGCGTGGAGGGATAATTCGGTCCATGGCATGTATGCTGATGGGAGTACCTCGAATGGGAGTACATTTGGGGCTTGGTTGGTTATGAATACTAAGGTATTTCGTATCCTGGAAGTTTTGTCGGAGTCGTGGCTAATGAGGCAACTTGTGTTTTGTTTAGGATACTTACTACGGTGTATGTGCTTGCGTTCTCTAGCGGGGGAAGGAATGTACTGACAACCTGCATAGGGCCCCCTGCACTCGGATCTCACCGTCGACGGCATCGTCTACAACTACCTCGTGTCCAACCACCACGGCGAAGGCACTCCCAACATCACCTACGGCTTCGATCGCACCTTCGGGCCTCAGTACTATCACTTCAACGGCGGAAAGGGCTCCACTGCGTCTCTAAAGGAGCTGAAATCTGATGCAGAATCCCTAGCAGATCCGAGCTGGAACATAGACTTCTACGACTCCATCGCCAAACACGTCGTCGGATACGCCCCCTCCAGTCAACGCGGTAGCGTTCAAGGGAAGATCGAGCTTCCCAAAGGTGCCACTAGACCTATTGCGGTCCTGACCGTGGACGGCCAGTATTTCCAGGACAACTCAGTGAATTCATCCTCATACCAGTACTGGGCGGAGATCGACGACTCTGGACATTTCAACGTGGACCACGTCAAAGAGGGACCCTACCGACTCACTGTATACGCCGACGGCATCTTCGGTGACTTCGTACGCGACGGCGTGCAAGTGAAGGCCGGCAAGAAAACCACTATTCAAGAAACCTGGAAGGCAGAGTCCGCAGGCACCGAGATCTGGCGACTAGGCACGCCAGACAAGTCTTCCGGGGAGTTTCGACATGGCGTTGCGAAGGACCCTACGCACCCGCTTCACCCTCCAGAGTACCTGATCTACTGGGGTGCATACGACTGGCAATCAGACTTCCCGGACGGAATCAACTACACCATTGGCACCAGCGATCCCGCAACCGACCTGAATACAGTCCACTGGTCAGTATTCGGGCCGACACCGAACGATCCGCGTGTCGAATACGATACCACGCACGACTGGACGATCAACTTCCCTCTGAGTGAGAAAGATCTCGCAGAGCGGTCCAAGGCCACGTTGACCATTCAATTAGCGGGAGCGAAGGCAGCATCCGGCAACACAGACGTGTACAATGCGTCGGAACCATATGCTAATCTCGCGTTGGAGAGTTACATCAACGACCAGGCGGAGCCTCTGACCCTTCTGATTGGGTTCAATCAGTCGAGTAGCTGCATTGTCCGGTCAGCTGTGAGTTGCTATCAGGTTCGCTCGCGCATGGAGTTTCCGACGGATTGGCTGAAAGTCGGCAATAATGTTTTGACCTTGCATCTCCCGTACAATGCGACGGATACCGAGACGGCGATTTTGCCGGCGACAGTGTATGTGCAATATGATGCGCTGAGGTTGGAGGTTTCGTAGAGGAGGAAGAAGAGTGTGTTCAGACTGTTGTCGAACTTTATAGAAATCCTGCAGGTAGAAAAGAGACCGTGATGGGCGCTGCTTTTAGTGCAATAATCTGAAAAGAACAATTCCACAAGCGGAAAAGTCAGTGAATATGGAGTGATGACTCTCTAGTAGATTGCTAGCATCTCAATGCTTATCAGGCGGTGCATGTTGTAGACAACGGCCGGTAACCATAATAAATGTGTAGACACCTGTCCCCGCAGTCGATCGCGGCCAGATTCCTATCATCCTATCTGTCATTGGCTCCGAAGAAGCTCGAGCCACTCAGCTGTGTCAATTCTCATAATTGAGATCATACGCCACGCCACCAATCTGAGCCAGTGATGGTCCGTTCCAAGGTCAGCATAACCGAGGCAGTTCCGGGTAAATTGGCCGATTGCCTGATGGTGAGCATTACGCGCCGTTCTGCACATACGACAGGTCATTCACTTCGCTGTCACTGCTTTACATGAAGTGCGCGATTGCGTCTGGGTTCTTGCAATATTGACTCCTTTATTGGGGACACAAGTTCGAGTTTCTGTAAGGTACGAACAATAATGGGAAAGGCGAAGGGTCCAAAGCTGAAGCTAACCGTGGTCTCGGTGAACTTTCAGATGATCGGCCTTTTCCTAATGTGGTAAAAGCCTCGGCACGTCGGGGCATGTTGTAAGGGATACTAATCCACTCGCATTGATTGGCAACAATGACTTAAAACCAGACCGTGGACGGATTTACTTCCCCGCATTCTTCTTCTGCAGCTCTTGTTTTGATTCTGCAAGGTTAAGAGTATCGTTTTCTTTGTGGTACTTGAAGCTGTGACATAGCAACAACGCGACCATGTCGAAGACCTTCACCCGCGCCGAGGTTGCGCAGCACAACACGGAGGACTCTGTTTGGTGCATTATCGATCACCGCGTGTACGATTTGACCGATTTTATCGATGCACACCCCGGTGGCAGTGTTGTTTTGAACCAAGTCGCCGGCACGGATGCCACGGTTGATTTCTATAATCTTCATCGACAGGAAGTCCTCGAGAAATATAAGGATCTTTGCATTGGAACGGTAGCCGGCGAAACCCCGGAGATCGTCACCCCCGAGCCCGGCAGCCTGAGCCAGGTGCCTTACGCCGAGCCTCTGTGGCTGCGTCCGCAATTTAAGAGCCCCTACTTCAATGACAGCCATCGCCGCCTTCAGAAAGCTCTCCGGGAGTTCACGGATCGCTACATTACCCCCGAGGCACAGGAGAAGGAGAAGGATGGCACTTATATCAGTCAAGAGTTGATCGATCGCATGGCGGAGGCAGGAGTTCTAGCAATGCGCCTGGGTCCAGGGAAGCATTTGCACGGGCGGAAGCTTCTGGGTGGTGTCATCGATGGAAAGGAGTTCGATTACTTGCATGACATGGTGCTCTCTCAGGAGTTGGTGAGATCTAATGCTCGAGGTTAGTTGGCTCCTCATGTTGGCCTCGGCCGGTGGGACATTGTACTGACTGTTAGCAGGCTTTCAGGACGGTAACATGGCAGGCATGTGTATTAGTTTGACTGCCGTCCAGCAGTGGCTTCGTAATGAGCCTCTTCGGCAGAAGATCACAGACGAAGTTCTGTCCGGAAAGAAGAAGATGTGTCTGGCGGTTACAGAGGCATTCGCAGGTAGTGATGTCGCTGGTCTTCGCACGACCGCGAAGAAAACTCCGGACGGCAAGCACTTCATCGTGAACGGGACCAAGTACGTATAGCTCGGTCCTTCGGTCAGAGGTACAACAACTTACTTTCATTCCAGGAAATGGATCACCAATGGCATGTTCTGCGACTACTTTGTCACTGGCTGCCGGACCGAAAAGGGTTTCTCGGTGCTCCTGATTCCCCGCGACGAAGGGGTCGAGACTAAGCAGATCAAGACCTCCTACTCGACAGCAGCTGCCACGGCGTTTGTGCAGTTCGAGAACGTCAAGGTCCCTGTAGAGAATCTTCTGGGTGAGGAGGACAAGGGTTTCATTGTGATTATGAGCAACTTCAACCACGAGCGCTTCATGATGTGTTGCAGCGTGATCCGCATGTGCATGACAGTTGTGGAGGAGTGCATGAAGTGGTGTAACCAACGCATCGTCTTTGGCAAGAAGCTGATTGAGCAGCCTGTTATGCGGCAAAAGTAAGTTTCCGACGTTGTTGATGGGTCGCCAACAGGCTAACATATCTCAGACTTGCCCGAATGATCTCACTTTGCGAATCGAACCAGGCCTGGCTGGAATCTATTGCATACCAGATGTGCAACATGACCTATGCGCAGCAGTCGGCTAATCTGGGTGGTCCCATCGGTCTGCTCAAGTCTCATGCCACCCGCTCCGCACAGGAGATTGCCGACCTTGCGACCAACATCTTTGGTGGACGGGGTTTGACCCAGACTGGCATGGGTAAGGTCATTGAGATGTTCCACCGGACATACAAGTTTGATGCCATCTTGGGTGGCACGGAGGAGATTCTGGCCGATCTGGGAGTTCGTCAGGCGATGAAGAAGTTCCCCAAGGCGATGTTGTAGATATTGCACTCTCAATCGAAGACCCTGCGGGACAGGGTATATTTTATAGTCATCGGATTTTGCCATCTGCCTTATGCATAAGGTTTGACTGTACAAGAGGCCATTGAAACTGTCTGATCCTCGAGGTCGCGTTGTCATCGTCTGTCCATTATAAGCATTTAGCGAAGCGTTCGTACTTCTGAAACGGGTTCGAGAAATCGATAGATGCTGCCACCAATAGCAGTCGTCTTATGGCACAGGTTCCTGCAGGAAGTAAGGTTTTCGGACTTCAGACATGCTCGGAGATTTTTTTTGGATTTTGTGATAAAGTTGAAGCTGTAAGTCTCTAGAGAAGAAAGCTAGCTCAGGCAGTAGCTTTGTCGCGGCTCTCACATCAGCAATACTCTAGATCAAGCATGGGAATCTCAAAGAGAGAAGCGACTGGGATCACTGCTTTGGTGATGGTCATTATCACTCTCCTGTGTCACTCCAGGCAGCCTCGTCGGCTAACCTATTTGGGTGCTAATCCCCTTCATCACCAGTTTTCGTGCAAGCAGTGTCTGTAACCTGCAAAGTTTATAAGTAACTCTCTAAAGAAGTAATGAGCACCTGTCGGATGCTTAGCTATTTTGCCCCCCAACCATGAACTTCATAGTTGTGAGTAGTAGTAGTTGATCGAATCAATTGACAGCTACTAGTGATCTTCACGTGCCGTGGAATATATAGTATGTAGTACTACTTAACAACTAAATCACTAAACAACTCTGGCCCAATCATGATGATGACATTCAGTGACTTACCAAAAACGTTCAGTAGGTCAACAGCCAGGAGTTTTATTCTAGATGTATTATCACTAATTACTTAATATGTGAAATGAGAAAACTGACTAGTATGGTAGATGGTGTTATCTACCTGGGAAGGCGCGATCCTGACTAATCATAGATTACGAGGTTCTCCGCAGGCTGCAATGAAGTCGTAAGCGCCCTCAAGTCCCCTCTTAAATACAGACATCTTCACACTCACATCTCACACCTTCTCCTTTCGGAAAACATTATTGTCATCCATTAAGATGGCTGAAAGCACTGCTTCCTTAAGCTCGGACAGTGTGTTGGCGATCGCCGCAACAGCTCTTCGCGCAGATGGGGCCGCGCCGTCTAGCCTTAAGACGCCATACGAGGCGATCGCTCTAGTCGGCCATGCGTCCATGACAGCAGTTGGCTTCCGCTTAGTTGGACTTGGGGAAGACCATACGCTAGGTACGTGCAATGCGAACAATGCAATATAATCAAATGCGCCTTACTGATGATTGTCAACCTCTCAGAGAACCAATCCGATAGCCCCTCACTCCCCGCAGAATGGAACGCCAACACGGCCTTTGCCTTCCGCTACGCCCACTCACAGTCGTCGATGCAATATCTGCTCAAGATTAGCCGACTCGGGAATAACGCTGTCATTTTCGCCTTGGCTTTGGGTGATGACAAAACGACATCCTTCGATCTTCCGGTGAAAGACTACGTCTCCGAGTCCGCGCTTCCCTTGCCCCCTACCGCCGAGGATCTCCCAGCAGCACTTCGCGAAGCATTTATATCTCCCTCTCGAATTCAGGACTTGATCGGATTATTCAAGATCAACGTCATCCAGAAGCTGGCGCCTGGACTGTATAAAGAAGGCTACGAAGATTCGTCCGACCAGCCACAGGAGACGTTGCGCGAAAGAACTCTGGAGAGACCTCCACGCCATGATCCTCTACGAGACGATCCGATGCCCCAACCCGCTCGTCCGTACCCATTTGACGACCCCCTGGCGGTGCCTCCCCGACGCCCCGTTCCAGCTGGGGATTTTCCTCCACCAGGATTCGAGGATGAGTTCGAGATCCAGAGACCCCCTCGAGGATACCCGGGAGGTATGGGAGGAAGAAACCCGATGAACATTGGAGACCGAGATTTGTACCCAGCGGGACTAGGCCCGAATGATCCTTTGCGAGGAGGTATAGGCCCTGGGCTGGGAGGTGGCGGCGGTGGTGGCATGCACCCCACGTTCGATGATCCTCTGTTTGGTGGACCTCGTGGACAAGGGTATGATCCTCAAGCACCACCAGGCTCGCGGTATGATCCGGTAGGACCCGGACAAGGGGCACCGTTTGGACGAGGACAGGGGCCGTATGGGGGACGCGGGTTCGGCGGAGGGTTCGGGGGATTTGGTGGTGACATCATTTAATCGCGGCGGCTGAGGCTTGGGGGCGGAATTCTTGCAGACCAAAGTTTGTTTGAAAACTACACCGTACATAACTAGTTAGTGCACGACGTGATGACACAGAATGAGTGATGATATGATTTTATATGTGTATGAATGTTGAAATGAGTGTTAATTTGTTATTGAAACAATCGATATGTTTGATCTCGTGTAATCAGTAAAATTCAATGTATATGTTGTTGTTTCTGTTCCCCTCCACACCAATGCTTTTTGTGGCGGGTACCATAGAAAGCTGTAATAATTTCTGGGGCAAGAAAGAAAAAAGAAAAAGAACAGGGTAAGTGTGGCTGATGCACAGCTGGAAGGGGAAGGCGGGCGGTGTGGCGCACGGACTTGGGAAGCCCAGTTTTGGGCGAGTTTCGCACGACCAGCAAGAACATACTGCTAGTTAGTTGTACCTTCCTCTCTCTGACTGTTCCACTGACCACCAGCACCACCACCGCCATCCCAGCTCACACCTCCCTTTCTCTATTCTCTCTTGTCATTCCCCTCCCCCCAACCTTTTCCCTTCATCTCTTCCTATTTCAAACCCCCTTATTTGCCCCTCTTATCTTTCTTCAATCTGTGGGTGACAGGGCTTGCTGTCCCATTCTTGGTCCGTCGTTCAATTTCCGTTGGTGCACCGTGTCTCGTCCGACCGACCTGGTTCCCCCCCCTCTAAGAAATCCACGCCTCCCTCACGAGACCTCCCCTCTCCAGTTGGTCCCGCTCCACCACCCACCTCGGTTGCAGTCATCTTGAACTCGCTCTCTTTCCCCCCACCACCCTCATCCTCGCTCTTGGTGGTTACTTTCAATGGACAATAACATGGAGATCGATACGGCGCGGTCGCCCGAACCTCACCACCTCTCCCCGACCACCGACCCGGGGTCCATACCCACCCTCGATGGATGGATCGAAAGCTTGATGACCTGCAAGCAACTAGCGGAGGAAGATGTCCGGAGGCTTTGTGATCGGGTGTGTGCTGCTTCCGCTGGCAATTTTGGGTGTCTTCGGAAATGAATAATCCTAATCGTGGTCGTGTTTTTCTACATAGGCAAGAGAGGTTCTGCAGGATGAGTCGAACGTGCAGCCCGTGGTATGTGATTGACTTTTCTGCTGTTGATGTTGTGGCCTGCCTTCCCGCGCTGCGCGGCCCTGCTCGTGGCCCCGCGGCCGTTGCGACCGATCGGGACTGACTCTTTCCAATCTATAGAAATGTCCAGTGACTGTGTGCGGTGATATACACGGTCAGTTCCATGATCTGATGGAGCTGTTCCGCATTGGTGGCCCCAATCCGGATACAAACTACCTGTTTATGGGTGAGTTGGCGTGTTATTGCTTATGCCAGTCGTCCCCCTTGGCTCACCCGCCCGCCCACTAGGTGACTACGTCGACCGTGGTTACTACTCTGTAGAGACCGTCACGCTCCTTGTCTGCCTCAAAATCCGTTACCCCCAGCGTATCACCATCCTGCGAGGAAACCACGAGTCGCGCCAGATCACGCAAGTCTACGGCTTCTACGATGAGTGCCTGCGCAAGTACGGCAACGCTAACGTGTGGAAATACTTCACCGACCTTTTCGACTACCTCCCCCTCACCGCACTTATCGAGAACCAGATCTTCTGTCTGCACGGCGGTCTGAGTCCGTCGATCGACACCCTCGACAACATCCGCTCTCTGGATCGGATTCAGGAGGTCCCGCACGAGGGTCCCATGTGCGACCTTCTGTGGAGTGACCCCGACGACCGATGCGGCTGGGGTATCTCTCCCCGTGGTGCTGGATACACATTCGGGCAGGATATCTCGGAGGCATTTAATCACAACAACGGCTTGACTCTGGTGGCACGGGCGCACCAGCTGGTAATGGAGGGTTACAACTGGTCCCAGGATAGAAATGTGGTCACGATTTTCTCCGGTATGCTGCACTGCAGAATTTGGCTCACGTCACGCGTGATATGGCGGTCATGACTAACTATGTCTCTTCAGCTCCTAACTACTGCTACCGCTGCGGTAACCAAGCCGCAATCATGGAAATTGACGAGCATCTGAAATATACCTTGTATGGGGTGACCCCACCATTGCAATCGCCTAAGAAAATACTGACGCAATCTACAGCTTACAATTCGATCCCTGCCCGCGCGCAGGAGAACCCATGGTCTCGAGGCGCACACCCGACTACTTCCTGTGATTTGATTTTTGTGATAGACATAACCGGCTCACCTCTGGCAAGTTGAGGTTCTCCGACCCTTCGAAAGGGCTCCAGGGACGTTTGGCAACAGAAAGACACAACCAAGGCGGTCTGGCCTAAATAATTGTATGTCCGTGTTTCTGACCGTGTTGATACCAATTCATGAAAATAAAAGACGTTCCGAGACTTGTTGTTTTTTCTATACCGTCATAATACATACAATTTGCATTATGGTTTCCTGTTGCCACCCGGTGGGGTGATGCCCTGTGTCGCTGCCTGAAAACCGGTATGCGCCTCAGGTAGACATACACCACACATGCATTATGAGCTTCGAGCCCAATTTGACAGACCAACCGTAGTCGTTCATCATTTTCTACCCATTTGTCATGCTTTGAGGCATACCTGAGCATTTGGAGAATATGTCCTGCTTTGTTGTCCTTCCCCTACTCTATTCGACGGGCTTCCCAACTCTTCTCTCTATTTCCCCCAAGAACGCAAACAAAACATGGAATCTCTAGATATGGCATTCTGCATCCTACAAATGACGGTACCTGAATATAATATACGTCATGCACACGTCACAATTCTTCACAATTCAACATGGCATATACAACTAGTGTCTCAAATATGTACAGACAAGACATCTAGTAATACAATCATGACAGATCACAGGCATAAACAAGGACACGCACACAGAAAATCAATGGCTAAGCTCAAAGGAGAAATGAAAACAAATACAAACCATAGCATATATCTGCTACGAAAAATTTAGATCTTCATCCCCTGAGCCTTCTTGGCCAATAACTCCTCGACTTCCTTCTCGTGCTTGGAGAAGTTGTCGACGAGGTTATCCCACATTTTAGGCTCGTGCTCGTGGCGCTTGTTGCTTGTCCACGCGTAGTCGGTGATGGTGAATGGGCGACTCGACTCGAACATAAATGCCATTGAGGCCTCGGAGATCCGCATGGCCGGCGGGTCGACTTCCGTGGCGGCTTTGAATTCTTCGTATGCTACACCGTGGGGGACCACTGTTGTTGAGTTAGATGGATGGTCTCTCTGGGTTGATATTGGGGGGGTGCTTACTGCCACATTCGAAGGAGACACTTCCGGGCTGGAAGGCGTCGGAACGACCGCCGTAGTCGCCGTAGATGAGACCCATCAGTTCGGAGGCGGCGTTGCGGTGGTAGTATGGAGGTCGGTAGGTGTCTATTTTCGTCGTTGTTAGCGAGGTGGGAGAGTCAAGTGATTTCAGTTGTGTGGGGAACGTACGCGATGCAACATCCCAGCGAGGAGAGAAGATGAGTAGATCAGCCAAGGGAGCAGTGGGATCCCGAGACTTGGCTGTAAGGACACAGAAGATGGAGGGGTCCATATGATCAACGGAGATGGAGCCAACGTTGACGAACTTGGTCATGTCGTACTTGTAAGGTACCTGTATGGTGCATTAGTATACTTTTGTGAGGTATGCTGAAAAAGGAATAGCAACATACATAGTTGCCGTGCCAGGCAACCACGTCAAACGGACTGTGGTTTTGTGTGCTCTTGAAAAACTTTCCGCCCAGCTTGTAGACAACCTCCCAAGGCTCCTTGGAGATCTCGTACTTGGCCGTAGGGTAGAGGAAGTCCCGTGCATTGGCGAGTCCGTTGGCACCCAAGGGTCCCAGCTCAGGGAGTTCAAATTGACTACCCCAGATTTCAAGGATGTAACCACGAGAAGGCCCATCGGGAAGCTCTACGCGGAATCGGATGCCGCGTTGGATAATGACAATCTCTCCGGGCTGGACGAACAAGGGACCAAATTCGGTCTGGATGTCCAGTGCACCCTGTTGGGGAACGATGGCCATCTCACCATCCGAGTTGACAAAAGCCTTCTTGGTCATGCTGGTGTTAGCAGTGTAGACGTGGGTGGCCAGGCCTTCCCGGAGGGTTGGCTCGCCCGAGCCAGCCACGGTCTTCAGACCAGAGACAAAGTCTACTTCGCCATTGGTTGGGATGTCAAAAGGATACCAGGCAAGCTGTGTAGGAGAGACATGAACGCGGGGGTTCAGAGGGAGAAAGTTGGATTCTGTGTCCTTGTTATCGGGAAGGTCGGTCTATAGTCAATGTTAGTAGGTAGTAATCCTAGATGACAGCTGCAGAACATACGAATCCCTGGTGGGCAACAGCCGGACGGGCACGGTACAACCATGCTTTCTTGTTGCGATGTCTCGGGGCAATGAAGGCCGTGGCCGTCATCTGCTCGGCGTACAGGCCAAAGCGGACGTTACGAGGGCTGTTTTGGCCCTGTGGAAGGGTGCCAGGCACAGCCTCAGAGGCGAACCTAGTAGATTAACTACATCAGCCAGTTGAATCGCTAGATGCAGGAGAGCGCTTTGACATACGAGTTGCCGAATCCGGCTTGGTACTGATACGCTTGAATTAGCAACGGTACGCAGAGGATAGGCAGTGGCACAAAACACTTACTTCATAAGGATCATTCCGCCTGGTAGCGAAGGAGGGAATGGTGCCATCCTTCTGTGTCTCTGCCCAGTGGAAGATCTTCTGGTATTCTTTGGGGTCGGCGAGGTCACTTGTGGAGGGCATGATGGGTGGTAGGTCTCAAGAAAGGAGATATTGTAGAAGAAAGGGGGGCTTGGAGAAGTGATTACAGCGTTGATAGAGTCATGAATCGTGATATATGGGGAGGAGAGCCGGGGCAGGTTCCAGCAGGCTCATATACTTGAGCTGGTGGAGTCGGTCCAAGCGGGAAGCCATTATGAAGCAATTAATCAGACCGCTGGCCATCCGGATATCCGGGCCAGCTGATTCCAAGACAGCAAGTCAGGATGGATGGATGAGACCAGAGTTTGGGAGTATTGGATGGATTGCATACAATATGGAAAGTTGGCAAGTAATTGGGGGAGGTTCGGCAGATGTCGAGGGGGTAGTGTTGCCGAGAGCAGTAGAAGCCATGAGGGACTAAGGCAACATCAGGCACCTCAGGCATCAGCCAGTGGAGCGACCCCACATGAGTCAGGCCTGAGTAACGGTGGGGAAGTTCGCCCGCCTTTGCGCTTGCGGGGACACCCCCGGGTAGCAGCCACTGCTGGAATTGCCGATGTATACTACTTGGTATACACTTCAAAAAAGAAATATCTCCTTTATATCAATAGCTCACAGCTTACGGTGACACAGACAAAAGTAATAATAGCATAGGAGGTGTTAAAGGCATTGTATTTGAAATTTGTTTATGTATCTATTGAAACTATGAAGTAGATCGCCGTCTAATTCAACAAGCTAATCTTGCCTGCCGTCAAGGCAAATACAATAGGCATATAGACACCCATCCCAGCCTCTCTAAGAGCTTGAACATGCTCGACCCGTCTTCTAGACGCAAACTGCGCTTCAGAAATCTCTCCAGAACTTCCCAGAGGTCCGTAGGCGAATCTTCGCTCCGTAGACCATGGACTACCCCCGTTGACGAACTGTACCCAACGCTTCCGCATCTCCTGACCGACAGCTTGTGCAGCAGGGTTGAAGGACAGGTCGACGCCATCAAACAGAAACAGCAGGTCAACAGCATGATGGGCTCGGCTGGATGCCTGCCATGGGTTGGCCTGGTCAACCACATACTTGTAGACTCGTTTCCCTGATGCCTGTAGTTTCTCGGCTACGACTTCCACCGGCAGAGTATAACGGACATCATTCACAAGGTCCAGCGCACCCAGCTTGCAGGCGGTTGGTCGATCAGCCACAACCTGATACATCTTGCGTAACTTTGTACCCCATTTCTCATCCTGTTCAAACGCTGCAGTAATGGCTTCTCCATCGAATGTCTCGATTCCGTTCCTCCAGATGACCGACTGCACAGAGATAAGTAAATGCTTTCAAAGTCCGCGATAAAGGGTAACCCACCTCATACTCAGTATCGCCAATCATAAGTTCGTCCACCAATTCAGACTTGCCTTCCCATCCTTGAAAGTCCTCATCCTCTTGTATCCACATGGTGTTCACATTGCACTCCTTCAATGCCTGCAATAGAGCGGGCACTGACGACAGCCGGAGTGATGGCTCGCCCAGTTCCTGCACCTTGGCTTCCAGCGCCTTGATGAGACCTTGACCCTTCTCAACCGGCAAGGGGGAAGAGAGATAGAGGGATCCAGAAGCCAGTACAGCCCTCTTAACAGGTGTACCAGTGACTAGATGAGCATGAGCATATACCGCCCCAGCACTCTCTCCAGCCAATGTGATGTTGTTCTGTAAGGACACCGATTAGCTTTAGCAGATAGACCACCGCGCGACGTAGTACATACTGGATCGCCTCCAAAAGCGGAGATGTTGTTCCGCACCCATTCAATGCCTAGTTTCTGATCCTTGATAGCAAGGTTCTTCTCCTTGCCGTCACCAAAGCTGAAGATATTGAGTCGGTAGTTGATTGAGACGAAGATGATCGGCTGGCCGGATTTGATAGAGTCCGCAACGATTTTGATGGGGTCTATTTATTCTGTTGTCAGTCATTGATAGAGGCCCTTTCTTGGCCTTCTTACCGCAGATCTTCGATGCAGCCGAGCAGAATGTCACCACCTGGGATCCTCCTGTACGATGTATTTAGCAATTGCTTTCTAGATAGTATAGACAGACCATATGACGTTACCTACCATATATCCACAAAAGCACAGGAAGAGGTCCCTTGGCAGAAGACACCGGGGGACAGGTAATATCCAAGTTCAAACATTCAAACTCATCCTCAGGCTCTTTTCCAATTGGAAAGTCCTCTGGGATGCGCAACAAATGGCGAACGTCAACATCGACCTGTGGACACCTCGGCCTACCCAAAATTGAATCCAATATCAGCACTTATCCACGCGTTCCCGTCCAGCACAGAAGGAATCCGAGTCGTACCCATATTGAGAAGCATCAACAACAGCATCCCCAAAGTCATCCACCGGCTGAGCCCGCTCAAACCGCGCGGGGACAGACGCGTACTTGATACCCCTAAACTCATTCACCGTGACCCCCTCCGACACCCTCTCTATACCCGTGAACGTCGCACGAAGACCCTGGTGTTGTACTAGCGGAGATGCCATCTTGCCAATACCTTCACAGTATGCTACACGCGAAGAGGAGGTAGTTTGAACGAGGACAATTTACAGGACAGTCCAGCCGGAAAGACAGGCGGGGATGGCGCCACCGGCTTGTATTGCCTTCTATGACGAAGCATTCTAGCTCAGCTTCGTCTTCGTCAGTGATTTCTCAGCATCCATCCCTTATGATCCGGCTCATGATTCACCAGGAAATGCCGATATCCGAGCTGTCTGGCTGGGTGACTGGCTGGATTGAGGGCAACTTGGGGCTGGCCGTCATGAGGTGGGGCTGTTGCGGGGAGATCCACCCGCTGCACAAAGTTGGGTCTCTCTTTTCTACTTTTGATCGATCTTCTTGGTTCCTGGCTGGGCTCGGTTCGAAGACACGGAGCCGGGAATAGTTTTCTTGCCGTTTCACTAGTAATAAGTGTCACTGGTCTGATCCTCAGAAACGAGCAGTTGAAACCGGGTTGTCGTTCCTTGTCTTTCCACTCAGAACAACAACACCTGGGGATTGTCTATCCTTTACCCCAATCATTACAATCCTCGTAATGCTTGTTTTCATGAAGAGTCATGTAAGCTCTATGTCTATTGAGGTGAGACTTCTTTACCAGACATTACTACTATGTATGTACACCATTATATGCTGAACCCGCTTACCCCCATTTCATTTTTCCCTCCTCCATGGTCAATCACTCTTCCGATGCAGCCGTTTCACTTCGCTTCTTCTTGAACAGAAACCCTCCCAAAAACAACAGAATAGGCACACCAGATACACCAGTCAGCAAGGCCAAAGCCCACGTCATAGTCTTCCAGCCCGCATTTTCCCGGATAAAGCCTGCAAAGAACGGACCAACAATGGTTCCAGCAGCATACGCGGAATTGAGGATGCCATATGACAAAGCCATGGCACCACCCTTACCGAAGATATTAGGGTCCTGTGCCTCCTTTTCCTCCACAATATAGGACGCCTCAACCAACAGCGGAGGCATCAACGAGGCTATACAAAAGCCGATGAGAACCAATAATGCGCATAGCAACACCTTCTGGCCCATGGAATCGTGCGTGACAAGACGGAGCAGCACCATGAAGGGTACGGTGGAGAAGAGTGCTCCTGCCGCCATGTAGCGGCGTGCATTCACGAACTTGTCGTTGATCCAGCCGAAGAATGGATCGGAAATATGAGGAACGGACAAGGGCACGAAAATCAGCCCCTGTCCTGTCTGGTCCCAGCCAAAGGTGTCCTCAACAAAGAGAGGAAGGACGCTGTCGAACGAAGTCAGGACCACGGAGACGATGAAGTACGCCCAGATGGTGACTATCATGCGATCTGAAGCGAGAAGAGTAAGAACAGCGCTTCTAGTCTTTTTGGGACTCGCATGTGCAGAACTCTCAGCAGACTGCTGTCCGACTGACACCGGGACCCCTGACTTATCATCAGATGCACCAGCGGACAACCTATCAGTAACATCTTCCACATCAGAGCACTTCTCCGTGGTTTCAGACGGCGAAATATCCGGACTCTGTTCCTTCTCCTGTTGCAACCACTTCACCGCATGCTTCTTCTCGATCATGACCAGCCGCAAAACAATGTCCACGCCAACGAGGGCAAACGCCAGAGCAAAGACGGCATAGTATCCGCCACGGGCGTAAATAACACCACCCAGAAGCGGCCCACCCATGATTCCCAAGGTCATACCCATCCCGATATAACCCATCGCTTGCCCAAGGCCATCTTTTCCCACCGTGTCGACCAGCAACGCGGCTCCGACCGTCCATACAACCGCTGCGGATGCGCCCTGGAAGATACGGCCAATGATCCAGAGACTAAGGTGAGTCCCAACGCAGAGTAGAGCCGTAGAAGCGCCCAGTGCCAGCAATCCGACAATGAGTGGCCACCATCGAGACTCAAAGCGGTCGGCGATATAGCCCGCAACGGCTGGATGTTACAGTCAATGAGCATGAACATTCGTCGAAACGATATTGCAAGGGTGATACTTACGCGATGCTGCTAATAGCGCTGCGCCATACAATGCTAACAAGATAGACGTCCATGATTGTTCTACCCCAAGTCATAGTCAGCATCAACTCAGTATCTTTAGAGATAGAACTGATCAACTCACCCTGATCAACAGACATCCCAACCCTCTCATGTAAAGCGGTAGGAGCCACGGGAACAATCTACGGTTGACTTCAACATCAGCAAGCTGAACCCAGATATAATTTACTCAATGGTACACTCAAGCCACGTACCAGCCCATAAAGTAAAACATCCTATTCAACATGTGGTAGTTAGCACGTGTAACTATAATCAAATCAAGGGTCCGAGCCAAGCTAAGCAGCGCAACGCAAAGCATACCGTGAAGACAGCAAAAACCACCACGAAGATAATAAACGCATTAGATGACCTCCACTTCAAGAATACCGGTGGCTTGGTGTCATTCTGCCCTGGCACTAAGCCACGCAGATTCCAGGTCATGTTATAAGGCTGTATTGTATGTTATGTACTAGTACTGCTTGAATGGGACTGGGTCGTTCCGCAACATCGGGGCCGACTTGACTTTCTGCAATGCTTCGCGGGTATGTGATCTTAACAGAATGCTTTAGTGTGATGCAGATCAGAACGATTACTTAATTTTAAAAAAGGTAACTAAGTAGGATTTACTTTGTGTCAGGAAGGAAGGTCTAGTTATACGTGTATGAGGGAGTGGCCGGTCAGGTTCAAATCCTGTTGCTATGCGATTTGCTCGGCGCCCGCGGGGCCCGAGCCCAGTCTTATCGATGGGTCACAGGCTCATCGGCGGAACGGGATGGAATATCTACAGATTACGGTGAAGATGAGTGGTTCAGTGCTGCTGGTTTAGAAATATAAAAGTAATATTGGTTGACCAATTGTGAAGTGGCGTCTTGATTTTCGTGACTCATGGCATAATGCTGCCTTATGGGGGCTACTGCAGGTTTCATGTTCGCCACCGTCTTCATAGCTTGTACATCTCGCTGCGGCTGCGTACCCCGTCAAAAATGCAAGTGTTATCCAAGGGCACATACTGCCTGGTGATTACTTTGAGCGCCTCCTGCGCGACTAGTCCTCCGGTGAGCGAGGAGATGTTGTGTAGTTCACCGCCTTGCGTCCTCCGTAGCTCCTGCGCCGCTTGTAGGATTCGCTCCCTTGCGTCTCCGTCCTCAATAGTGGATGCACCTTCAGGTTGAAGTGCACCAAGGATGCCGTCTATTGCAGAGTCCCACACCTTCTCATCTTCCAAGGCCTCCTCTGATATCTTGCCCGCTTGAATGTCGGTGATTATGTCATCCAGAGCCTGGAAGGCAAGGAAGGTCGGCACAAGGGAGTCTGGAATATCAATGTTATTCCGAATCGCCTTTATGGTAGTTGCCTCCCCATCCACTATCGGGATATCGCGGCCATGGATAACCTTGATGTGAGCCGCATTCTTGCAGAAGACCTCAATATCCTTGTCCGAAGCTGGGGCCGGGCGTGGTCCAAGCTGTGCTTCGAGGCTTCGGACGATCTGGGTGACTTCTTCTATGTCCTTGCGAGCCTTTGACTTGTAGATGTTCTGAAGAGAAACATAGTCGGCTGATTGAGCCTTCATATCGGGTAGAGAGCCCGGTAAAGGAAGGACACTGTGTCTCTGGTAATATTCACGGATGGCGGCCGCGATAATCCAGAAGTTGGCCGAGTCCGGGGCTGGATGCTTGCATTCTTCCATCTCGAAGATCTCACGAAGGGAACTGCGTAAGCTGAAGGGGTTCAAAGTCTTCAGAACTGCGGCAACAGCCTCATCATAGTTCTCCTCTCCACCTTCGGGATTGCTTGTTCTTGCACTAGAGCGCACCAGTTCCCTGAATTCCGATTTTTCTTTGTAGTTCGATGGTACCTGGCCATCATGCGCTTCTTTCCATTGCTCTAGGTGATGCAGAAGAAGCAAAATGTACGGGACATGGCCATGCTGGTGATCATCCAGGCTGTCCAGGTTGCGAATGCTAGCACCGGCCGCTGCCAACTCAGGCCACGGGTTGAGGAGACGGAGATCCTGTGTGCTTTCCGGATCTGGATGTGTCTCTACTATAGGGAATGCGGCCGGCAGTTGGAGAGAGAAGGTGGAATAGAATCCAACCGAGCGAGTGTAGATTACTGGGATGCCAAATTCTTTAGCAGCCTTGCAAATGGCTTCCAAAGAAGGGCGTTTTACCGGTCCAGACACCAAGACCAGCTTGTGCTGCGGAAGAAACTCAGGGTCCTTCAGCAGTTCTGAGATTGACTTGTGCTCAGGTTTCGTTAGCTCTGCAGCATCATTGAGCAGTTGGGTGGATTAGTCACCTTAGTATAGAAGCTTCCATCTACGTCCGGGTTTAATTCTCGTAGCAATCGACAGGTCTCCTCGGCTCGGGACTTGCCCAAGCTCTCTTCTTCCAAGAAAAAGTTTACCCCGAGATCCGGCTCGGTGACAACTGCAGGGTCCACAATCGTGAAACCTCCGACTCCAGGAAGTACAAGGTTCTTAAGGGTTTCCACGCCGACAACACCGGATACACCTGTGTTGTGCTTTCCCCAGGGTTCGTCAGAGTTGACAAGAAGCACGCGGGATTCTTCTAGAGCTTGCTGCCCACTTGCTGCCCACAAGCGCAATTGGCGATCATATTTCCTCTCTTTCGAGGACGGTCCAACCAAAGCACTCGGGAAGGCCTCTGCCATGAGGGGCTAAAGCGGAGAAGAGACGGAGATAGACAAAGACAAGTAGGATCGAAAGGAGGGGGATCAACAAGCTGGAATAATGTTCCAGTGACTAACCCTGGTCGTAAGAAGATGGAGCAACACGATCACAAGCACCCAAATGGACCGATGACTTGTTGAGGTATTGATATTCCGAGCAAGTAAGAGCGTTGGAATGCATATGTTGGCTACAGTCACATGATCGATGTAATGCACGGACCCACTACAGCTGTTGGTGGCCTTGCTGCCTGTATGCCTGAGGCTGCAAATACTATGACGACACAACCCCGCCGGAGTAAAAGACGCCGAACAACAATCTGTCACTCGCTGCATTATCAGATGGATCTACTCTGTAAGCGGATGATATAAGCTGTCAAGATCTCAATTGCTATGCCATGAGAGTCGCACTTCCGCGTGGCTGTCTGTCATCCCTGTAAGTGGTCCAATCTTTTTGCTGGAAACTTTCCCTGGGCTTGTCGCATCTCCCCCCACCGCGGGCATCCACTACATTTGACGGTTCCTCCCCGAATTTGCAGGGGCTCGATTCGAGGGTTTCTTGTCCCCGGAATAGTCCGCCTACTAATCTTGAACAACAGACCCCGGCTCGGCAGTTTCCCCTCATCTTCTATTTATTCTCGTGTTCGTCTCTGCTTACGACCAGATCGCTCGTCTCCTTCCGTTTTGTCCCTCTTCTCCGTTTCCAACGCTACCTTTCGCCGTCATTCCACCATGGCCAGCGTCGTCGAAGCCGCAAAGCGCGCTGCCGGTAAGGCTGCCGTCGAGAACCACTACCCCAAGGACGCCAAATACGTCGGCATTGGCAGTGGTTCGACCATTGTCTATGTGGTCGAGGCCATCAAGGAGTCCGGAATCGACACCTCCGCCACCAAATACATCCCCACCGGCTTCCAGTCCAAGCAGCTGATTGTCAACGCTGGTCTGACCGCGGTGGACTTCGATGCCCTTCCCGAAGGCACGGTCTTGGATGTTGCCTTCGATGGTGCCGATGAGGTCGACGATGAGCTGAACCTGATCAAGGGTGGTGGTGCTTGTCTCTTCCAGGAGAAGATTGTGGCTCTTCAGGCCAAGGAGTTCATCTGTGTGGCTGGTGAGTACATTGTGCGCCGATGACGATAGTGTCTGGAGGGCATGCGCACTAACTTCCCGATGATAGACTCCCGCAAGCTCCAATCCCGCCTGCTCACCGGCTGGAAGTACATCCCCATCGAAGTCGCTCCTATCGCGGCTCGTCGCGTTCTTGGTGCTCTCAAGGAAATTGGCAGCATTGACCCCGCTATCCGCTTGAACTCCGATGCCAAGCAAGGCCCATTGAAGACCGACCAGGCCTTCTACATTATCGACGCTCCCTTCAAGACTCTGCTGACCCAGGCAGACGTCGCTGCCGGAAAGGACGGTAGTGGCAAGGACGGCGTGTGGGAGGTCCACGCCCTCTCTCAGGCGATCAAGCAGATTCCCGGTGTTCTCGACGTGGGTATCTTCTCTGGCGTGACGGGCCCTCAGGCGCAGGCGCTCGGTGGTGTCGGAGGCCAGAAGCCTATTGCTGCCTACTTCGGTATGCCTGACGGCTCGGTGTCTGTCAGAAAGGCCGCTGCTTGAATGGGACTGCTCCCTAACGCCATATACGATACGTCAAGAGATTAGAAGAAAAAGTACAAGTACAAATGATACCATGTAGACTGTTAGCACGAATCGGACTATTTTACGCTTTCTATAACCTGGTGCCTCGTAACTGTGATATCAATGAACCAAAAGTAAGAACAAGAACACCAGTCTCCGCACGCCGGTCATCAAGACAAAGTAAGTTAGTTTCATAAGGCGACAATATACTCAAGCTTATTTGGCGCCCTTCCCCTTCGCTTCCGTCTCTCCAAGCTCACGTACAAAGATCTTAACCGTCCCTTCGACAACATCATCTTTCCCATCCTCGAAGCCCGGGCTAATCGCGATCGCGAGGTACTTTCCATTACCGCTAAAGTCCACGGCAGCCACACTCGACGGGTACTTCTGGTACTGTCTGATTCTCCTCTTCGCGATACCATCCCAAAGCGCGACCACACCATCACCACCGCCGGAGGCAAACGTACCGTGGACCGGGTGAAACGCCAGCGCATTGACAGGGTAGACGACGTCGACATCATCCGCCGTCTGTCTGTGACACTTGAAGGCATATTTGCGGGCCTGCGACTCAGCAGAAGGATCGAACCATTCGACCGCAACACGGCCCTCAATACTGGATGACGCGTATCCTGCATCATCGGGCATGCATGCCACCGAGCGAGTCATGAACTTCAAGCTGCTCTCCCTTCGCTGCCAGGGCTCGATTTCAATCTTGTTGGGGCCCGTACCCTCCGACTGAGCGGTGAGCATGGCCAATGCTTTCAGATCGTAGATGTGTAGGGCGCGGGAAGCCATTGCGACGACGAGCTTCGTAGCGGTAAGAGACATGGAAAAGGGCTTTGAGGGGAGGGGAATGATAGCGGGGGCTGTGGCGGGATCGTTCGTCGGGTGCACATGCAACGTGGAGTCCCAGGATGCGGATATTACTAGGTTGTGTTCCTTGCTGAAAACGACGCTGCGCACGCCAGCCTCGTGGCTGCTGAGGACGGTCTGAGTGGATGATGCTACATCAATTCTGTTTGGTGTCAGCAGGGAATGAATTGAGGATGCGCCGGTTGCTAACGGAGGTGACATGAACTCACTTCTTGACGTCCCAGTCCAAGCCAGCCGTGTAGATCTCATCCTCGGTTGCGCCAAAGCACACATCCAGCACCGGAGCACGATGCTCAAACTTCTGTAACAGCTTGCCTTCTCCGACAGCACCATTCTCGTCGCGCAGGTCGTACAGATACACGTTCTTATCCCATGAAGAAACGACGATTCGCGTGGAGTCGGGGTCGGGCGAGAACTTCAAGGCGGAGATAGCATCCGTCGGCGGGGATGCGACAGAGAATTGATCTGATGCCTGTCAGTGAATGGAAATTGACACAAAATCAATTCGCGACTTACTTGACGCCATGATTTCTTGCTTGAACCTTCAACGAGCCCAATTGTATATCGTTGTTGATCGGCCCGTCGTCATGGAAGCTTCACCTTCAGCCCATTTTCTGCCACCCGACACCGCCCTGGAATATTCTCCCCGCCATCATCATCGATTGATGGCATTGACGTCGGACATTCTCTGGATCGAACACATTCTTGTGCGCAGATCTTCATCATGCCGTTCGCGCAGCTCGTGATAGGGCCCCCGGGTGCCGGTAAGTCCACCTACTGCAATGGCATGCACCAGTTCCTCGGAGCTATTGGTCGCAAATGCTCCATTGTGAATCTGGACCCCGCAAATGATAAAACATCATATCCGTGCGCGCTGGACGTTCGCGACCTTGTCACGTTAGAGGAGATCATGAGTGAGGATCAGTTGGGGCCTAACGGGGGTATTTTGTATGCGCTGGAGGAATTAGAGGAGAACTTTGACTGGCTTGAGGAGGGACTGAAGGATCTCGGAGGTATGCGCATTCTGCCGTGCAGATGTTACAAGATCCTACGCTAATACTTATTAAATATGATAGAGGACTACGTCTTGTTCGACTGCCCGGGCCAAGTTGAACTGTTCACACACCACTCTTCCCTCCGGAACATATTCTTCAAATTGCAGAAGATGGGCTACAGAGTATGTCATACCCGCCTCATCCGGAGTTACATGCTATGCGAATACTAACAACGAACGTTGCGCAGCTCATCGTGATCCATCTCATTGACTCCTATAACCTCACACTACCATCAATGTACATCTCCGCCCTTCTCCTCTCCCTCCGCGCCATGCTCCAAATGGACCTACCTCACCTGAACGTCCTCACCAAGATCGACAACCTATCGAACTATTCCCAGCTGCCATTCAACCTTGACTACTATACAGAAGTGCAAGACCTCAGCTACCTCCTACCGCACCTCGAAGCCGAGTCGTCACGGCTATCACACGAAAAGTTCGGACCGCTCAATAACGCGATCATCGACCTAGTGGAGGAATTCGGACTAGTGAGCTTCGAGACGCTAGCCGTAGAGGACAAGAAGAGCATGATGAATCTACTGCATGTTATCGACCGTGCCAGTGGCTACGTCTTCGGACCCGCCGAGGGTGCCAATGACTCCATCTGGCAGGTTGCTGTCCGAGAAGGTCTGGGACAGATGGACATCCGAGATGTGCAAGAGCGGTGGCTTGACGCGAAAGACACGTACGATGAGCACGAGCTAAAGCAGCTGGAGGAAGAGGCGAAAGCCAATGAAAAGGCAGCTCAAGAAGCATCAGCAAAGAAACCCAATATGAACTTCGATGATGACGACGAATACGACGATCTGGGGAGGGGCTCGATACCAGATGGCGGCGTGAAGGTTATACGAACATCATGACATGACATGGAATTTATCCCAGCAACCATATTCTATCCACACACACATACATACATACACACTGTATAATATAGGGTATCTCTAATGAAAACGATCAAGACAAAACTCCCAGCACCCAAACCCAAGCCCCCACCCCTGAAACATAACTCCCATACACGTCAATCCATCATCGATCATCATCCTCACTCTCCATCACCACATCCACATCCACACCCAAATCCACATCCCCCTCCCCCCCAGTACCCGGCGTACTCACCTCCCCACCGACATCAACCAACCCACCCAACAACCCCTCCAAAACCCCACTCTCCTCCGCCTCCCTCAACCTCACAATCTCCCTCCTGGCCCTGCGAATCGCCTCCTCCTCGGCCTTGCGCATCGTCCCGGACACCCTAATAACCCGAAACACACAAGGCCTCATCGAGCTGGACCTCTTCGACCCAGGGTCACTAAACCCCGGAACCTGCGACATGCAAGTCAATGCCGTCCAGACAAGCCGGAACGAGGCACGAGGACACCGAATAATCGCCGTGGAAGTAGCCGGGGAGAGATATTTCACTGTATACCCAACCAAATCATCAGTCTCATCATCACACACCAGCAGACAGGAATCACAAAGCAAAATCAAAGATGAAGGCGGGGGAAAAGGAAACAAACATACCACTAATACCCCCCGCGCCAGCACCACCTAATCTACCGACGCCGTAATCGCCGAACATGAGGGAAACTTCCTCTCGCACCATCTTTGCTAGGAGACCGGGTGTTAGGGCGTCGGATGTGGGCGAGTGGATTTGTAGCTGTGCTTGCGATTTGGATTTGGATTGGGAGTTGTTGCTGTTGTTATTGTTCTTGGTGCGAGAGGTGGCTGCGGGCCATGTTGAGGGGTCGGGGTAGAGGATGTCGAGGAGGATGTAGCGGTGTTTGAGGCGAACCATTGTTTAGTATTTTAGTGGTATGTGGTGGAGGGTTGGTGGTGGTGGTGATGGTGTTGTAGTGGTGGTAGGTTGATAGTTGGTATTTGGTGGGAGTTGGTTTGCGGGATGATTTCTCGGGAGAGGATTGTTGCGCGCCACCTCCTGGTAGAATGCGCGTTTAGTATTAACTGCAATGGGTGGTTGTCTTTTCGATTGATTATGTTTGAAAGCTGGAAGATGGTAGTTATATTGAGCAGATCGGCGCGGGCAGAGGCCGTTTTTCTGCCGCATGTGGGCCTGCGCTGGATCTACCGCCTACTCGGATGAAGAAGCATACTTTGGGAACCGCAGATCAACTAATCATGCATAAAACAGTCCAGAACAGCAGTACATCTACGTTAATCTACAATTTTGATAGGATGCACATTTCTTTAATCGTTGCGTGATATTCATCAACCTTTAACAGCGAGTCATGCCACATGTGCCACTACAGATTGTAAGTTGAAATAGATGAGATATGAAGCGAACCAAACCGATGCAGAAAGAAACATGGGTGAAAAGAAAACAGGCCATCACAACTCCGACGTCAACAATGACGGATTTTATGACTAATCCATGAGATGTAAATGTATTAAGTAGAAAATTAGACGCTGACCTCGACACGGCCCTCGGAGCCACCCTTCTGGAGGGCGGGGAGAAGGTAGGTGATGTCATCCCAGGGGTGTCTGTACAGACCAGTGCGGAGTCTCTTCTGGTCGAGGTAGTGGGCAATGAGACCAATGGAACGACCAAGGACGAAGAGACCGTTGAGGACACCCATCTTCATGTAGTCCTCAACCTCCTCGGAAGAGAAGGCACCGCAGTTGCGCATCAGGTCAACGAAGCAGACGGCAACGCAACCGTCAACGTTGAGGATGAGGTTGTCCTTCTTGGAGGTGGTGACAGTCTCGACAGCAATAGCGTAGTCGAGCAGCTTGGTGCTGGGGAAGTGCTTCTTGGCGAACTCCTTGACGAGCTCAACACGGAGATCGGGGTTGTTGCGGGACTTGACACGGTGACCAATACCGGGGACTGTGCATAGTTAGCGAGGCTGTTCGACATTACAGGTACAATGAAGGTTCACTTACTCAGCTTGTTCTCCTTGCGCATGGTGTCAACGAAGTCACGGGGGCTCATGCCCTTGTCGAAGGCCTTGGTGAACTCCTCAGCAGCGCCGTCCAGGGCACCACCGAAGCGAGAACCGATGGTCAGGAGACCAGAGACGAGAGCGCTGATCAAGTCCTTGCCGGCACGAGTGGTGATGATGGTGTTCATGGCACCAGACACGGCAGGACCGTGGTCAGCAGTAAGCATGAGGACCATCTCAAGGAACTTGCTGGCGTAGGCAGGGAGGCGGCGGCGGAACCACAGAAGAGACATAACACCACCAATGCCAATGTCCTCACGGAAGACATCAGAGATGGGCATACCGGCGTAGAGGAGCTCCTGGCCACGGTCGTCGGAGATGGTGGAGATGAAAGCAGCGGGCTTACGGACGAGACCCAGCTCCTGAGCCCAGGAGTAGTCGATGGGGATCTTAGGGACGACAGGCTCAGGCTGGGGCTTGACGATGCCCTTCTTGACCTGGTCATCGTAAACCTCCTTGAGGGTCTGGGGAAGGTCCTCGAAGGTCTCGGGAACGAAGATACCGGCCTCACGCATGGCCTTGTTCTTGGCAACAGCAGTCTCGAGGTCGGAGTTGGCAGAGGCACCAGCGTGACCGAACTGAACCTCAGTCTTGAACATGCTAGCGCAGGTACCGATGGCCCAGGCGACGATGGGCTTGGTGATGGTGCCGTTCTTGACGGCCTCGATGACGCGGTACTCCTCAACACCACCGACCTCACCCAGCAGAACCAGGATCTTGCACTCGGGCTCAGCCTGGTAGCGGAGCAGGTGGTCGATGAAAGTGGTACCGGGGTAACGGTCACCACCAATGGCAACACCCTCGTAGACACCGTCGGTGGTCTGAGAGATGATGTTGTTGAGTTCGTTGGACATACCACCGGACTTGGAGACGTAACCGACGGAACCCTTGCGGTAGAGCTTGGAGGCAACGATGTTGTCCATCATACCACCAGTGTTACCGATCTTGAAGGCACCGGGCTTGATACCACCGACGGTAGCAGGTCCGATGATGGTGATGCCCTTCTCCTTGGCCTTGACCATGATCTCACGAGCGCGCTTTTCGGCTGTTAGCGGAGAACAGCATGATGTCTCTTAGTGCAGAACTTACTCTCTCGGGGACACCCTCAGCAATGATGGCAATGGAGCGGATCTGGGGGCACTCCATGAGCTCCATGGTGGAGCTGTAGACGGAACGGGAAGAGGCGAAGTTGACAACGGTGTCAACGTCAGGGTGCTTGGCCATGGCCTTGGAGACATCCTGGTAGACGGGGAGGAGGGTCTCGCTGGTACCCCAGTACCTGTAATTGCATCAGTATCTCAATTCAGGAGATGGGACCTGGTTTGCCCTACATCTTGCTCACGAACTGGCCACCGAAGGTGTAGATGATACCGGCGACGGAGGGAGTGGAACGCTTGCAGATGAAGTCGAAGTCAAGCATACCCTGGACAGCACGGGGCTGCATACCACTGTGGCAGATCGTCAGCCAGGGCAATTGAGCATGGCTATAGACCACGACTTACTATACGAAACATCTCGTCTTGTTGTGGAAGAGGGCGTTGCTGAGGGGAGAGCGCACACGGCTGGGGGGGTCGAAGCGGGTGATGTTGTCGTTGGCGGAGGCGCCATTGGCGGTGTTGACGAGGGGAGCAGAGGTAGGCATGTTGGCTGAATACTCTGTGAGATCGAGCAAGATGTCAGTGTCAAGAGATCAAGAAGGTTTTCATAAAGCGGGTGCTGTGTGGGAAGAATCCGTGGGAGGGGAAATGCATCCGCCATGATAATAATAATATATCGAACAACCCACATACCTGTCAACAGAGTTGGGAATAGGAGAAAGGATTAAAGGAGGATATTATTAGGTAGGTATGGGAGATATAGATAAATGAAGTAGTGACAAGCCGCTTCGTGAGACTGCGACCTGAACACAAAGGAAGTGTGGTTTAGGATGGTAGAGGGAGAAGGAGGGAGAAGAGAAGAGTAGGAAGCTGGAAGAGCGAGGCAACCAGATGGAGATTTGAGAAATTGGAGGGAGGAGGGAGGAGGAGAAAGGAAGTGGACTGATGGGAAAAAGACGGGAGATGAGAGAAAAACAAGATGTAAGATAAAAAGAAAATGGAACGGACAAAAAAAAAAGTAGCTAAAGGAGGGGACGATATCGGGAAGCTTGATGGGGGGGTAGAAAAATTATGGGGCCAAGTGAGGAAAGAGCAGGTACATAGTACAGAGTCTGGTATGGGCGTATGAATGGGGCTCGTATCGATGGTACCATACAGTATCAATGATCCTGGCGCAGGCAACTCTTGGTCCGAAACAACCCAGTTGGGGAAATCTCGACAAGGATGGATCACAAATGGGTCAACTTCGCTAGAATAGTAGCAGCTATGGGGAGGGCGTTTCACTCGACCGGACTAGTGGCGTGCAATCCGAAATGACATTGCGCAGTCAGAAGCCGATTCTCGTCTATAGGTTTTGAGATTGGAGATGGAGAGTGAAAGATCAATAGATCCTTACGGAGTCCGGAGTCCGGAGTATAGTACTATGCTCACAAGACGGGTGAATCAAGCGATTAGTGAAAGATTCCAACGCCCAACAAACTCCGTGGGGGATTGATTGACCGATCACTATACTACTAGTATCTACTAGGAGAGGCGTAGGAAGGAGTACTCCGTAGTTGTCTACAACAAACTTGGTGACTACTGTCACCTGTTCGGCTAACTAATCGGAGGACTCCGTTGGCTGGCAAAAAGGAGTGTTGTTAGGCAAGAATCGGAGCATGCAGAAATGTCTTGAATCAGTTTAGTATAGGTTAAAAACCGAAATAGACCGTCTGAGCAACACCGAGACCACGGTTCTCCGTATTACGGGGGCAAGGGCATTCTGATTGATACTGCGTACACATCGAACCGGGAGGTGGTTCTGGTGGTCTGGTTGGGGCTAAAGCGGGTGGATCCTACATCCGTCTGCTGGATCAGCAAACTGGAGGTCCCAATTGCGGCCAGGGACTGGGCCGATGCGTATGCACGAGGCCCCCTAAATTCAAAGGAGGTTTTTCTTTCCATTTCGCTGGCCGCTCACCGAAAGATCAAACGGCGGTATACTACGGGATATTACTTGGAAAGTATGAAAGTATGCTTCTGGAATCATACGGGCACCTACCCAAGTAGGTATATCGCCCTTCCCATCTATCTGTGGTATGTACCTTAGGTTTAGGCTTCCAGCATATTGTATGTAGATACTAGATAGAGTAGTGCTGCCATGTTACCATCCCCTCTCATACATACATGACAGTTATACTACTACCACTAATACTACAGTCGTAGATAGCAAGCAGGGGTACCTGAATTTCAGAACCATCCAGAACAAATTACTAGTTATTTGGTGGGAAGAATCGTGGTTATTCCCGTAAAGTAAAGAAAGTATGGGGAAGTTGTGAGCCGGGGAAGTAAGAAAACCACAAAACCCCATTACATCATCGAGCAGGACACGTTATCTAGTTCAATGTGATCAGACATGTTTAGGTTGTCCAGCTAACACATCTGCCACTATCACTGCATTATTGGAGGTTGTAAAGGAAATCCTGGTTACGAGCCATTCAGCCATTCGGGACAAGGGGGGGGTGATGATGATGATGGTGGTGTCGTCAACAAAACGAAGAGCGTCAAGCAAAGTACCCAACAAAAAAAGACGCAAGAGTCGAACAAGCCATTCTGGTGATTGTAGGGGGGGCTTCAGTATTGAGGCTACAGCGTAGGGCAGATACTGCGAGTCAAATACTCACGAGAATGGCTTCCGAGGATCCCCAACGCCGCCAATCCCGGCTGACAGGATGGGTCTTGGGCCGACCCGCTTTTTCTTACGGCGGCTCCACCGAATCTCAACAAAGTCCGCTGGCTGCAGCATCGCAACCCGCTAAGCCCCTTGTATTGCCCCGAGCTCGGCCCTGATCGTACTCTGTATCCTCTGTATCAAGGCGGTTTTGGGTGGTTTTTGGTTTTTACTGTGGCTTCAGTTGATCATTCCATCCCAATCCTCACTCCATCTTCGGACCCCAAAAAATTTGCTTCGTCGAAACTTCTCCTCCCCTCCCCCCTCCCCCCCTCCCTCTTACCTTCCTAGTACCCTCCTTTCGCCGGCCGTCACTTATCATCACCGACTAATCGGCGCGCTTCTCTTGCAATACTCCGTTTAGGTTCTTTTTTTTCCTTCCCGCTTTGTTTCTTCTTTTCCTCTTCGTCCTCCCCTCCTCCCATCACTCCCCCTCTTACTCTTTACTTCCACTCTCCATTTTATTTTCTTGCTCCCTCCTTTTGGTTGGTGATTTCTTCCAGACCTTCCAAAAAATCAAGACTACTATCTTCCAATTCCCTTTCTCCTCCCTCTCTCTCTATCTCCCTCTACATACATTGTCCTCTAGGTATACCTCCCATCCATTTCGGGGTTTACTTCCCACTGCCCCCAAACCATTGCTCTGCAGCTACTTACATGTCTATCTAGTATAATTATACCTCTCCTCTTTCACCTATACAATCATCATGTCCGCCAAGTCGATCCTCGAAGCTGATGGCAAGGCCATCCTCAACTACCACCTCACTCGTGCTCCCGTCATCAAGCCTACTCCTCTCCCTCCGTCCTCCACGCACAACCCTCCTCCTAAGCTCGCCTCCCTTTACTTCCCCGAAGATATTGCCGTCAAGGATGTCCTCGACCAGGCTGAGGTCCGCTACCCCTGGCTGTTGACTCCCGGCTCCAAGTTTGTGGCCAAGCCCGACCAATTGATCAAGAGACGTGGAAAGAGTGGCCTTCTGGCCCTGAACAAGACCTGGGCCGAGGCCAGGGAATGGATTGAGGCCCGTGCTGCCAAGGACGTCCAGGTTGAGACGGTCACCGGCGTTCTCCGTCAGTTCCTCGTTGAGCCTTTCGTTCCTCACCCCCAGGAGACTGAGTACTACATCAACATCCACTCCGTGCGTGAGGTAAGTTTGCTTTTTTTTTTCTCCGCCGCTTGATCGGCGCCCTCCGTCGCTGCGGGGTAGCAATGCTAATGCACCATGTTAGGGTGACTGGATCCTTTTCACCCACGAGGGTGGTGTCGACGTTGGTGATGTCGACGCCAAGGCTGAGAAGCTTCTCATCCCCGTCAACCTGGAGAAGTACCCCTCCAACGAGGAGATCGCTGCTGCTCTCCTGAGCAAGGTGCCCAAGGGTGTCCACAACGTCCTCGTTGACTTCATCTCCCGCCTCTACGCCGTCTACGTTGACTGCCAGTTCACCTACCTCGAGATCAACCCTCTGGTTGTCATCCCCAACGCTGATGCCACCTCGGCTGATGTTCACTTCCTCGATCTGGCTGCCAAGCTCGACCAGACTGCTGAGTTCGAGTGCGGTACCAAGTGGGCCATTGCTCGTAGCCCCGCCAACCTGGGTCTGCCCACCCTTCCCTCCAGCGACAAGGTCAACATTGACGCTGGCCCCCCGATGGAGTTCCCCGCTCCTTTCGGTCGTGAGCTGAGCAAGGAGGAGAAGTTCATCTCCGAGATGGATGCTAAGACCGGTGCTTCCCTCAAGCTCACCGTCCTCAACGCCAACGGCCGTGTCTGGACCCTGGTTGCTGGTGGTGGTGCCTCCGTCGTGTACGCTGATGCCATTGCCTCTGCTGGCTTCGTCAGCGAGCTCGCCAACTACGGTGAGTACTCCGGTGCTCCCACCGAGACCCAGACCTTCAACTACGCCCGTACCATCCTCGACCTGATGCTGCGCTCTCCCATCCACCCCGAGGGCAAGGTCCTCTTCATCGGTGGTGGTATTGCCAACTTCACCAACGTTGCCTCCACCTTCAAGGGTGTCATCCGCGCTCTGCGTGAGGTTGCCCCCGTCCTGAACGAGCACAAGGTCCAGATCTGGGTTCGTCGTGCTGGTCCCAACTACCAGGAGGGTCTTAAGAACATCAAGGCTGTTGGTGAGGAGCTTGGCCTCAACATGCACGTCTACGGCCCTGAGATGCACGTCAGTGGTATTGTGCCTCTTGCCCTCCTCGGCAAGAAGACCGACATCAAGGAGTTCGGTTCCGCGTAAAAAAAGAAAATACAGGGCACGTTTCACTGAATTCTAATTAATTTAATTTCCTATGAGAACCTTCTTCATTTCTTCTCAATGCATGGCATGATATGGTTGTTTACGCTATCTTGTTAACTTGTTTCTTTTTTTTTTTATTGACGGTACAAACGGTTTGCCCAGCTTTACACTGCAGGGCAAGTGGAAGAGGGGATACTCGTTCTGGAGTTGATGCTGTTTAGACTTAAGATAGTCGTTAATAGAACGATATGATCTATGACTGTCACTGGAGCCATGTATTCCACCATTTACATACCATTGTATGCATGTAATAAGGCATCGATACGCTCGTAATTATCATGCGTCCGTATTCTTCAACCCCAGAACGCACAACCCTCCCTCAATTATCCACAGTATAGGCACATAGTATATGGGAATTAAATTACCCTACCACCCTCCCCACCTACCTCACACGTGGACTGCATATATACAATATGACACATCACAACCGCACGACAACACCAATAACAAAGCTACCCTAAAACCAACCAGCACAGCAAATAAGGCACACACGCATACACGGACAGACAGACAGATAGCACCACGTCCACCTCATGCACACGCAGGTCCCAACCAAGGAACCAAGTCCACAACTAGTACATATGTATGTAAGTAGGTATGTATGTAAGTAAGTATATTAAATACACAATACATACATACATACATACAAGTAAGTAAGACGCCGTAACAAAAGGAAGTTCAAATAAACTACAAAACCGGTGCCACACCTAATCTCTCTCAACGGAAAGCCTAAAAACCCCAGATCCACAGGGCTGCAAGGGTAAGAAAAGGAAAGGAATAAGATAAGATGAGCTTGATTTCTCGCGTGGCCGACACTTTAATTGGAAAAGGATTTTCCTTAGCCAGGGGGGGTAAGGGTTGGTTGTGTGGTTGTGTGTGGCTTCCGTACGTCCGAGACGGGACGCGGATGGATGGAACGCGGATGTTAGTAGTAGTACTTAGTATGATGGATGGGTAGGTGGTGGTGGTGGACGGATAAGCTTACAGCCTATGAGATGGCATCGATTAGAACGGGACGGGCCTTTGCGTGATGGAGAATTTATTTACTTACTTCCTTGAGGCTTTGGGGCTTTGGGGGCCTTGAGGGGCCGAGGATGGGTTTTAATTATTAATTTGTACGTAGTTAGCTGGGTGATTAGATTGGATCTTATCAGTTTCTTTTCTTTTGCTTTTGTGTGCTGTTTTGAGTGGGTGGTTTGGTTGGGTTGTTTACTACTACTTACTCTATGATTACCGAGGTAGTAGCTAACTGATGGCGGTATATATACTCAACCCTTGTTCGTGATATTGGATTGAGGATGTTGTTTTTGGTGTGTGCTAAGCTTTAGTATACTTATTCAACTGAGATCACCGATTTGCCAATGCAATTCATGAAAGTAGAAAGTGCTGCGCGATGCTTCGCGTCTATTATATTGTCGTGTTTGGAACGGTTGGTCTATGTGGGTATATACATCCGCGTTTTGCCCGTCAGTTAATATGTATCGGCGCATCACCTGAAGCCCGAGCATTGAACCTCACGAGGTGAAGAACACCCTTGAAACTGCACGATGAGTAGTCAATCGTTCAAGTTATAGAAGAGATATATAGAGCAACTACTACTTTAATGACCTATAAGCAGAACCTGTACGAAGTTATGCAGAATACTACACTACATCGATTTTAACAAGCTATTTATACACATCTCCGAAGGTTGACTCTTATAGCTCTTGTGCTGAGTGACATAGTACCAACTCATTTTAATCAAGACCAGGAGTGTAGTTGACCACCCGACAATGTATCAGGCTTGAGCGAGCAATTTTAGCCACTAGTCACTGTGATACCTAGTATGATTCCTACTACTCCCTCCGTAGTCAGTCAAATATTCGGCATCTTTGCTGACTGATCCCAACCACCCCCGGTTAGATCAGCGTTGAGCCTGTTTCACTACCCTATCGTTGTTTTGTTAGAACGACGCAGGGTTCTGCATCAGACATTTCTATCTGTCTAAACTGTAGTGATGTTGCTGATACAGGTGCTGATAATGGTGATAATTGCTACTAAGTCTTGTATTACTGTATCTGAATCACCCGTATGTCAGTCCCCTTGCTGACTATTGCCGTTATTATATGTTCAGATGGAGAACGATAGTATATCCTCGGAACTGCCTACGCGTGTCTTCTCATGGGGGTCTAGACGACGGGTCGAAGCAGTCTGATACGCCTATTCAGCTGGCCATGAGTTTGTTTTACCGCCTGCTTTGGGATAAAGATAGAATGAACATTTTGTTCACGAAGTAAGTAGTATATAAAGGTGGTCGAACGGCTGCCCTCTGACTTGACAATACTGGAAGGTCTCTTCTTGTCACATTATCGGTCTTGTTGGACGGAACGGTAAGGTGCAGATAATTCTACCCAGCATTCGGTCGTACTTAATATGGGAAAAAATAGCAGAGAGGAGATTATCATATCTGATTACTTGCCCTCATCGCGCCAGACAATGTAGGACAGGATGATTGCTATATTTAAAAGTACATCGTGTGGTATGTAAACAGTCATTTCACGCTTTCGATAATAAATGCCAGACAAGACGTTAGCCCAAGATGATTAGGAGGGACGACAGATCCCTCCTGATACCTCTTCGGTGGTTCTTTTTTTTAATATGAGTTTTCCCGGAGTTGGATGGTTGAAGCTCATGATTTTGCGTAGGAGGTATAGTACAAGTGATTCGGCCTTAACCCGTGAACAGAAAGATAACGGAGCTGAATATCATTTCACTCGTCCAATTTACTCTTGGATCTTGGCAAGGATCCTGGTAGCTTATGTTAGTATATGACGTTAATTCAGAGCATAGTGGCAAGGGTGTGCATACTCATGGTCGCGGAAAAGAGTGTACTCGTCCTCACCGACCTTGACGGCGCTGCCACCGAACTACATCACAAACTCGTTAGTATGCGTGTTCATCAATAGCACATCAATCTGCGCGATGGAGTAATGCTTCGCTTCTCGCATCGGATGGCCACGGATCGGGCGGTCGACATACCTGAGGGATCAGGACACGGTCACCGGGAGCAACGCTCATGGGGAGGCGCTGGCCGTTCTTGTCAAAGACACCGGGGCCAACAGCGAGGACCTTGGCCTCGTTCTGCTCCTTGACGCTGCTCTCGGGGAGGAAGATACCGGAGGCGGTCTTGGCCTCGGGCTTGACACGCTGGACCAGGACGCGGTCGAGGAGGGGAGCAAGGCTCTTGACGTTGCGGAGGAAAGACTAATCAAGCAATCAATACATTAGTAATGGTCAGAGATAGGTTGATTGGCGATTAGAGATGGCAATCCCGTCGAAAGGGGATGGACGTTGATGGGTGAAAAAGTTCATTCGGAGCTCTACAGCATCCGGTATCAATTGCAATAACATACCATTGTGATAAGAGTGTGTATAGAAGTGCCGGGCACGAGGAACAGCGTAGATTCAAGCAGGAGCGAGAGGAAATGGAAGCAAGTTGGGGACGTGGAGAGCAAAAGAAGAAGAGGAAGCGGCCGGGGAAAGAAGATCTGATCTGGACTCGCGAGAAATTTCCAGAATGCCAAGACCGACAGCTTCCATCCTCTCTGCCGAGGGTATCACCACTTCTTCGCTCTTCTTCCCTTTCATTCTGATCACAGCGTGCTCCTTTCCAATGTGCTTTACTCGCTTGACTATTACAGATAAATATGGAATCTTTTACACGATTGAGTGTACTTGGTCCTGGCGTCTGATGATGAGCAACAATGACACTGCACTCGATTAGTAGCTCCCTTTCCCCGAGCAACCCGACCCCAGATCCGCACAAGAAGCTTAGCCTTCGGGAGTAATTCATTTATGAATAGGTTTACTACTTTCTAGTACTCTGCTCGAATCGCCAATGCTGAGCTTTCGACAAGGTATTCGTTATTATAACAAGGTCGCAGCTTCAGATATACCTAGCTTTACCATCTTCTCCCGCGACCCCGACCAAAGCCGCCTCCGTATCCCATCTGAGGCTGACCACCACCTTGCCCACCAAATCCGGGTTGACCTTGTTGTCCGCCGCCTGCGCCGGGTTGCCCGCCCATCATGGCCTGCGCATGCTGCATAAATGCCATAGGATCCATGGATGAGGGGTCCAGACCTTGCGACATCATGCTCGTCAGCATGCCTTGCATCATCTCTTGTGACATATCCGGCATTCCAGGCATGCCGGGCATAGGAGGTGGTGCGCTTCCTGGAGGCCCTCCAGGTCCCGGAGGACCACCGGGCATCGGCGGGAGCCCCATGCTTAAGAAAGCCTGCATATCATCCAATTGTTTCTTCTGATCTCCAATTTCCTTGCGTAGCTCCTGTTGCTTCAACACATAGCTGGCCCATGTGAACTCGTCAAACCCGTAATTGAAATAATCTGTAATGTCGGAGCCTGGCCGCCTCCAAGGCTTGTCGTCCTCTGGAAAGTCGGTGTCCATGTCTGTTAACATGATCGGTTTACCGGTCGCCGGATGGACAGGGTTCGCGTGGACATCGATGTTCGACGCATGGACTGGAGGGTAGGCGGAACCAGGTTTCTGAGGGACCGCAGGCCTTGCAGCAGCAGGCACAGGGGTAACGGATTCAAGTTTAGGGGTAACGGTGGGCGTTATTGATTTTGATATCGTAGAAACATCTGCAGAAGAGGAAGGTCTTTGAGACTCCGCGCGAAGGCTGGCGTGACGAGGATGTGGGCTGTTCAATGGTTACCAAGGTGAAGTGCGTTGAACAGAGGTAGTGGACTTACACTTCTGGAGGGGGTGCATCTGCAGGTGCTTCGGTGATAATATTGAAGTCGTCCTACGCGAGAGTAAGAGACAGTAATAGGATAATTTAGTTGTCGCCATGCGCATACCTCATCTTCTTCTACCTCTATCTCCTCTTCTTCCGCATCATTGGAGTCCTGAGGTCCTGAATCTGTGGAGGGATGCTGAGATCCATTCTGATGCTGAGTTACAGGCACCGCATCGGCGGGATCGTAGAAATCGTCGTCTTCGTCTTCCATCATCATGTTTGGAATCTGCGACCGAGTAAATGTAGAGAGGTAGGAGATGTGACGGGATGCGTTTCTGTCGGCGGCGATCCTGCGGAGATTCGCAGGTCGTCGGCTTTGATTTGTTTGTTCTTGTGCTGCTGGTTGGCTGGGATACTGCAGTCGCGAATTTGAAAATGATCGGCTTCTTAGCTCGCAGAGTCTCTTCTGCTATAAGAAGTAGAGCAAGAATGTAGCACAAAAAAAAAACAATTGACGACAGTACTTTCTCAAGGCGCAGGCAAGTTGTGGTTGTTCCCGATCCGGCAATCTTGGACATCACGTGCCAGTACGTCAGTCGCATTCATGTGAGATTTATCGCCCATCTCGACGTCTATTCCTCGATACTCTCACCACATATACGTTATTAAAATGTCACAATCCGAACAGCCGAGCCATAGCTCGACTCCACGCTCGTTTACCAGCCAGACTGCGTCAGCAGAAGATCTGCTCAAATCGCAGACAGTTGGTCTCGTCCATCTTTCCGACTTTCGCAAACGTCGCGCCGAGGTCTTAGAGCAAAAAGAGCGCGAAGCTCATGACAAGTCCCTAGGGAGATTCACCTCCAGAAGTGCAACTCCATCTACCGGTGAAGTGACTGACGGGTGAGTCAAAGCGCATCTTCAGAAACCCCGACTTGTTACTGATCGCAAAGCGTATAGCAACTCGACGCCACGAAGCGAGGGCCCGCCAAAGAAGAAGAAAAAGAAGCCTATCGCCAAGAGTAAACTTTCATTCGGCGATGACGATGAGGAGGAAGAGAACGATAGCACCGCCGATGCAGTCGCAACGCCACGGGACTCGAGTGTTCCCCGTTCTGCTTCCAGAACTCCTGTTGACGATAGCTCGGCGCCGTCATCACGCCGCATAACACCAAACCCAAATGCCCCTCCTCCTCCAAAAGCGATGACAAAAGCCGCCTTGAAGGCAGAGGCAGAGGCACGGGATGCGCTCCGCAAGGAGTTCCTCGCCATGCAGGAAGCTGTGAAGAATACCGAGATATTGATTCCCTTTATATTCTTCGATGGGACCAACATCCCAGCGGGGACTGTCAGGGTTAAGAAAGGCGACCCTGTTTGGTTGTTCTTGGACCGATGCCGAAAGGTTGGAGCAGAATTGGGTGTTGGTGGTAACAGCGGAGCATCCAAGGCTCGCAAAGACAATCGTCGCGAATGGGCTCGAGTTAGTGTCGATGACCTAATGTTGGTCAAGGGAGAAATCATCGTTCCACATGTATGTATCCCAAGTATCTCGTTTGGTTGCATACGCTGACTGGCACAGCATTACGAACTCTATTATTTCATCGCCAACAGTGTACCCGACTTCACCAAAGCGGGTGGTCTGTTGTTCGATTATTCCAACAAACCACCCCCGGCGCCCTCGACGGACGATCCTTTATCGCGTCCGGAAAGTAGCCAACTTGAGGGCGCTGATAAAGATCCCTCTTTGACTAAAGTGGTTGATAGACGATGGTATGAGCGGAACAAACACATCTTTCCGGCCAGTCTTTGGCGAGAATATGAACCAGGGCCTGAGTTTGAGGAGAAGATGCGGACGACAAGACGTGATGCTTCTGGAAATACGTTCTTTTTCTGATACACTTTCGGCTTGAAGGTCATGGCGTGGCTGATATAAATAAGAGCGTTGAGACCATAGATTTTGTATATTCTGAGATACCCAATAAAACCATAGCTTGCTCGTATATCATACTAGTAGCCTAGTTGTACTGTCTGTGCCTGATCCAATCTGTACCGAAGTGACTTGGTTGCTCCCGCGGCAATTTCCATATTGAGCATTCATTCTATGCCAATCTCCATGCACGCTTGAACATCTATCTAACCAACTCTTCTTACTTCCTTCACCAGAGATAGTCGATATATATTCGTCATGGATTTCTACCTCCGTTGCAACTCTCTGAAGTGTCGAGAACAACTGAAGGAGAGGGCAGTTGTCACCACCTGTTCGTAAGTACCTTCATCTGCTGCATCTCGAAATTTCCTTCTACGACTGTCAAACTCAAGAACAACACGCTGAGCAACCGAGACACATATTCTGTCTCCACTGTGCAGGAAGCCTTGGTCTATCGCACCCCACAGCCAATGAGCGAATCTGTCCAGCCTGTCAGACTGTCCTCGTGAACCCCGACGACGCGGTAGCAACGGCCCTCAACCCAACGGAAGACTACAAGACCAGTGTTCTAAGCGGACTTGATCCGAATACCATTATGGAGTGCGCGGGACGGGCGTTGCTCTTTTGGACATACCAGACTACACAGGAGATGTGCGTCAATTGAAAATCGTGACTGACCTGGATGCCCACTAACAAGCCAAAGCTTCTACCAGGAGTACCTTGCAAAGACACTGACCGAAAAGTACACCAATCTGAATACGCAAATGGACAAGGTCATACACAACGCGAACTCGGAAATTTCGGCCCTACAAGCGAGAATATCAGGTCAGCCTGTCTCCAACACGGGAGTGCTCAATGAAACCATCTGACAACTAAGCAGATATGCAGACAGCACAGGACCAACTTCGCAAGAAGAACCAGGAATTAGTCGACATGTATCGAGAGAAGTGCAAGAAATTCACACAAATGACTAACTTATACAACATACTCAAATCCCGAGCGATGCGATCCCAAATGCAGACCGCTGCAACGGATACTGTGTCCCAAGCGCTAGATTCGCTAAAAGCCTCTCGAAACAATCTATCTGAGCTTGTACCCAGACACGCAGAGACATCGAGACCCCCACAAACCCCATTGTCTAGGCAATCCAACGTATATCCCGTCAACCAGGAAGGCGTGGAACAACTGCATCGTCATCAACGGAGCGGGACTGGAAGTTCAAAAGGTCGCAAAGAGCGGACTGATGTCGCTGCAATGCCACCGCCTAGCCGTCCGACAGACATTCGGAGCAAACGTATGCATCTGGACTATAAGCTTACGTTGCACGTACTGACACTGTATAGACAATCAGCCTGCCGCAACACCACAACATCGAACCCGTCTCGTGGGTCCTTCACGTCCTTCAACGGGGAGAACACAGCTTCCTCACGACAGTATAATGCTGGAGCGTTTCCAAGCTGAGGCTGGCCCAGCTGATGCTCTCCTAGACACACGAGGTTCATTGAGAAGAACGGACGTCGGCATGCAGATTCCTCCCCAGAGACACAGTCCCACAGAACGTCCTAGACTGGGCTCTTTCTTTGACAGTACGATCATATAGCCATACTAGACAGTCTTACACATCACGAGAAGAAGGACAATGTGGGATTATTGCGATACTCAAGAAGATGTCAAACCGGCCCATTGTGACCACTAATATACTGATAATACCTTCATCGTGGCAAATAGAATATATCATAGTATTGAGCTGGAACAGTCATTGACAACCCCATCATGATCATAATAGCATTCTGTCAATATAATAATTCTCCTACGAGCACAAAGCCCTATGTCAGAGGACTACTGAGCTTGACATCTGTCATCAGTAGCATTCGAGACACAATCATTTTCATCTAGTCAGAACAAGTGCAGTACCACATACAGCGCCATTCATTACATAGTATCCCCACAAACAGCTACCAACATACTACTTGCCAGCTACTACCCTTACTAGAATGCTTTTGCTCTATGCAGCATTATGACTACTCCTATCTAATCGAAATTGAATGCTTGACAGCCATATAAGAGACATGACGAAATGTGTAATGTAAATGGTTTACAGTAGTTGACTAGACGAAACAGGTTTAAGTGGATACTTAGTAACTACATAACACTAAATATCTATATTTAGATGTTGACATTATTATTTCTTCCTTTCCTCCTCCGTTTCTTTGTTTTGTTCTGGTGGAAAGAATATCGGTAATATATATTCAGCTATAGTTAATGTTGATCTGGTGTTTAAAAAAACGGAAACTCTTGGCTACCGCTCAGAGTGAATTGTTTACAAGCTACTATTCTAAGAAGGGAAGAGAAAAAGGGGAAAGATTAAGCGAGGGTAAAAATAATAACAATTAAAATAGATAGAAAAACAGAGTACGCCTCAAAAGGAATCAGTCCTGTGAATTCACAGATTTACCGGCAAGCGCAAGGATCCAGCCTGCAATAGTATCAGGGGAAGAGGGTAGCACAACAGGGTAGACATTCAGGTTAGACATGGAGCTACAAAAAGCAGTAAAGGCAATCAGAGATGAAAGCATGATTTTATCGATGGTGAACCCATTATTTGGAAAGTTGGATGTTGTGTCACTGCAATGAGAAATAAGAACATAGATATTTTCGTACTTTCTCGCAAGACGGAATACGCGTTCTCGTAGGGGGGAGTTGACGCTGGGAATGTCTCTAACCATTGTTGATTTATGACCTGGGAGGAATAGCTGTGTTGTTGCTTGCGAAGTTGTCAAGGTTATACCGGTGTTGGGAGGAATTAGTATATCAGCTTCGTCCTCGTAGTTTGATAAAATGGTGTTTCTGGATTGGATATGACTTCCAGATGCCGACTTCCAGCTTTCTGCACCAGACTCCCTGTAGACGATAGATGTGGCAGGACTCATACTTTCAATGCACTGGACTATGCGTAAGTGGCTTTTGAGAAGCAATGTTGACAGAGAGAGAATTATGGGTCCGTTTTTCTGAGGCAAACAACATGGAATGGCCGATTGATTGAAGGAGATGATTTCAGGATGTCTGCGAGCTGGGGTGTCAGTTGGGCGGTTATCAGATGTTTTCGCACGCAACGATACATCGTGCGCCTTTCCAGGCGTTTCTGTGGGCATATTGTTAATGAAATAATGGCTCTGGGTGGCTATTTCTTGTATGGAAGCCTGCCCTCTGGTTTCCATGAACCGCGATAAGGAGCCAAGGCTCGTGGTCAGGTGTTGTCTTGAAGGTGCTTTTCCCTTCACAATAGGCGGCATGACTTTGTGATTTGCACTGTCGGTCTTGTTATCATCCTCCTCAATGTTATCCAACTTTCGTTTCCGCACTAGTGATGGATTGCCTGGGCTAATATTGTCATAAAGCTGGGGTAGAGCTTCAGGAAGAAAGGAGGCCACTGAGGGATCATCTTCTATTGTTGGGGTGATTAGGTATAGTTCTGGTACTGGAGTCTCAGATATCAACTCTGCTGAACAGTCTGGAAACTCCTGTACGTATGCTTCCTGATGAGACGAGCTACATGCGGATGGAATTGGAGAGTAACTTGTTCGAGAGGGAAGATCCTCGACGATACAGTTGTTATAAGGAAAACAATCAGATGTTGCAATGTTATCCGTAATCTCGGTGTAGGTCACTCGCGAAGTAATGCTGCTTGGGCTCCTGGGTATTGTCACAGCCATGATGATTTGCTCAAAATCGGATGTGAACTCCTTTTCATTGACTATGTCCATATCCGCAGAGGACATTCCATCAGGTGGACCTCGCTCGTTGGGTGATGACCGACTTAGAGATGGATCATGCGACAGTTGCCTGTCTGTTCCTCCGAAGACTTGGTCCACAAAATCACTCTCTAGTATTGAAAGGGTACCCCCTGGGACAGTCTCGATTCTAGAGCAGCCTTCATAGTGCACGATATCGATGTCTGTTGGTACTCCAGGTGAAACATGGCGAACGGGACTCAGTAGGACGTGGTCACTTGAGCTCAGTGGCGGGCTATCGCAAGAAAAGCAGTCCTCATCTAGGGGCAAAAGGGGTGGGGACTGAAGATGGAACCGATCTTCCTGTCTTCAACTTCAGCGAGAAGAATGAGAGAAGCGCGAGATGACCCCACAGACTTACCTCAGCCACGTCTTCAAGAGGAGGCAGCAAGTCATCCAAGTCCAGAGGACGATTCCCAGCCTGCCGCGCATCTTGAACAAGAAGCAATGCGTCCTTAGAACAATCCAGCTTCTCATTGCCAACTCTTTTCTCAATTATAGCTGCCTCATGTGTCAAAGGGCTCAAGAGATTGTTATCGTAGTCGCTAGCAAGTCCCTCAAGTGAACAGAGGAAACTTTCTTCTCGAGAGTATCGAAGCGGCTCAGCTGGAAGTACCAAATTTGTATCATTGTCAGAGCTGAAGAGAGGAGGTTCTAGCTTCAGATCATCATATCGATCCCACAACGGAAGGACTTCATCCCAGCAGTCATCGATATTGTCTCGCTTAATGTCGCGAAGCACTGACGACAGGAACCGAACGCTTTCTTTTCTAATATCGAGCATTTCAGGATGTAGGTTCTGCTCGATAACTTGCTGGCTGGATGCGATAGTCTGCTCAATAACCGACAAAGTGTCGTCAGGTGGGTGAAGATAATCGGGAGGGATATCGCAAATATCGTCGACATGCTGAAGAGGGTCAAGATCTGTGTAGTCAGTAGCTATGCCATGGAAGCGGGCATATTGGAGTAAAGACACATCGTTTGTGTTTGCCATTGATATGTATATACTGGTCGTATTGTTCGCGAAAAACTTGTGAAGGACTTGCTAGAAGTAAACTGGTTGATGATGTGACAAAGAGAGGCACGTGGCTTATGTAGACGCTTCTAGATTAAACCGAGGTGGGAAGACTTGACTAGTATTAGCTCGAAATTATGTACGCCTAATTTCTAAAACTCCGTAATGTATCGCTAGTTATTTAATTATCAGCCCGAAGTACTGAGAGCCAGCTCTCATATTCCCGCAAAACCTATGAATCACGCTAAGCACCCAGAACATTCAAATAATTTGCCAAGGTCTTGGTAGATCAGTCATTGTAATTAGACTGGCGGGAACCATCCTTGTTAACAGGCGGCAGGTTGTAAAGAGCGATGAATTCCTCTTCTTGCGATTTTCCTGCCGGATCCAAGACGGGGCGCTCTGCGTGGCAGCAGACGCGGACAGCATGGCGACGGTGAGGAGCGAATCCATAAGAAGCAGAGTGATTCTATCAACAATTAGCTTATAGCTTAAGTGTACTGCGAAGGACATGATACTCACAGTGGTTCTATTGTCCCAAATCGCGACATCATTTTTGTTCCACTGGAACCGCGCGTGCATCTCTTGAGTTGTCGCAATAACTTCCGTAAGGTATCTGATGATAGCGTCGCTTTCGGTCTTGGGAATTCCCACGATCTTTGTGACGAAGCCAGGGTTGAAAAACAGACTGTTCCAGCCAGTGACAGGGTTTGTCCGGATAAGAGGATGTTCTGTGGTAACCGGATCTCTACGGACAGGTCGACCAAGAGCATGCGAGTCCGAGGCCTGCATATCCGCCGAGTGTAGGGCAGTCAGACCCTTGAGGTATGTTTGCATATGAGGCGACAGTGCATCATATGCAGCGTATTGAGACGTCCAGAGCGTATCACCACCACCTCCCCGTGGCGGGCCAGTCAAGACCTTGAGCGATGTGTATGAGGGGGGCTGGACTTCATATGTAACCTAATATATCTCATCAGCCACATATTTGGTATCACAAGCAAGAGTAGCCCATACATCTGAGTGCCAAAGGAAGCTGGGTGTGAACATTGCTCGCTGGTCAGTGGAGTTGTCTCCAGTGTAGACGACGTGAACGTCCTCCAACCCCTCTCTTCTCGGGACAGACGTGGTCGCGTGCTGAAAGGAAATGACATTAGTAAGAATGCACATTGTATATATAGACCATTCATACCTTGTGCAGCTTCCCGAAATGTCTACCCAGGTCACGCTGGGCATCGATATCCAAGTCATCCTGTCCTCGGAAGAAAACCACACCACGAACAGCTACCAACCGAGCCAAGTCATCCTTCTGTGCGTCATTCAGCTTCGCCAGATTCACTCCATGAACCTCAGTTCCGATCTTGGGGGTGTAGTCGAAGACGTCTGTTGCGTCTTGGAGTAGATTCCGGAACTTGGCATCTCCGTAGATACCCCTATCCTCATAAGGCGTTTCCTCTAACGGAGGCCAATGAAGATCAGGAAAAGTAGGGAGAAGGTCCTGGTACTGGTAGTTGTCATGCTTTTCCACGACAGTTCGGCCTGGCTGGTAACCAAACTTGTTGTCATCTGTGACTTCCTTCTTAATTACGGGAAGGCGGCCGACTGGGTGGGTTACCACGGGGTCCACGAGTGATGGCGCCATGGTATAGGCGGCAGAGATGACCGTGATGTACAAATGTGCTGGTGGAAACGATACTAACAAGAAGTGTTGGTATGAGGATTTGTTTGACACAGAGACTGGTATTCCATGCAAGATGAGATTTTGGGTTTATATAGAGATAGATGCACACATAGAGGACGAAGAGGCCACATCCTCCACTCCATTATCAAGGGGAGAGATAACCGGACACAATCAGGCATTGCCCCAAATTCGGGACAGGCGGGAATTGCACCATCGCTGGAGAATATCACCCAAGCGGCTGATCAAGCAACTATGTATCCATGGGACACAGAACGGCGTTTCGGAGGAACCTCCCCCCAAACAATAGCGGGTCCGAGGATGGTGTCAGCGAAGATCGCGTCATTCGAAGGCAACAGTTGTGGAGACATTCTGTGACGCTTCGCGTCGGGTCAGATCTCCCGCTTATCTGGGAAGACCCGGAGGCGTCACACCGCTTCCTTGAGCTAAGTTGATCTGTCGCGAATCACATACGTATGTCGGGTTCTAGAATGCCACTAGATGGAACCGGATCAATATACCGTATTGGGGGGTGCGAGAGTGAGTATGGGGAAACACCCCACAGGAACATCATGTTGAGATAGTAGGTTGGAGTATGCCAGGCTGTCTTATGAACCACATTCTAAGGGTGGCCATAACGAATACTTTACCATAAGCTTAAAAGATCTCAGCAGAAGAAGAAGACCTTCTCAGCGGGAATAAACGGACTCCCCTGTCTCAAGGGTCACCTCCTTGGGGGGAAGGTCAAGCTGGAATCGGGGGAGCATGGGGTGACGTTAGCCGAAGGATTAGGTGCGATCACGCCAGACTGCCGTCCTCTTGCGTCTTGCGCCGAACAGGCAGCTTGGCATTCTTCACCCTCACCGCCTTCTCCAATACTACCCCTGGCGAGCCGCATCAATAATCTGTCATGGTAACTACCAAGTACGAAGTGTTGAGACATGAGTCACTGTGATGCTTATTGACGCACTCCGTACAAATAACTCAATTTTTCGGATCTTACATCAAGCGTGCTATGCTTCAGTAATACTATAAAACATGACTCATTAGAGCCTTAAGTATGCGATTTGAACTAGCTCTCTCTGGAGCGTATGATAGTATACTCAGTGGTCATGATCAGGTGCCTTATATCCGGTTTAGCGATGCCTTTCTGCGCGGTCATAGGCAGGGTAGTCGAGGGGTCATTGTCACTAGCGGATAGCCGGATCAGATAACCTGGCAAGGAGCCGAAGTTGTAAAGTTTCGCATCATGTAGCGAGATTAGGTATGCTTCATCAAATCTAAATCCATCCGTAATCTACATGAAGACTATGTGATATCAATGCACAGACTTCCAGACATTCATGAAACAGAGGGCGGGCCCAGAACCACCTCTTGCACTTGCTCGGTAACTCCACCGAGACGGCTGGCCACGCCTAATATGCCAGCCTCAACATCGCCTAGAACGGTGGCAAGCTCGCTGACGATGGACTTCGGGGCTCCAGCGGCTGCTCCGTCTCGACTACGAGATGTCACAAAGTCGTGGATCTGTCGTTCCAAAGTCGCCTCAACTCCGTGAAGGTGGTCTTCAATCTCTTTCAAGTTTCGTGTGTAGCGTTCCAAGACCTCTCCCATCTCGTCAGAGCGCTGAGAGAAGTAGTCAACCAAGTTGACGGGTACTCCGTTCACGGATGTGGCAGTGGACGGGTCGCTTTCAACATCGTCCGGGAGAGCTAGAGTGTTCTTGCGCGTAGATCGCAAGGCTTGTCCATCTGACATCTTCTGATCCTGAGACCACCATCCAGCCCCACCGGTAGATTGATACTGCAGTGGCAACTTCAAGGTATCAATCGCTCGGAATGCAACTTGAGCCTCAGCTGCGTCGCGAGACACAAGATTACGAAGCTGATCAATGTCACCTGCGTCATTCTCAAGTGCGTGCTGCATTGTCTCTAGTTTTCCTTGGACAAATTCAACATCATGTGGGATCGTCTCTCCCTGGCCGGCGATAGTGGGTATCATGTTCGCGACCTCGTTGCATATCCTGATCTGGTTGAGGACGAAGTTATCAAACTTTTCCAACTCCGATTTGATCTCATCTGCGCAGCTCTCGTATTTCGTTGTAGGAAGGATGTTGCTGATATCGACCTTGACCCCAGGGATGACCGTTGTCCCGGCCGCGGCCGTCGGTTGCGTGGTTGGTTGTGTTGTGGTATTCTGATTTCCGAACAAAGACAGAGTAGGCTTCTGTGGTTGCTGCTGCTGCTGCTGCGCGCTGGTTTGGTTGGCGCCGCCACTGTGATAGTTGGCATGAGCCACGATTAATGTTGTGGGCAGAAAATTCACTTACAATAGGCCCCCTCCGGTAGTCGTAGAGCCTCCAAGTCCACCAAAAAGTGGCTTTGATTGCGTCTGGTTTGCGGTGTTACCGCCCAGATTGCCGAATAGGCCCCCACCAGTGTTCCCGCTCTGTGTGTTGTTGGTCGTGGTGGTGGCTCCTGAGAAAAGACCACCTGTCTGTGGTTGGGAAGTTGCGGCAGTAGAGTTTCCAAACAGACCCCCGCCAGTTGAAGTAGTATTCGTCTGCTGGCCGCCTAACCCCGGAAACAGACTCGAACCGGCAGGCTGAGATTGCTGTGTAGCGCCTCCTGCGTTTCCAAATAGGCCACCGGCTGGCTTTGACTGTGTGGCAGTATTCCCAAGATTACCGAATAACCCACCGGAGGTAGTAGTAGTCGCCGGTGTTGTTGTAGTGCTAGTCTGCGTATTGGTTCCAGAGCCACTGATAAGGTAATATTGTTAGCTTTTTTAGGCTTCAATGAAGGCCACAAATTCAAAGGGATGCGACGAAGCAATTGCGGTTTGAGCCCCTCATACAGGCGTGGACCAAGGTGACACCATGAGGCCACTAACAGATGCAACAGGAAAAGCCTTACAATAGAGAACTGGCAGAACCGGTGTTGATGGACAGGCCGGTTGATGTGCCGGCAGGCTTTGTACCGAACATGATGGACGATTTGGATGGGAGATGGAATCGAGGGCTCAGGTGTCGAGTGAGATTCGATAGTGTTAACGCGACAAGAACCTTTGTTGCGCCCGTCAAGAGGGTCTTGTGCCAGCACAATGTCCACAGGAGCTGGATCGAGTTGCGACGTCGGAAAACAACAATCAAGACGATCCTCCCCGGCTAGTGTTGGATGGGGAAAGATTTGCCGGTCCGAGATTATTCAGCGTTATCGATAAGGACCAACTAACTAGTACTAACTAAACGCAGTATAACCACCACCAATCATTTGAAGAAAGCACTTCAGATCGGTTATCAATTACGGCTTTTCAGATTCAGCTCATTGGTGAAGAAGCTAAGAGAATATTTATCAGCGCCAAAGTCACATCATTTTACACTTCATTGCAGGGTGCTATTTCTCTTGATCCCCATTTGCAGGCACTGTAGAAGCTAATTCACATATGTAGACGTGATAACCTCGTCACTTGGTTTTCTTCAATTGTCGCCCCATTGGCTCTATTCCATATATCAAATTGACTGTGCCTCATGCTACAATATACTTGAATCCAAGGCATTTGGCATTGAGAACAAACGGCAGCGAATGTCAATCCTTTGCTCCACCCACTGCTTCACAGCGCCTCCAGCCATTCCAGTTTTTATTTTTGTTGCAACTTGCTACTATATAAGAAGCCTTAGCCCCCAGAATGGTCGAAGAACAAGAGCCCATATGTGTCGCTTCTACCCTTTCTAGTGGAGGTGAGCATAGTTCAGGGTTTGGCAGCCGTTCTCTGGAATCTCAAGGCTCCACCTCCTTACAGCCAAAGGAGGACCGCAGTCTCAGCCAAAACCCTAATACACAATATTTCAAGGGTGCAGAATGGTAAGTCTCTAAGTATCACTATCAGGGCTTGGCTGATCTTGGTATTCAGGTCGGCGGATGGAACCACTTTATTGACGGATTCCTCCGATCATCATATCAGAACTTGGATCTTGTCAGTAAATCCCACTCAGCTATTGTTAACATAGCCTGACAACATTCTACAGACCACCCGATATGCTAGAAGAAACGACCTACCCCAGCGGCATATCGCCATACTCAGTCTTGCCGTCAGCAGAACCGACCTATGCGACTGCCATGTACCCTTTCTTCTCTCTTCAAGACCCGTCGACTACATTATTTCTCTCATCTGTTCGAGACCATCCAATCAGGTTGACATCTGCTCTTGCTCCAACCTCAGTGGCGACCTATTCTCTGGTAAACCCAATGACAGAAGCCTTCATAACTCCCCATTCTATCATTTATCCATCTGCGTTGGGAGGGAGCCAATTTCTCACTGGCTCTGACAGCCTGATTTGCCTCTTCGATGTCTCTCGACCCGGCAACGATGGCCCTGTTACTTCCATGCCCACAATACCAAGCAAACGAAAGCAACTGGTGGGTGGGGGCGTGGGAATGAAAGGAATCATCTCTGCCATGGCCTTGGATCCCACCGGGGCTGGTATTTTAGCGGCTGGAACATTCACCAGACATATTGGGCTTTATGGTGCACATGGAACAGGGGAGTCCTTAGGGACATTCAGCATATCGAAAACAGAAGCGCACCGTCATATTGGCGGTCGTGGAATCACTCAACTGCTGTGGAGCCCCTGCGGAAGGTACCTCTACGTTGCTGAACGGAAAAGTGATGGTGTCTTGGTGTATGATATCCGAGTCACAGGACAATTGCTTGGATGGCTGCAAGGTCGCAAGGCTTTTACAAATCAACGACTGAAAATCGATATAGTTCCCAGTGGAGAAAACGGCTCCCATGAGATCTGGGCTGGCGGAACTGATGGATGCATGAGGGTGTGGCAGAACCCTACACATGTTAGTGGTGCTCAGGATCCAAAGTGGGAATGGAAGGTTCATAACGGTAAGTATGCTTCCCGATGAAAGACAAGGACACCCAAGCTAACATAGAATTATAGATACTGTGAGTAGTACTGTACTGCATCCAATGGGGAATATAGTAGCTACAACCTCAGGTCAACGGCACTTCGAGAAAGACATCGACAATACCAGCCCACCACCTGTACCTAATATTGACAACAGCTTGAAGGTGTGGTATATGCCATTTCTAAACGCGAACAGCAATGACGACTGAAAAGGGCTTGTCGGAGGTCATGCAGTGGTTCATGTTGTCTCTGCACACACCGAAGGTTCGAGTTTTTCAAGATGACTGACGCATCCCTTATCCGTCAACGCTGCAAAGCCCTGTGCTGAGGATCTCAAAGATTAAGGATCCACTATATGGGTGCATGAAGCGATCGGGGGCTAGTACCTCTAGGCCGGGTTCCTGCAGCAGCAGCAGCGAATAATAGGCCATGCCGCTATAAAGTGCTTGCATCTCTGCCGGCCGAGGACATACTTGAAAGATCACTCTGGAGAAGAATATGTGACCAAGAGACTTTGGGATACTGGTGCCAGAGACTAAGACAACCCAGAGATCTTTTTTGAAAATTGGATTTTCCCACAGATTGTCAGAAATTCACAGATTCACGCTCCTTCATCCCCACTTTGTGAATGCGTGAATCCAGGCAACCCCTCCTCCAACGTGAACGTGAATCTGTGAACCAGGATCTGTGAACGTGAATCCTGTGAATCCAGCCACGCCTACCAATATGTCTACCAAACACAGATAGAATCAATTTGAGCCTTCAACCATATTATTTTTCAAATTCAGTGTTCTTGTTGCCTGGAGATGGGGTGGCTTGGCCTGGATCCCACTTTTCGGCCTTTACTATGGATTTTTCTACAGCCCAGTGGATCCTGATTCCCTACTCAAAGCATTCCCTACTCAAAGGCAAGTGTGTTAATGTGTTTGTGATTCCATTCACAGATAGTGAATAGCATGCAAAATTCACAAAATGCCTGAGTTTTCACACAGTACTTAACTTCTCTCCCCTTCCCTCCTCTCTTCTTTCCATATTCCTCGTGTCTACAAATCCTCATTCCTCAGAGTACAGAGCTTCTTGTGATCAATCAAACATCTTGCTTCACAGGCATATTGTAGCCCTAAGGACGTTGGATTTGCTTATTTCATCTACATCAACACTTTGGTCAAGTTGTCCTTGTTTATTCCTGCTTCTGGAACTTTCAGAAACGCGTTCAGGAACGAGTCTTGGGATATCTCATCCAGTAGAGGACCAGTGTTGGTCATTTTCCGAAATGGCTACCTTATCTCCTACAGGAGCACTGGTGAACGATGTGTCCTTCACCGAAACCGGAGAATTTGAGGAACTCTTTCAAGATTGGATGGGGGCAAACAACGGGTAAGTATCCATTCGCTTGTTTCTGTACTTTAGTGTCAACCGCACCTAACTTTATATACTAGTTATAACTACGTTACAGCACCAGAAGGGCATACTAACAATGCTCAAAACTTTTCAGTTCAAGACCTCCCAAGCACCGCCATGGCGCAGGACGCTGGTGTTTCGGGGGATCTTTCTGATCCTTTCACTACGGGAGAGGATATAGACCTGTCGGCATTGCCTCCATGGGATTCAGAGCACAGTCATTCTGCAATCCACGACAACGCAGTATCGCCTGAAATTGGGGATAACCAAACCAACCCTAATGAGGATATTGGGAATTTTGATCAGACTGCGGCTGTCCAGAACATGAATCCCAGTACTACTGGACAGTCCACTGCTACGGCTATACCTCAGCCCGGAACCATGTCCGGAGAACTAAACCCTAGCACTACTGGGCAATCTGCCGCTACGGCTTTGATGCAATCTGGGTCTGTGCCTATAAACCAACATATGGGAGATATGGCACCTCCAGATGCCCGTGTAATTGCTTCTACTTACTTCACTGGTATGATTGGCCCTATCATGGGTCCTATAAACGGTGTTCAGCAAACCACCTTGAAGCAAACGCGCGAATCACTACCGAGCGGTTACTCTACCCTCCCTTGTTATGCACTTGGGGCTGGTGCTGCTGTCAATAACTCGGGCGTCTCATTTACTGAGGCCGACAATGAGGACTTCTTTAATCGTGGAAACAACTACGTAAACAACGCTCCCAGCAACCTCGTGGGAAATGCCCCAGGCAACCATGTGGATAACATCTCGAGGAGCTCATACAACACCACCCCCACTGACCAGGCTGCAAGCATGCTCGGCAATGTAACCGGAGTACAGGACGTCTCTTCAAATGGTTCTCAAAAGAGTACTCCACCTTCGCAGCCAGTCTATGCTGCTGGTGGGTCCCAGGGAACTACTATGCCGGCAAGCCAAGTGGATAGAAACCGTTCTAGTTCTGGTTCTTCCGGCAATTCTGGTACGTCCGAGAAGTGCAAAGCATCTTCGCCTGCCGATCAGATTACCGGCCATCCTGGAAGCCAGTTCACTGGACATCAGAACACCGAAAGCCAGCTCATCGGACATCAGATGGTTGGAAATCAGTTCACTGGAAACCAGATGGCTGGAAATCAGTTCGCCGGAAGCCGAATGACTGAACATCTATTCACCGGGAACCAGATGACTGAACATCAGTTCGCCGGAAGCCAGATGATTGCACATCAGAGCATCGGAAATCAGATCGTTGGATTGGCACCCCAGCAAGGGACTCAAGTGTATCAGGGTATCTTCCCTTCTCAGCAGGTTGCTTGCCAGAACGGCACCATGATACAATCTTCGCCGGAAACTGGATCTGAACCAATGCACTCCAGTCCAGCCGAATACCTCCCTGGCCAACTTGGGGCAGTGGAGGAATTCAACCAAGGCATATCATCAGGAAGCAGCAGAAACTCTGTGCAGCAGAACAGCCCCTCTGATGGTCATTATGCGCCCCCGGGTCAAGGAGAAGCCACCTTCCCAATTGATGTTTCTGGCCAGCCGGTCATGACCGCCCAGGCCACTGTTCATAACCCGCAGCCAAGCCCTGTTTCACTGATGGATCAGCTGATGAACCCGGAAGCTTATAATATGGACTGCGGTACGCTGTACTCTTCAGTCGAGGAAGCCAGGGCAGCACGGCCGGTGCAGGATGGCGTGCGAGAGGACTCAACCCTGCCCACCAACGATCTGCAAAAACAGGCAATTGTTAGGGCTCTCACCAAGGCGATGCTCAGTTTCAAGAACGCCGAGGATAACCCTGGAATGATCAAGCCATTCAAAGAGGGCAAGTATAGCGCTGAGAGAGTTGAATGCGTGTGCTGGGAGATATTGGTAAGTCGTGGAGCCAGGCGATACTGTTGTGTAGTGGATTTAACGTTGCTATTAGGACTGCGTTATTACCAGACAAATCTCGGGCTCGTTGTTGGCAGCTCATGGACTGAAGAGAAAGATCACGAGCGATTTGCTGACGTTCGCTGAACGCATGACTAAAGTTCTAGATTGTCTCGAAACCCAAAAAACAATTTGCAAGCATCTACTAGATGCCCCTTACATGCATCAATTTGTTGATGATCCGCAGGCTGCTCAAAAGCGTGTCATTGCCAATAAGACTTTGAACAAGCGCAAAGGTGAAGTGATGAACGCGGGCAAGCAAGTTCTCGGAGCCAGAAAGGCAGCTGAATCTACCACCATCAACCAGCCGGTTAGGGTTGCAGCGCCTACAACGTCCACAGCGTCTGCTATGCCCAGCATGGCTACCGCGCCTCCAGTAAATAACGCCGGTGCTGCAATGACCCCAAACAACACCCCTGGCAACATTGCAGCGACTGGAAGAAACCCTCCCCCTGCCACTCCATCCAACGCGTCCCAGCAGATGAACATTATGGCCCCTTCCAACAAACTCAGATACCAAATGGCGATGAGCGCAGGAACCCCTACACCTATGCCACAAGTCAGACCAGGCCCACATGGATACCAGTCGGTACCTTTGAACAGAGTTGCTGCTGCCCAGGCTTACAACAACCGAATGATGGGCCCAACCTCTCACCCAAGACAAAATGCCGGGTCCGTCACAATGCCTCCAACCGCTCAGGCGTCTCCTCATCCATACGATCCAGAGCAAACAATTAACACCCTGTTGGGACGGAACTTGATGGTCAATTATAACCAACTTGCATCGCAATCTATTCCATACTCACAGATTGGATACCACCAACAGATGGGAAATCCGGTCCAAATGGGACATCAACCTCAGATGGGCCACCAAACTCAGATGGGCCACCAGCCACGCATGGGACATCAAGCACAGATGCCAGGCCCTGTATCAGGTACACGTAAGCGCAGAAGGGAAGAAACGGACGTCGAGGACGATTCTCCTTCGGCCAAGCGGCAGCATTAGTTGCACCTCAAACATAACAACCTCGTCGAAAAGATCATCGAACAGGCTCATACGATAGAAAAGGGACTCGACGACACCAGTTGCTTGTCAATACACATCTCAACAAACTTTTGAACATAATGACATACTCTACATAAGACAGCAACGCGACAGAACTCGGTGCTCGTTATGACACAACTCTCAAACCACTCTGAACACAACACATAATATCTACACGCAGAAAGCGCGCGACAGCACAAGCTGCTTGTCAATAATCTACTTTACGAATGTTTACGACGATAACAGGCTTTTACGACAGACAGGAAAAGGACAACAGGACTTACGTCTTACGAATACATCTCTCATCTCGATTTACAAGAACATACATCTCCTCATAATACAGTCAAGACCGACACACCATCTACTACATCTAGTTTGGTCTACGAACTTACGATCTACGAAATCTACAGAGGTTTTTTGGCAGTTGTAGTTGTTTTGTGATACCCCAGTCGATGATACCCAAACTCCGACTCGCTTTCTGGCGTTGCCATTGGATTACCACCCATCTTCTTTCTTCTCTTCTCTCGTGACTGGAATACTTTCGCATTGGCTCTACACTCAGGATCCTCTACTACATTTTCTCGAAAGATCACATTCGAAGGTACGCCCTTTGGGGAATTGAGGCTAATGTGTACGACAATCTGGTCGACACTTTTGAATAAATCGGTGCTGAGCTGGCCTCATGCACTGCCTTTGCTTCAATTTGCTTCAACATTTGTTTTTTTCTTCGCTTTCCTTCAGGTACACGCCGTTCTCCCGTTTTTGTATGAGTTCTGGTGCTTAATGTTTTCTTTTCTTATTTTTTCTAATATGGTGGATTTCGTGGGAATTTGACTTTATTTGCTGCTTCTGGGATTTGACTTTCTGCTTTTGTTGTTTTCAGTTACGTATTTGATTTTATTTGATTTTCTGCTACAGTTGTGTTCTTACACGTTTGCTTTTATTTGAATTTTCTGCTTCTGAAATTTGTTTTTCTTTTGCTTCTGCGTTATCCTTCGGGGTACATACTAGTCTTTCCTATTTTCTCACGGGTATCAAATCTTCGCCTGACGTGGCTGTACATTTCCAGATTGCCAGAAACTTTATGTCTATTATAGCCCGGTAGACAAGAAATGAAATCACGCAGGTGTAATTCCATAACGTTCATAAGGGAAATTCTCCAAAGAAGGCAACAACTCTCCCCATCCATCACCGATCTCACCGGGCTTACCGGCACTCTTCAACCGACCGGCGACCATTTCGTCGGCCTCACGCTCCGGCTCGGTCTTTTCTTCCTCCTTATGTTCCCCAGTAAGCCCAGCCAGCACCTCCTCCTCACGCCCCTTATACGACTCCAACAATCCGGGATGCGGGACCCAAACGACCCGCATACCGGCTCTCCGACCGGCCTCAACGCCCGGCACCGCGTCCTCAAAGACCAGACACTCCTCAGGCTTGATCTCAGTCTCTCCCTTTTCGCGCAGACCCGAGTTGATGGTCTCTAGCGCGAGCAGGTAGATATCGGGAAGCGGCTTACCCCGTCCCTTGCCGATGCGGGGATCGTCGCCCAGGACTTGTTGAGATTTCGGGAATGCGGAAAACAACTCGCCTAGATGGCTGGCCTTCAGCTTGAAGTTCCGGCTGTGGGAAGATGTGGCCAGAGCAAGGTGTACAGGCTGGTCGGTGGTTTGAGTGGAAACAAGCTTGGCGAGGAGGTCCCTGACTCCGGGGAGGGGTTGGGACTGAGGGAAGAATTTCTCCTGAAGGGCGGATTGCTTCGCGGCGTATTCTTCGGGAGAGATGGGGAGTTGGGCCCAATGGTGGAAGATACGGCTGGCCTGGAAAGAACAGTCAGAGGAAGGAATATAAGACAGGGTAAGAGCATATGGGATGAACTGCAGCGTGGAATTCGGAGGATGGGAAAGGGAGTGTACTTACATCAGGTTGAGGACGACCCTGCAATTGAGCCTTGATAGACCATGGGAGCAAAGGCTTTCCATATTCCTGAAGAATGGCATTGGTGATATCTGTATATTTGTCCTCCGAGTCGATGAGCAGGCCATCCATGTCGAAGAGACATGCCCGCACGCGGGGTAGACTGGCTATCAATCAGCTAATTGCGAGCTATGTAAGCGGATATTAAAGCCATACTTTTGAGCTGAGCTAGGCATATTGCAGACGGTCGCCTCGGTAATTTAAATGCGAGGATAATGCGTCCAGCGTTGATGGTAAACAGCAATTACGCAGCTTGACCGTTAACGATGAACGAGTATCGGAGATCGGCAGGAGGGGAAATCAGTGCCTTAGGCAAGGAGGGGCAGCGGCATCTCCGACTCCGACTCGCCGACTCCGCGGAGCTGCAAGTAAGTAGCTTCTGGAACCACCGGAGCAAAGCAAACCACCAGTGGAATACAGGCACTTGGTGAACCTACAAACAATCAGGACAAATATGACGAACAACACGAAACAAAAGGCCGACAACGCGGCTAACAGTGACGGTGAAGAAGAAGAGGACGTGTTTCACGATGCGCGCTTCCCCGCTGAAGAAGAAACGGTGAGTGAGCATAGCTACTTCCTGCCCCTCACTATCAGCAGGATACTGATATGGATGCGAAAACCAGCGACTCTTGGAAGAATCCCATAGCATCAAAGCCGAAGCCAACAAACTATTTACCGCAGCGTGTTATGACCAAGCTATCTCGTGCTACGACCGCGCCCTCGCCTCATGCCCCAACTACCTCGATTACGAAGTCGCCGTTCTGCGAAGCAACATGGCTGCATGTTATTTGAAACTTGAAGACTGGAAAGCGTCTGTCGATTCAGCGACAGCATGCATCGATCGCTTGGATAAGGTGGTTCCTCCTGCGACAGGGGCAGCAGATGCGGAGGGCGTCAAGGGAAAGCAGCCGCAGGAGTTGAGTGACGAAGACGCCGTGGTCGAGATAACGGGTGACGATGATGAGGCCGAGGAAGAGCTGAAGCGGTTACAAAAACAGGATGAGAGGAAACGGGATGTGCTGCGTATTCGCGCAAAGGCGCTTATGCGACGGGCGCGGGCGAAAATGCAGCTCGGCGGCTGGGGGAACCTGCAAGGGGCAGAAGAAGATTATAAGGAGCTGGCTGCGATGGATAATCTTCCACCAAATGATAAGCGTGTTGTGCAGAAGGCTCTTCGGGAGTTACCTGCGAAGATTGGTCAAGCGAGGGAGAAGGAGATGGGGGAGATGATGGGGAAACTCAAGGATGTAAGTTGATGTGCTCCAGAAAAGACTAGCGGCGTGCTAACAGACTATAGCTGGGTAATGGATTCCTTAAGCCGTTTGGGCTGTCGACAGATAACTTCAACTTCGTGCAGGATCCGAAGACGGGTGGATATAGCATGAACTTTCAGTCATGACCTTCCAGTTGGTCAATGTGCTAATAGAATGGCTTTTCATAGCGCATCGCGGCGTTTGGGACTTTGATAGTTGAGCGTCATATAAATTAGTCGTAACCCATGTCCGACATGGATTTTCTTGGTAGACGATATTTACAAGCCATTGGCAGGACAGTAGTCGGTATGGATTACTCCTATTGAAGTCGCAGTCAAGTAACAGAGATTCGGCCATGCCTTAGGTTGAGCGCAGCAAAAGCAACGCGACGGCCATGGTCTTTAGAAGTCGCTTAGCAGCTGCAGCATCGGACCGAGTGTCAACAGAGCCGGGGGCAGAGTGATACCAAAAAGAGTCAAGATGGACATGGGGATCCCCGCATATCCGCACGGGGGGATTTCCGAGGGGTTGCTATATCCTTAACTCCGGACTGCCATCAATTCAAATCATTACTATTCCTCTCCACAATTACAATCATCCTCTCTCTCTTTCTTTATAAGTCACACAATGTCAGACATAATCCAGGCCACTACAAACCTTGGTGAAATCCGCGGGAAAACCACGAATGGTGTCACCCAATTCTTGGGAATCAAGTACGCCACCTTGAAGAATAGACTTGCAGATGCCGAACTAGTCGAAAGGCGCGATGGAGGCGTTCTTGATGCAACGAAAGATGGGTAAGCTGATTATTGAAAGCTGCACGATGTGTTCGCCTCTCCTTTCGGTCACACGCTAAACGAGGTCTTTATAGGCCAACCGCGATATCACCCCTAGGTGGTTGTGACTTGGAACTCAGCGCGATTCAACACACTCTACCCAAGAAGGAACTCACCCAGTCAGATGTGGACTGTTTGAATCTGAATATTGCTGTCCCTGCAGGCACTTCTGCGCATTCGAAACTTCCCGTGTTCGTCTTCATCCATGGCGGTGGTCTCATGATTGGGGCGAACTCCTGGCCTCAGTTTGACTACGAGCGTTTCGTCAAGTTGTCCATTGACAATGAACTACCAATTGTTGCGGTTTCAATCAAGTGAGTAGATTTATTGTGGCTATGCACAAAGTACGGGTTACTTAACGTTAATCAAGCTATCGTCTAGGACCATTTGGATTCTTGACCTCCGATGAACTGCGCAATGCTGGGTATAAAGCTAACAATGGGCTGCGGGATCAGAGGGTGGCTTTGGAATGGATACGCAGGCACATTGTGGATCTTGGAGGAGACCCCGAGAACATCACTGTCGCTGGGATGAGTGCTGGGGCAGGTAAGCCTTCCCTCGTTTCTCCTCCGAATGAAGGGAACTGAAAAGTATAGCCTCCGTCACATTTCATCTCGACTCCGAAACACCGCTATTCAAACGCGCTATCTTGATGAGTGGCTCTCGGTTCTTCGTCCAGGCTCTGCCATACGACGCGCACGAGGGCAATTATCAACAGGCGATGTCGGCACTTGGGTTGCATAATGCTACGTCGGACGAAAGGATCAAGGCCCTTTTGCAAACACCGGGCCAAGATCTGCTTGCTAAACTTCCTCCATCTGTTTTAACTGCTCCCGCAGTTGATGGAGACATGGTTCCGTCTGCCGTAACATATGCGCAGGTAGCTGATCAGACAAGTGATATCCCCAAGGGAAAACAGTGGTGTAGCGATTTATTGATTGGTGATGCCCAGTATGATGTGAGTAGTCGGAGATTACGAATATTCAAGTATTTTGAACTTACAATTACTTTTCTAGATCAACATTCTCGCTATTCTACTGCCTCATTTGAAGAACGCTTGTGCAGGGCGATTTGCGAAAGCCGCTCACTCCGTCTTTCCCACCAAGCAAGAATTAGCGACACAGATAATGGCAGGATACGGGTTGACTGCCGAAACTACGGACGATGAGGCTTTCCCTGCGGTTCTCAACTACCTTAACGATATCTTCATCTTGGCGCCAACGCTGACATACACGCGTGGGTGGAAAGGGCACGCAAATGTCTACTACTTCAACGAGGGAAACCCCTGGGATGGACCCTGGAAGAGCAAGGCTGGCCACATATTGGATGTCGCTTACCTGTTCCAGAACTTTAGAGAGTTCTTGACTCCTGCGCAGCAGAAGATAGCAGCTGCGTTCGCGGTTGACTTCTTCAAATTTTGTCATGGCATTAGACCATGGCCTGCCGTGGTGGGCGGCGACATCGAGAAAGGATTTAAGGCGCGAGTCTACGGTCCCTCCTCTGAGGGAGAGACAGTTGCACAAGTAGCTCAAGCCTTTGGTGACCACGCTCGACGAAGGCCAATTTTATTCGAACTATGTGACGGGGCGTCTTTGGATGAACTAGCAAGGGTCGCTGCCGTATTTATGAGAAATTAGTAGAAATTAGTACTGCAAGATTGGAATGTATGAGACGTGTAACTCGCAAGGGAAAGACCAAGGTTGCGACTTCCTTATTGAACAGGATGAACGCCTAGACTTCATTCATTATTCATTTTTCAACAAACCAACTCTTTTACTTTTTCTTCCGCGCACGGACCTAAACATCCTGACTATTCCTATTGTCTCATTCTTATACTCTCCTATAATGCAGCAGAGAAGAATGATCCTTCCAGGAGAACCTGTACCTTACGACCCTTCACGCCCATGGTTTCCGCAATATGGTGCCGGCAATGGAGAAGGGTAGGTGACTGTCACCATGAAACGCACAGTTTGATAACCATCGAAGGACTCCCTACTTCCGTGGCAACATTATAATATTGAATTCCGTCAACTACTTCCAAGGCCAGCCAATATCATTGACATGCCGAATTGTGGACGTGCATAAACCCTTTTGGAAGGCGTGTGCGGTGACCGTCCAAGTCGAGGGGCCTCTGGGCACTTTGGGCGGAACACTACACATCAGAATGTTCGACAGACGCTTTACACCAAGCATGCGACTGAGGTTTGGCTGTCCGAATTGGTGCCATGCCATCGAAGCGGGATACCGGTATTATGGGTCATGGCCAGCCATGCCGGATGCGCAGCCATCAAGTACCTCTGCAGGCAGCCAAGATCCACAAAATGCTCTTAGCTTAAATCATAGAGAAGAGCGTCTCCAGAGGGCCATGATGTATTACTACGAGACGGAACTGCAAGCGTACAACAATCTTCGTGACCTTCAAGTAGGACATATTCCCAAACTGCTTGGTACTGTTACGATGGCATGGCAAGTAACGAATGAAATGGGTTACACCTTCTTTGGATCTTGCCCTGGATTGATTCTCGTTCCTCTCGTCGGAATACCCCTCCTCGATATGCACTACATCTTACAGCATACGTGGCAGTTCATTTTCAGGGATCTTTGCAACATCAGACAGATTCTGCAGAGTCGAGGCTGGCATAGAATTGATACGACCCCGAGGAATATTCTCATCGTTCCATGCCATCCCTGGGGCCTCTTCAAAGTGGTGCTGCACAGCCTGCAATTGAACGACGGGCCTGGTGAAACTGGGACGTCGATCACATTTAGGCCTTGACGAGCTGTCACGCTGGTTCAAGACGTTGGCAGACATGAAACCATCATGAAGAGACTATTTTTAGTAGAGATACTGGGGCGTTTCCAGTTTTGGATGTTGAGGGCCTTTGGAGTTTCTTTCGATTGACACCCTCAAAACTTAGCTTAGGTAGCTCATGATCAATATGCAATTCTTAAGTTTGACTTCAGAAGACATACGGTTGAGATCCCCACCCGAGTAGACAAGGGTATCAAATAGAAAATGAGCTGTGGGAACTCAAGCGCCGGTCTGTCTTTAACATTATTTAGATTTCACAGTCACAACTAGTAACACACAACCACTCCCCACCACAACTCCGGACTAAACACCATCCCTCCCCACACACATTTCAAGAGACAGTCGCATTAACCGTAGTATTAAGGAACCCCGAACCCAGCTTCGCCTCCGTAGCCTTAATCAGCGCCTCGACAGCATTATCAAAGCTCGAAAACATCTGACCCACCACCGACTCACCACAGGTACTCTCCCTGGGATTCGTGCTCGTATCCCTAGTAGTAATAGCATCCCGCTTCTTAAAGCTAATCCCAGGGGTAATCTCCACACAATTATACTGCGACTCGGCAGCACGCAATTGACAGATCTCATCTGTCTTACAATCCCCTGTGCACTCGGAGACATCCCATCCACGGCTCTTACGAGCGTAGTAATCCTGGAAGATGGAGTCATCGTTCTCAAAGAGCACCGTGACATTGTGCCAGAAAGCCGGGGTTAGCTCCGCGGCACTGTCAGTAACGGGCGGGTCAAGTAGCGATCCGTAGGTCTCCTTGGCAGAGTAGTATTTCTCCCAGGTGGGGTTTGTCTGGTAGGTAGAGCTGGACATGTTGGTGATGTATTCGGTGAAGTCGAGGACGCCGAAGGTGACGGGATCGACGGAGTAGACGCGGAACGCAGGGTTACCGGAGGTGGGGGTCATAGCGGGCATGATGTAGGACATCATGGATGCGGTATCAGCGGATTGGTCTGTGTAGTTGGAGTAGGCGAGTTCGAACTCGTCTTTGTGGGTATGGCCGTAGAAGACGGCGGCGATGGTGGCGTCGTAGCGCTGGATGATCTGGTTGAAGTAGTTGGAGGCGTCGTGGAAGGTGTCGCCGGATCCCATGGGCATGTGGCCCATTAGCCAGACGCGTTCGCCGGCTGTTTCTGCTGCGGAGAGCTCGTCGACGAGCCAGGCGAGCTGCCCACTGGGGTCCTTTTCCATGGTTTTCTCGTAGAGCCAGAAGTTTTCTTTGTAGTAGAGGTTGGTGTTGAAGGATATTAGGCGCAGGTTGCCGCCGGAGTATTTGACTGAGTAGGCGCCGTAGTCGTCGGCTGTGCTGGCGGCGGTGGATCCGATCCATTGGCTCCAGTCGGAGGAGAGGGTGTCGTAGGCCCACTGGCTGGAGATGGTGGTGTCGATATCAGCTGGCGGGAAGGAGTTCACTGGGGCACAGTCGTGGTTACCAGTGACGCCGTAGACAAGGTCGAAGTAGTCGGCCATTCGGGAGTTGTAGGCATCGTTCAGGTCGTTGGTTACTTCGGTTTCGTTGACTAGCCAGACGGCACCTTCAACGACGTCGCCGGTGAATATGACGAACGAGGCGTTGGGAACGAGGTCGTTGATAGCCGAGTACATGCTCTCTTCCAGTGTGAGGGGGGCATCGCAGTTATGGTTTCCGTATTCGCCTGCCGGGTAGTCTGTCACACCTGGGTCGTCGGAGGAAGTATAGGGACGGCAGCAAATGGGCTTGGTGCAGTTGTAGCTGGCAGAATGGTTAGTTGTTGTCTTCCCACAGTGGGTGAAGATCGCATACTTAGCGCCAGTCTCGTACGAAAGATCGACGTGGATGTCGCTGATGTGGACAATTTGCAGAGGAGTCTCTCCGCTTGGTGCTGGACGTGACGCATTTGCGGGTTTAGCAGATGGGAAATCCACAGTATATTCAGCCACTGCAGGGTAATCGCACAGCCCGAAAATAGTGGTACAGAATAGAACCGCTGTCTTTGAGGGAACGTCCATGTTGCGCAAGTCGTGAGCCAAGATTGGGCCTTCACGGGCAATTGCACCCTCACAGACATCGTCGTCATCAACCTGGAAAGTTTAGCCTGGTTCAACAAAGAAGTGATTTGGAAGCTTACCCCAGCTAAGATGCAGACTTCCGTGATCACATCGACAAAGTCATCATTGCCCAAGTGTGCAAGGGCCTGCAGAACAACAAGAAGAGCCTACGAGTATGTACGAAGAGTGAGCATCAAGCGCTGTTATCAAAATGCCCCGTGGAGCGACAGACCTCACATGCCGCACAGGTGGCAGCATCCTCGATATCAGTCAAGATCTCGCTGACTGTCGACCTTTTGGCGATCCCAGTCTCGGTAGAAGCGAGAGCAACACCGGCAAGGGCCCCCAAACACAATAAGCCTGAAATTCTCATTTAGCCTATTATCAAGATTGGTTCAACAGACGGAGTTGCTGTTCAACAGCCCAAAGCCAAGGGTTTGTTGCGCGCTTTATATAGGTTCGACCATATAGGACCGACGTTCATATCCCATGGAGGGCGGTGCCTCTGCCAGTACCCCCTGATCACCTGTCTAAACGCACATAGTATAGATCATCCATATGACACTAAATGGATGCGGACGAAAATGGTCCCGCCTTTCTGCACGTTCTTCCGAGCTCCGCAATGATTGAATGGTGGGTAAATAGCCGGTGGAGATAGGGCAGCGTGGGCTCCATGACAGCGAGGACATGCCGAGGCCCTCGTGCTGCCGATTGGAGGACAGCCTTGCGTCAGGCCCGGACAGAAATTAAAATCAATTTAGCTCTGCAGGGGCAATGGATGAAAGCCGGATTGTCACGGAATTGGTTGCACGCTAATGTGGATAGTAATAAGCAATCTGGTGAATGTCTCGGCGATGCCTTCCCGTCCTAGTTTGGTACCGGACGCTATCTCCTGTCACCTTATGCACGACAATATGCCCAAATTTCGTACATCAAACCAGGGAGCTGAGTAGAGACGCATTTTCCAGTTTCCTTTCACTAGCAGATGTAAATATCCAATAGAATCCAGCAACTGGCAGATGCTTTGATTGACACACAGTCCAATCATCGATAGGCCAAGGCTCACGTTTGATGCTTAAAAAGCCCTGCTTATCAATAATAAGGCGCGAGCGAGACGGTCTGCCAGCTTCTCTGTAAACTTTAGCTGGGAACCACATCCAGCAGTACTCGATTCTTTAGTGAGAAAGGCGATGTTACTGCTGCAAATGAAGAAACAATCTCATGCCATCTCTTTCAGGCCTCTATTATCTCCTGAGGCAGTCATTTTATGGTATGCAATAGGATCAAGCATCGTTATACGTTGTTCGTGAAAGTCGCTGGTCCAAGGGGATAACGCTTGGGGAGACTATAAAAGTGCTTTCGAGATGACGCGGATAGTTCACGGGGCCATTCGCGAGAATCGTATAAGCATGGTAGGTGAGATGCATTTGTTCCTGACTTTTTTCTGACAGCAAAATCAGCCCATATTTCCCAGTGTTTAGGTATCATACTGAATCGACTCACACCCACACTATTTTTGCAAATTAGTTCAGGTAGCCTGCGGGATGCAACAGTGCTGCAGAACCGCGATCAGAAGGTCAGCGAAAGTAGATCTTGATGAGCAAGATACGCAGGGGATCATAACCGGCAAGATCATGTGAACTCGTCGCACTCGATGAGCTTGCGCATCTGCTGAATTGCGCCATCCTCTGAATGCTAACTTTCTATGTGCTCAGATAGTAACAGTGACTGCAACGACTGTCTATTACTAGACTTTTTATTCAAGTATCTTGTAGCATTGCTGCTTGGAAAAGGATGGAGTTAGTGGATGGGAGATGCCGGCCAGTGAGAACGACGTCATCTCTTTTTAGCTTGCACCCTTCTCTATTTAAAATCTTGATGTTCTTCGGGAGCAATCATATGGGCTCTTTGCGAGTTCATCTGGTAGTAAACACTTTACATTAATACTAAGCACCCTGTAGGGGGAAAATATAATACTAATATATATACTAGTAGTTGCCAGCTCACGGCTAGGTACATGGTAGTTATTCACACCGGCTTACCGAAGCAAAGTGTCAAGAGATATCGTGTATCATCATCCAGTTAAAGCCTGGAACTTCCGTAGGAGATACTGTTGCTCATCTTCCGACATGTGTGCTCGCTCTGTCATGGCATATCCATCTCTGAGCCGGGCAAGAAGGATCGCCTTCCCTGTCTTAGACCTGACGGCTGCTTCGATTGTTTTCGCGATGCCTTGAAAAGGGTATGCGACAAGCCCAATTCCAGCTATACGCAGCTACCAATCAGCGAATGTTCGATACGACGTGGGCAATCATTCGAATTATTGTACTTACCTGAAGGAACTTTAGTCGCAAGTCCAATGGTTCCTTTTGCAAATCCTTTAACAGCCCCTAGCGCCCCCTCTTCCCTCGCGCCTTTGATGGGCTGAGTGAATAACCCCATGAACCCATCTGTCATGCCGTCAACAAAGTTCTTGCCGCCCATAGTAGCTCCAGATTTCCAATCACGAACTGTGCCATACTGCTTAGGTTCCTCGCCATAGAGTCGAGGAACCTGTCGGAAACCCTCAGCAGCAGCATAGGGAATGTCTACCACCACGCCTTTGAAGTATGCTCCGGTGAACTTGCCAAAGCCCTTCAGAGAAGCTCCAACCATATTCCCTGCCGTTGATAACGCGTTTTTGTTGGGTCCATCGTTGATAGGAGTCTCCGTATGCATCGGTTCAGAAGGCCGCCTACTTGCCTCGGAAAGAGCCGTGAGAGATTGAGAAGACGACGATATTGTAGTTGTAGAAAGTGCAGATCCGGTCCGTGATATTGGTGGCTTTAGAGAACGACTAGATGTGTATTCCTTATATGGGTTGTATAGCATCTCGCCGGTCGACTTAAGCATTGCAGATCCTGTACTTGTAGAGGCAGAGAGAATGCCGGTCACGGGGTCCCAGCGACGGTTCTCGATATGTATCGGATTGATGGGGTTGCTAGTATGAACCTTGTGTCAGCACATGCACAGTTTTACTTAGCCTCAACTGAGAAAACAATGCTCACCAACGAAGCTCCTTTGCATTGATTTTGCCGTTGTTGATTAATAACTGAACGGCAACTTTAGAAAGGTCTATGCTATTCTTGGACCGCTTGTAAGTCCAAGTAGCAGGCTGATTAGGTATTAGGGAGCAACGGATCCTGTTCAGTGGGAGTTGACGATGAAAGGATCGAACGGCTGCTGCTACTCCTGACTCATGCTGCATCTTCGAAGCAATGTCTCGAGCAGAATTTGCCGCGGCTGGTCTCAGCGAGAAAGCGATAGCTTCAGCCAAATTCTCTGCGTTGAGTGAAGCATAAGGGATTGGCCTAGCTCCGGCGCCAGATCTTGCCACCATACTGCCCCAAAACGGTTGGCTTCAATAAGTTAGCATTGAGATTGGCAGAAAGTACTTTTCTATACAGTACTTACTCCCCAAAAAAGGGCACAATAGTAGTCGGTCGCCCGTTAGCAAGACCACACGCAGTTGTCCCAGCACCCCCATGGTGCACTACGGCAGCAACGTGCTTGAAAAGCCACTCATGAGGGCAATCATCAATGTAATAGACATTGGAACTGGGCACACCACCTATTCTGCTCCAGCCCCGTGATATAATGGCACGTACGCCAGTCCTCGCGATCGCTTCTAGAATGACCTCTGTCATTTTCTGAGGGTCATCAATCACGATGCTGCCGAAGCCTATATAAATGGGAGTCGCTCCCGACCTTAGGAATTCCTTCAGGTCGGGTGGCGGTTCGTACGATGGCATATCCCTGAAAAAGAAACCACAGACATCTAATCCATTAGTTTTCGATCTAGCCAGTAGCAATAATTATTCAACGAGTGCCTACCAACATGAGCTGGCCAGTCCCGCGGTTTCGGGATCAAGGCGGGTGACCAACAATAAGTGAAGGGGATCTTCAACGTCTCAGCCAGCCTGGGGCCTTCCGTGGTTGGAACCGGTTCCAAGTCGATGGATGCCCGCCATCGATTAACTACATCTCCCAACCTATGCGATAACGTTAGCCATGAGTTCTTACCGATCCAGTGATTGCACGCACCCTTGCCATGTGAGCCATTCTACCACACCATAAGAAACCCAGTTTGCCACATTTGGATTCATATCAGAGGAGCTCAGGTTAGCAAGCGGGTGAGGGAAAGCCTTGGTACTAGTCCAAGGCATGGTGAACATGAGGTGAACCGGAATGCTCAAAGCCTGCGCACAATGGACATGGGCAAAGCTAGGTGGATTTGCAATGATGGCATCTGCGACAAATGGGATCTTTGTAACAGGGTCATCTTCGATGCAAGACTTCCAGCAGCCATGAAGCATCTCATTTACCATTGCCCTCTTCTTCTGGACTTCTCCAGCGCGTAGGCTGCTGATTTGAGGTATTAACCCGGGGTTCTTGACCATGAAAGCCATCAACTCGGCAGGATCACCTCCGATAGGGTAGAACTCAAGCCCGGCTTGAGTGACAAAATCAGAGAAGATATCGTGTGTGGCGATTCGGACACGATGACCGTATTTTTGTAGCTCGGTTCCCAAGGCGATGAATGGTTGCACATCGCCTCTGCTGCCCACAATTTGTATCACGATGTTCAGTTGAATGCCAGGCTGCAGTAGCTCCTCCTTTACCGGTTGACCTTCGAAGTAATCTGGAGGTGGGTTTTGGAGATCTTCTTGCTGTAGCTCAATGATCGAGGCTAATGTTCTTGCCAAGCTTGAATCTAGATCGACATTGACGCGGCCATTGGCTTTGTTGATGGTTAGTCCTTCTTCAAACTGCTATGCTCATAGTCATGGAAATGATCTGCTCACCCTGTACGTCTGCCGATTCGACCACAAGTCCACCATCAGTGTATGGTGCATAGGGCGGCGGTGCCTGGTCATTTGATGATGAACCAGGGTTGCTATAACCCAGCCGTGAGTCTTTTCCCATATCTCAACGGCACACCCAATCGGTTGGAGCAACTTCCTATTGGAAAGAAGCAGTAATTGAAGATAAATCTCCATGGCATCTTTTGGGAGAGATATTTATGGTCATGAGGGACAGGCAATAAGCTTTGTGCAACCCCTGGGAGTGAGTCCCTGCTGTACTTCGTATTCGTTTTCCTTACGGGAAGTGGACTAGTGTGACACTGAATAGTCCAAAAGTAGAACTACAAGCAGTTTTCATCAGCTTGGCATGATGTTGAACTGCGATGGTACATTTCTTTGAAAGTATCTATGGCAGCGAGTGGCACTGGGAGACAGTAGTACTAAGGATCTACTACACATGAGGCGTAGCAATATAAAATGGGTCGAGCAATCGATGCTAGCAGCGGTGATATGCGGGTATAGCCTTCTTTTCTTCCGTCTAGAATACAAACCACGACAGTTATTAATATTGCTGTATCTGGAGGATTGATCCGCGCCGCTACAGCAAATAGTGTGTTGAATGCATCGATCTCATGCAGAGAACGACAATTACAAGCAGAAAGAAGGAAGCAACCGCGGGATGATGCCGGGATGGCACGTGCTAATTCCGTGGCAATTACCTGATCCGGTTAGCGGCGGATGTCGGGGAACGGACTGGAGAAGGCGGGTTGCTGATGACGGTCCAAGATAGACCGACTTTAAATCGAACTACTTCGTATCTTACTGCTGCCTCTCCATCCCCAACAAACCTCGTTGCATGAGGGACTCGCTGTCCAACTCACTAGGGGGAAATGATTCCAGATATGCCACCGGTTCCTCTTGGCATGCTCGATCTCTCCCAGTGATATCGGATCACCCCAACCATTTACGATCGCCCCCTCTCCGTCTCCTCGCATCCGCGCGACACACTTATACCCGCCAACCCACGGATGCTTACTATTGACAGATTCGCTTTCCGACTGAAACCAGATCGCTCAGGCATCGCTTCTGCTTCCTGAGCATCAGTCATGTCCATACTTCCATCGGCCGCTTCAGCCGCAACAGCTTCAATAACTGCTGCGCAGTCCCTGAACACCACTGCATCGATCGCCGCTCATTCCTCACTGTCCTCGTCATCGCGCGAACTCCTGTCGCTTCCGCTACGCGGACTCTCCCAGGCAGAGGCCTTTACATTCTCTACCGTGCCTAAGCAATTCGCCAAGCTAGTTGGGCTGCAGGATATGGCGACGCGATTTTGGGGGGCAGCTTCTGGGACGGGGCTGGAGCCTGAAGCAGTACTGGCAACGCAGACAGCCGCTGAAGCTGTCAGAGACGGCGTGGTTGATGCCGCTGCGCAGGCTGACTCTAGTCTCCATTTCTCCGACATCCTACAGGCCGTCATGAAATTTAGTGGTTTCTTCTCGTACCTGACGAGCCGGTGGTCTTTAACTTGCTTTACCGTGGTAAATACTGATTTCCCCGGCTAGTCGCTTCGTGAAATGGCCAGGCTAACCTATCAAGGCTCTTATATTGAATAGAATTACAATATATGCCTCCACTAGAAGACACCTTAATCTGGATTGGACTAGGCGATTGGCTCTGCGCATCGTTCCTATTGCCCTTTTCGTTACTCAAATCTACGCACTTCTTCGGTCTATCCGTTGTCAAACATCCCCGGAATACTCTACCATACGCTATGGCACGCCGGGTAAACGCTTGCTATTCGATCATTCCGGCGGAGGGGGCTTCTTGCATGCCCTAAGCTCCACCCTTTTACCTTGGGAAACAGACGAGCAGTCTTGCAGTGCAGTGCACATGGGCCGTCCTGTAAATGCCTCAGACATATCATATGGCTCTTTCCGACTGCTCTGGCCAGTTTTCATCCGCCTCTGCCTCAGTCACTTTGTCGAAACCGTCTCCTGCGCTTTGCAGGGACGAGCAGTCGTCACAGAAGCTGGCATGTCTATTTTCGAACACTCGCTTGCCTTTGCAGAGGCAGAATCTGTAATCAGCCAGACTCTTGGTCTTGGTATCTTTGGGTTGTCAAAGCAAAGCAGTGCGAAAGATATCGCTGGAGAGGGCGGGCAATCTACCCTGCATATCCTGACCCGAACTCAAGCTTTGGAGCGAATGAATGTCACTCCCGAGTTATTGCTGATCGCGATGATCTCGTGTTGTAACAGTCTGACCTCTAATGTTCTAGATGTCATTGGCAGACAAAGTCGTTACCGCTTGGTGAATACTGCTTTTTGGGGCCTATGCTTCATGTCGGCTATGGCGTGGGGCTTGTTCGGCGGTTCTCCAGTTGGAAGCGACAGTGTCGTTTTAAAATTTCCGACTGTATGCATTGTGGGGTTCATTCCTCACCTTCTCATCCTGCTAGGAATCATCGCCTGTGTCTTCATATACGTGATTGCCCTGTTAATCACAGCCTTCTCGCTGCCTATGCAGACATCGGGCTCTTTGACACTTCGAGAAAGATTTTCCCTTGCACATGAGAATATGCAGGGCGCCAGTCAGATTCAAAATATTCGTATTAATTGGCACGAGGACTTTTACAGCACGCTGCTAAGGATCGGTTACACGGCTTTGACGGCTGCCAGCGAAGCAGTCTTTCTCAATGAAGGAAGGCGGGTTTCCGCGCGCAGGATGACTTGGTTGGAGCAGGATAGGCTGGCCGAAATAGAGTCTCATCGCAAGCAGTCATCTTGGAACCCCCGCAGTGATCCCTCCGCGGATATGTGCTCTGAGAATGGGGAGTTAGACTTCGATATCACCGAGTCAACCGTGGAATGGGAGAGCGGATACTCGCGCGAAAAGAAAATTGAGAAGCCAAAGCCAGGCTCCAGGCCTGTTCGCCCGCAGAATGATGCAGGTGGTGTGGGTACCTTCAGGGGCGTGGTTCGCTGTTACCATGGATTTGCGTTCTTCCGAGGCATCTTCTATCTTGTCCTGAAGTGGGTTGCTTACGGCATTGACAAGCTTCTCTCCCGGATGGGCATAACTGCCCGGCCACAGTGGTTGAAATCCGCGGTAGGGTCACCAAAGGACTCACAGAAGAAGAGAAAGGGCAACCGCATGGATACTCTAGACTTTTGGATTTTGACAGATGATGGAGCTTTAGAGCTACCCGACGACCATGAATTCGATGTAGAAAGAGAGATGCGAAAAAGAGAAAGAAACCAGGCCGCTGGCTGGGAGGAATCCGATGAACGCCGACTTGACGACAAACTCTACGGTTGGTGGAAAGTGGGAGGCTCATGGGGCAATCAGGACCAGAGCTCTGATTACGCACCTTCTGTTGACGACTGGGAGGACACTACGAGTGTCATATCCATGTCGACGACGACCGGCTCCGAGTGGGAAGGATACGAATCCGACGGTCGTCGCACTCCCACTCAAGACGACCCCTTTCCGGGTCGTTTCTCCCGAGAAAGTACTCCAGCTCAAGAACCGCTCGTGGATATCGGCGCCTTGGCACGACTGCTGGATCCTCGCGATCAAGAAAGCAGACACGAAGCGCGCATATTGTCTGCTCACCTGGCTGCTGGCCGTGAGGGTCGGATAATGACCCGTCGGCAGTTCCAAAAACATGTTGAACGGGACCGAGCCCAAATCCTGCTTAGCTCACGATTAGCACAGCCCTCTACACATGAGTCTACTAACGGCAAACGCAAGCCTACCTCTGAGGAAGAAGCCGAGCTTCTCGAAAACCTCATCCTCTCGCGAAGAGCCGAGATGCGGTCCGCTCCAAATGCAGACGAGCAGACGTGGGAATCGGGTGCCTCGGGTCTTGGACCCAGCGGGCCACCGTGCGTCATTTGTCAGACTAACCCCCGTTCTATCATCACCTGGCCATGTCGGTGTCTCTGTATCTGCGAGGATTGCCGTGTTAGTCTCGCCATGAATAACTTTGGAAACTGTGTGACATGCCGCCAGGACGTTGCAGGTTATGTCCGGTTATGGGTCCCATAAGTCTTGTTGTCTTTTCCGCATCGGCCTCACGCTTGACATATCGAGGTCCTCATTTAGCAACATTAGCGTAATTTGAATGCAAAGCGATAGATAGAGTGATTAATTTACATTGTACCATCTAGGATAATATACTGCAGTGCGGATATAGTAGTTCCCATCCACACCCTATATATACCATTCCTTGAAAGCTGTACTACCAATAAAGACATCCAGATACTATCATCATCAACCAGTATAGCCACGAAGTAAAACCACCCATTAAGCCCTCTCCCCCTAAGCCCACCAACACAAGCTGGAAGGACCTACTAGCACATCCATCACAGTACCTTAGTCTTCATTTTCTACATTAACACGCAGCCGTGAACCCACTCGCTCACCCAACAACAACAAAAGCAACAAGCAAAATTCCCACTCATATTGAATACCAGTCTCACACTCTAACACACAAAGATGCTGCTGGTCCAGATTCGAAACACGCATTCACTGACCAGTCCTCACCACATACATACATACATGCATCGATCGCGTAATGTATACTTCCTCACGTCAACACCGTCATTTACTAATACAGATCTCTTCGTTTTCGCTCGTTCTCTCGGCGTTATCGCAGCATACTCGTTTCTTCTCGGCGTTATCACGAATACGCGCGTTCTCACATTCAGAAGTTCAGAGGTACGTTTCTTCGCTATCGACAGGACTGAACTGATCTGAAAAGACTAATCATTATCTCGAATCCAGTAAGTGATGATGGCTCAGTCCATTCGGGGGGGTTCTTCTCGCTCAATGAAGAGGAGAAGAAAAACAAGGGAAAAACTGACCATGGGTCAATCCACAGATAAGGTTGCTGTCGTTGGGATATCAACAGTAAGACAGATTCAATCTGGAGAAAAAGGAGAGGATGATCAGAAAATCTGACGAGAAATACCAGCGCAACCATGGCGTCGTCCACTGATCATCCTCATGACAGAGAAAATAATCAAGACCATAACAAGCCCAACAGACCGGCCCTGAAAATCGACACATCCATCACCGCACGTACTCCTACTACTACCGCTCGCGCCAGCGGCGGTACTGAGGTGCCGTCTCCAGAGACGTCTTCCCCACCGCAGAGTGCCGTTAGCTCGATGTCGACTGCATCGTCCATTCTGTCTAACTCGTCAAGGGAGTTCACATTGCAGCTCGTCCATACCAATGAGGCCGGTGGTGATCCCGACGACGATATCGTCATTCTGATGTGGCCTGTTACTCCTGTTTCGGCTCCAGCTCCTGCACCTTCTCTGGCTTCGTCCCCGGCTTCGCCGGTCAATGAGACTGCCCCCGCTCAGGAGCAGGATCATGTCCAGGAGCTGGGTGGCGGGGGTGTCCAGATAACTTGGTTCAATCAGGCAACTGTGGAGGATATCGTTACAGCTATGGCTGAAAGTCTGATCTCCAATGTGCCGGGCGCCGATTGTGACGAGGGTAATGTCGACCAGATGGATCAGAGTACGTTTTCTGGTAGTAGTGCGTTAGCCAGTTAGAAACTACTATGAAGAAATATGCTAATGGGTACCATGAAGCACTCACTAACAGCGAGGGAGTCATCGACGACATCCACCAGGACACAGCGGTTACTGAGCCCTGCGACCCTGGATATGAAGCTGACACTTCGACTAATCTGGACGACGACAGTGACTATGAGATCGTCCATGCTTTCCGGGAAAACGTTGTCCGCGACGGCCACGATGATGCTGTCGAGCACCAGGAGGGTCATGGGCATTCCGCGTCGTCGGCCGTTCAAGAGTGACTGATTGATGAACTCGCCCTGTCAGTCAGCTACCACCTCCCCAGTCCCGATTGGGGAGTGTGGTAGCTGACTGACAGCGAGGATCGCGTCTCGTGAAAAGTTCGCTCTTTGGCGTTTGGTTTTCTTTTCCGTTCAGGTTGAGCGTGGAGTAAAGGGAGTTAAGGATCAAAGGGGAAAGAAGTTTTAGAGACTTGCTTTATTCTTATGGGGTTGGAGTTGGGGGTGTTGTGTTGTTTAGCAGGTCTCGGTTGGTGGTGAGGGAAAGAAGAAAGAATGAGCTCGGGGGGTCTGCTCTTTATGTATGCTAAGCTTGGAGCTAGCGTACGGTCGTTTACTATCGTTTACGATAATAACGAGTTAATATGATCATTTCTGAAAGCTTCTGCTGATATTGAGTGTTCCTGGGCTCGTTTCATGGGTGAGTATGTGGTGCAGTCGCCGTGCATTCAATTGAAAGTGGTTTGTAGGTGTGTTCCGGACCCGGCTGGGTCAGAGTTCTACAGTGATTTCCTGCACATTCCAGTGCCTTGCTGGGTTTGCGGGCTTAGGAAGCACGTATTAGATGAAGTGATAGTGCAATGCCCAGTATAGGCAGTAAGATGGTTTCAAAATCAATCAAGATCTCTTTCTTGAACAAAACATCAATAATATTAAGACCATGCAGAGACATGAATGGGGCTCAGTAAGAATCCATATTGGGGTGCACCCAGTGGAACAGAAGTAAAAGTAACACCAAAACGTAACTGAGAGAGGCCATAGCAGCAAAATAGCAGAAGGAGAGGCATGCTATACACTTCTCATATTCCATGGAAGAATCCAACAGTCTGCCTTGCTACACCGTAAGTCTGTCTATAGTACGCACACTGCAGCAGCAGCAATAACTATAGCCCCAGCTACACCCGCCTTGACAGTCGACGCAGAACCAGTCGAAAGGGGAGAGGATGGAGATGCCGTAGATGATGCATGCCCAGACTGACTGTGTGAGCCTGGAGTTGACGGAGCGTGGGAGCTAGATGCCGACGCTGATGCAGATGCGGACGAGGAATGCGACACCTTCGAAGATGATGCAGCACTAGAAGAGGATGCTGTGGGGAGGGTCGCTGATGCAGCGCTTGAGGAGACAGCTTCTGAATCAGTAGTTGAAGTCCTGGGCATAGACAAGGTCGTAGTCTCAAGGCCACCGCCCACCGGAGGGATAGAGATAGGATGGCCTGCGATGGAACACTGTCGGACGACTTCGCTAGATACGGCTGGCAAGACATCAGTTTAGTCCATTACTCAAGGTAATGGGTTGGCTCCTACCAGACTGGTCGGCAACGTTGCATGCTTTTTGGACGCAGGGGGTAATGGTGGTGGGAAGATCTGGCTTCTGGCAATGACAAGCAAAGTCTGTCAACTGTGAGCATCCATCATGCTGAAATGCACTGATGAAGCAGTTTATCTAAGGGAAGAGAGACGATGTCAGTCAAGTGGACTCCATCAGCTGGGCGTTGAAGCTTACAGAGCACGAAGGGATATTGGGGAGCTGTGCAGTAGCAAGGGTGCTAGCGAGCAGAACGAGAACTGTGTGAAATAGCTGCATTGTTGAGATACTTGGCTTTCTACTACTCGAAGTTGTTGTAGCTTGCGTCGAGAAGAAGGTAAGTGTAGGCCAGAGAGCGATAAACGATGGCTACCAGACAAGTAGATCAGAACAAACGCATGGGCAGAGGACCTCGCTTCTTATAAGCTTGTGCCACTGTTTCACGGAACTTTGGAACCGGTATCACATGCATATAATGCTCCCATTGAGGCATATCGCATTGCCCCTTTTCCATGTAGATTGAGGACATGCAGTGGGAGATGCTCAATCCATCTAGGAACCTCCGGCCCATTGGAGTGATCGGGCAAATACCATCTTTCAATGCGCACGGCCATTCAATTAAATATGTCTTACATTGTTGGCCGATACCCTTCTTGACCTATGCGTTGGGTTGTTCTCGGAAGGACATGTATAGTATAGGCGGATATCACTGCCGAATGAGCAAATTGCGACGTAGGACAGGTAAAATTGCACGTAGTTCGGTGACACGCGGATTCCTGTCCAGAGCGTGTGACAGTCGCTGTTATACTATATTGAGAACCTCAAATTAGAACCGTTGTAGAACCAATGGTATCTGTTGTCAATGTGAGACCAAATAACAAGGAGCAGACTTCACTAAGCGGATTCGAGGATATTTCAGCGACAGGCATCAGCTATGGAGCCTGGAAACAAACGGCCGCAGTCATCTGGTGCGATGAGCATGCAGGAAAGACAACACCTGGAAGCGTTGAGGTCCAAATATAGCGACTCCCCAGTTTTGATCGTAGATTGGCCAATGCAAGGGCTTCTTGGACGTCTCGAAGGGGGCTTGCAGTGAACGTCCCGTAGGACAGTGTTAGTAGAACCAATTGTTTGGTAGCACCGAAAGGGGCTTTTTTGTTCAACCAACCGAGTAGGAAGAGCTCAAACGCAACGTCTCCCGGAGCCTAGACATCTTCGGGTCCTTTACACGGAAGCATCCAACCCTCTTTGTGAGATACTGTGTGACCAGAGTGGTCAGGTTCAACTTCGCAGTTGCTGATCAGAACTTTCTTGAGTGGCGTTTTGAAAATCACTAGTTATACAGTCGCCCAGCCATGTAGTTCAGATGCTTACTTATGTACCTTGATACCTGTTACTTTGAGTGGCGACTTGTTCGACAGTGTCTGCAGATCAAGAGCGTACACTGGTGAGAATGAAAAATGGCAATCAAAACAATGTAGGTCATTCCAAAGTAGTAAACCAAAGGGTATGCGCAGAGTTATCCCAAACGCCTGTCCAACAAACACCCTGTACTCCCAAGTCTGTCCCCCGCTGGCCCCCGGGACAGAAATATATAATGCGCAGTGTCCCACCAAAAGCATACTCAAGACAGCAGCTCGTCAATGTACGCCCTCTGTTTAGTGTCTTCATCCGGTTTCAACAACACTGCCAACACCTCGAGAGGAGGATTGAGGCCTAGCGTATGCGCACGTCTCCATCGCTTGAGTCGAGCAATTCCAATGCAAGGCTGCAGTGATAGAGCGTTAGTTCAAGGGAACATGTGGTGTACGAACGAAGTCAGCATACCCCGTATTGGCTTGAAAGGTCGAAGTTGCGCAAAATCTTCTCTCGTAGATCGAGGCCCTCCTGGTGAACTGGTGGAAATGATCAGCGTACTTATCACAGGAGTTGCCTGACTGGGATGTGTGACTCACCTCTAGGCCCTTGTCTCTTTGCCTCTTCCTTCTTCCAGTATTGTTGCAGTTGCCTTTCGGTGATCTTCTCCGCCTTAGCATCCTCTTCTGACCGTGGTTGCTCAATCTCCGCCCGAGCCTGCTGCCTCACGGCAAGCTCTGCCACATGGGGCTGCGAAGGCTCCGTGGAAGTAACAGAAACCTGTTCTGCTTCGGATACATCGTCTACTGTTGGAGTATTTGATCGAGAAGCGTCAATCAAGTCGAGATCCTTGGCTTTCTGAGAGCGTGTGGACGGCGCTGCTGATGGCTTGGTGACTCTGGACTTAGAGCCGAACGAGAGGGTCGCCTGATTGGAACGAGTGGCGGCAGTATTGCCTCCGCGGCGACGAGTGGGAGGCATTTTGCAATTGTATTCAAACGACTTCTTCTATCAATAGGTATGTAGCCAATATGCAGCACTTCGATGAACCAAGTCCAGGCTGAAGGAAAATCCAGGACTACGTTCTGGGCCAGGCTTGGTTGAGAGTGTGGGGGAGACGATGTCATCATGGTTCTGTTGCACATGGCAACCGCCGCTACCGGATTTACTTCCACCAACCCCAATCCAGTTCCATCGCCTCTGGAATCCCAGCAGAAGTTGTTCTTGTTTGCTTACTTGAATGGTATGGTTGAGTATAAAATAACGTTCTTCATGGGTTTTTACTAGCTATATAAATTTATAGCTAGTCAGTCTGTCGACATGTCTCACGTAGTCAACCCGCCGGCTTACTGTACTATTGGCCTGATAACGAAGAATATTGCGGGGTAACTAAGTACTAGATAAGTACTTAGTAGTGGTACCTGGAATTGGTGGACGAAGCAGCCTCCCGGCCTGCAGCTGACCAAGGGCCCTTTTTCAAATTGTAAGATAGTAGTATCCACTTTGGTGGTTCAATGGGGATATCCTGTAGAAGATCACATTTAAGGTGAAACTGCGCATGCCACTACGTTGCAGAAATCTGCACGTTTATCTACTATGCTAGTGCATCGATAGGTTGACTTTACCTGCTTTGACTTGACTAGTGGTTATATTGCCAATGTTCTTTCGTCACTAATATACAGTATGGTGGTTGTGATTGATAATCCTTGATTGGAAGATTTACCTGCTTATCGCTAGCTAGTATGGGTCAGTCACATGGCATCATCGATAAGAAACAGAAACAAGACCTGCAGGGCGGGAACCAACGAACCAACGATTGACCGCTTTTTGCAGGGGAGCTTCAAGTGGAATCCATCCAAGCATGGATCAGCGCCATGGAAAGATCCAGCTCTACCTGTCTATTCCACAGAATGCATGAATTGAACTTAGTTGACTGAGTTCACCGTAAGCAGATTGATAAGAGTCCATACACAGTAAAGGAACAGGAGCGGTCAGCTAAGAATGCATCCAGGATGCATTTGCTGTCAATATTTACTTCGTACAGGAGGATGATTAATAGACCAGGCGGCACCCAAAGCTGTTAGTGCTTAATATGCAATCAATTTGCCGCCCAGAGTTGCTTCGTCGTTTCCCGCTGCATAATCATTAACCACGCCCCATTTATTGAGAACGACGATCAATAGTTAAATGTTCTGCCTGGTGGAGAGCTCAATAGTTTAGTTAGCACCAAGAGAAGTTGAAATGTGTCATTAGCTGTCTTCCGAGGACGGAGTGCCCTGCTCGTATTGATAATATGCGGACGGTCTGACAGGGGGAATGGAGTCGGGGATGAGTTAAGTTGGTTTTAGTAGTTCCTTCGTTATACTCCGTAACTGCGCACAGAACAATCGCGGCTGGCTGGCCTGACAAGGGTCGGGAAAGAAGGTCCAGTTCAAGTAGTTCCGTGGCTGCCGCTGGGAACTTAACCTGCTTAGCCGCCGCAGATGTTCCCCATCACCTTCTCCCCTCCCCACATCAGCGCTTGTAAACAACCCTCGATTGCTTCACCAACGTCGCACCAGCTTTCTCTCGCTTTCCAACATCCTTCGACACTTACCCCGTTTTTCCTCCCTTTGCCGCTTCCGAATTCCTGTCTGACGCCGCCCGCACTCGAAGCGGTAATCGCCTAGCCTCGCCCAGACTGGGTCCGAACTTCACGTTCCATAGCAACGAGAGGGGTGTACCGCAACTGCGCCCTCACAATACCTTGGGTGCAGCGCTATTAAGCGGGTTTCACACACCATATTTGGCTTCTCTATGAGATTACCGCCGATATATAGCTCTTCGAGGTCGCATCTTCTCCGCCGAATCCCCGGGGCGCATCCCTCTCACCCGCCGCGTGCCCATGGTGGTGCGGTAGCAGTGCTCTCAGCATGGCCGCCTTCGTGCGAGTGTCGGGGCCGCCGAATGGCCATTTCCTGATCGGCTACCCCGGTATATCTGCAACAATGGTGAGGACCGACTATTCTCTGGTCTATCTCTGATACATACAGCCCTTGCTGACCCCCAGAAGCCACGTATCGAAGGCAAGGTTGAGATCAGGCCTAGCGTCGGCATCACAGCTCCCGTCAATGTGTCCCTCGTCACCATATCCCTTCATCGCCGTGAGACAATACATCCCTCCGCCGACTCCGTGACCAAGAAGCACCTCGCGCCCCCTAGGAAAGAAATCACGGATATTGTGGGCAAGGAGATGCTCCTCTTCCGCTGCCCAGCGGGTCGAGAGTACGAGGAAGTGATATCCATGGATTTGCCCTTCGTCCTTTTCATTCCATTCGGGCGCGGAGGGCCGGACGCTTCGAGAAGAGTTCCACCCGCCAGTTTACAACTCCCTAGTCGCACCGCAGAGACATTCTATGAAATAGTGGTCATGGTTCAACAAGGTCATTCGGATCAGCGAAAATACACATTCCCGGTTCCCATCTCACGCTATGACACCCTCTCCACATTTGGAATGTACAACCGTCCTGAGTCGGCGGAAAGGGTGTCGGACCATTTGGTCACCTTGGGCATATCTTTGCCTCGGTGGTCTTACGGCCCCCTTGACCCTGTGAGCGTTTACGTTAAACTATCGCCCAATCTCGACTGGATAGGCAAAGCTAGGAAAGTCACGATCAACAAGATTACTATCGGTATTGATGAGGAGATCATCTACAACCATGAAGGTGACGAGCCACAGCGGAAAGTGAGGACCTTGACGAAAAGAACAGAGCCCATTGGGGTGAAGCTACCCCCGTCGGGCTTTTTGACGAATCTGGGGTTAGTATTTCCAGCCAAAGATCTTCGCGACTCCAAGGGTATTCTTCCCAGAAGCGATATGGCTTTTCCGGCTTATGCTGTGACGGGGTTTACGACAACAGCGAGTCTTTATAAAATCGAATACTATCTCACAGTAAAGGTTCGTCTTCCCACCTGCAGGTGCAGCCACGTGACTTTGGCTAACCATCATACCACAGGCTCACTTGACTTCCGCCAGAGATATTGTCATTCGACAGCCGATAGTTGTATGTCCTCTTGATCATGCTGGTTGTAAAGAGGAAATGGATGCTATCGAACAGGCTGCCCGCGAGGCGGTTCATATCAATCCGGATAATCCCATGCTGCCGCTTCCCTCTATCGTGCGGCCCAACGATCCCAATGCTCTTCGTCATCTGGGTGTTGCTATTGTCGGCAATCAAAAGAAGCCCTTGATAGATTGAGCCACCGTTGCCAGTTCGGACTCAAAAGTCCACCATTTCCAACGAAGCATGCCCAGGCTTTCGGCTGCGGGCTAATCGGGCCATTTCACAGCGCCAGCCCCAGAACAACGCCTGATACGCGCCGATAGAGCCTGACCGCGTCGTATATTTCTTTTCTGATTCGGCGTGCTTGCTGTGACGCAAGAAGCGTCATTACGTCTTACGAATGCATGGGCTACGGAGTTTTGTCGTTGCATGGTTTTCCTGGTAGCCATTTCGTTCCATTTTTTGTTGGCCGGAGCAAAACGGGGTGTTTGGGTTGCCTTTGCTTCATACGGAGGAAAGGCCGGGGGGAGAGGTTCCATTCTGGTTGGTTCACGTGCTTTCCCATGCATGTTCTAGTGGTGCATGCGCAATATAATATGTAAGATCTACCTTTTCACGGCTCAATTTTGGAAGCGAAAGAGAAGGAACCATTATCAGCAGCTAAACTTGGATTCAACATGTGGCAGACAGGGCAGATGGATGGTTCCGTCCGCATAGTTCACAATATTTCTTGCTTATCACGCAAGGCCGACTATCTGGAGTGCTATATAGCGATGCTAATTCCTGGAACGAAATAGAACGAGAGCCACAGACACAGCGAGGCGAGAGGCTCGTACTTTTTCAATCATCTGCCGCAGCAGCAGTATCCAACACATTCAGATTTTGTAGGGTATTCGTAGAACATCGTAGCATAATACATAAAACAGCCATACAGTACGCTTGTCAAGACATAGACTCTCCGCATACAGGGACTCGCGTCAAGAGGTCGTTAGAATGCAAATTAAATAATCAGAAATCCAGCCCCTCCATCCCCACCTCATAGTCCAAGTCATCTCTCCTCCCCAATCTTCAAGAATTCCATAGCAGTGCTCAACATATCCGGATCAAGCTCGCGACGATTGCGCTCATTCATATCCTTCTCCACACGTCTCATAAACTCCTTGAGCATCTCCACAACACACTTGTATTGTGGTGAACGGGGACCGAATGTAGTCAGTGTGTTGGAGAGATTCACGGTGATCTAAACTGCGTTAGACGGGTAGGCATAGATTATGGATGTAATTTACCTGGGTGAAGATCGCTTTATAGTCAGGACGAGGATCTTCCATTCTGGAGAAATGGGCACAAAGGGTGCTGCTACTGGAGCAATGTCGAGGAATTTTATGATGGTGATGGTGGTGCGGACCCTTTTGAATTTCAACCCCGCGGTTGTCCGATCTGATAAGCAGACCTGAGGAGAATGTTGGGCCTGAGAGGTTTAGGCGTCAGTCGTCAACGCTGCGCACAAGAGCGGTCTATGGGTGTGTGACAGGGGCAGAATTGCTTGGTTGGAGTGTTGTGGATATGGTATTGGTCTTGATTGGGTTATTATCTAGCAGGGGTGGTGAATTTCTCCCGGAATATGCAATAATGTACTCCAGACGCAATATGATCACACTGCAATTTATTGAATCATCAGTACGATGACGATGTCGAGATATTAGTACTGTTATATATTATAGATACGCTCAAAGTAAAGGCAATAATGGTATGAATTTATTACAGAAAAGCATCCTGATGCGCTACGTCTGGTTCTCATTATCGATGTCCATTGTTCGGTGTTAAATCATCAACCGATAAGAAGCTGTTAAAGAAGTTCCCCGCATAAAGGATACCTAAGTATGCTAATGAATAAGTAAGCAACTCTTTTAGGCGCCCCAATTGTTTCAGCAGAACTGGTTGGAAATGCAAGTTGAAAGGCAGACCGCAGACTAAGCCCGAAACTAAACCCCGTGCATTCAGATTTTCTTATCGGAAGTGGATATCGATCCGCCCGCGCAGCTTAACTTTCTTTCCACTCTCGCTTTCCCCTCACGCGCTCTACATCCCCGACCGATATTACATGCTCTCTGGATTGGGTCATTGTCGGCCGGGATCAAAATGGCTGACATAGATGAAGCCGTCATTCATATGCCCTCGCAGGATGCGAGCGCTCACATTGACACCGACCTCTCCGACGAGACTCAGGACTTCCGCATGCTGAACAGCATTTCCTTGTCAGTGTTACCACGCGTCTATCTGCACCCTACCCCAATTACAGCTTAATGCGCAAATGGCATACTGACAATGGAGGATACAGCCTCACAGATGGTTCCCAACAAAGTCTCCCCAAACGCGGTGAAAAGGACTTCGAACCGAATCCGACGCTCTTCCAAGCCGACATTCTCTCCGCCTCGCGGCAGGCCATGCACAATGCCCTTTCGTACCCTCGCCTACACCACCCGAAGACACAGGTTGTTGGAATATACTCTCCCAGTGGGCCGATCCCGCTGCGATCTGCCCAAAAGCTAGATACCATCACGGAAGAATCGGAGCCCTCGAAACCCGCAGGCTCGGATATAGGCGTCCACCCCGACTCGTGTGTCTATGTTCCTGCCCCGAAGGGACAGTACTTCAAGTCGATAGGTCAGGCTGATCGTTGGAATCGCGTATGGTTACTTCCGGAGGAGGCTCTGTATCTACTTGAGAGAGGGACCTTAGATATCAGGTGGCCGTGCTCGGAGGTCGGCTGTGCTGACGACGAGGGGACGGACGACTCTGGTATCCCGATGAGCTTACAGGCGGCTTATGCGGCGTTCATGGGGCGGAGCGGTCTGACCAGTGAGCGGTACTCGGTTTATACGGGATTGAGGCGGTTGGGGTATACGATCATTCGTGCCCCGGGGTGGCACGATGCAGAGGAGGGCGATGAGACTAGCGAATCACAGCAAACAGCACTAGAGAAGCCCCAGGGTCTGGGACTTGGGATTGCTGGGGTGTTTAGGCAGCTTTTGCAGTGGCTGTACAAACCTGGTAGTGCTACAACTGCGTTGGGGCCTGTTGTGGGCCTTGGGATTCATCGGAGTTATGGTACGTTTCCGGCTCTCACTGCGCTCGCGGTTATGCTGACGATCTTTCAGATGACATATATCAGAAGCTCTCTATCATCCCCTGGTATGACCCGACTGCTTCGCCTTCTCCCCCGCCTCCCACGACACCGCCCTACCGTGTAGTCTTCCATATCTACAAGCCATCCACACCCTTCAAGAAATCCGCCCCTCCGACCCCTGACTTTAGGCTCGCCGTTGTGAATGCGCGCACGCACACCACGATCCCTACATCCGCTCAGCTTGGCGCATTGCTCGAGAGCACACCGCTCGACCCACCAGTGGGCGAGAAGATGAGTCGCCAGCTGTACCAGCGACTCCGATACGGATACAGGAACGTGATCCTGGCTGTAGTCGACGAGGGCGTCGTGAGTTATCTCCGAATTGCAGACTCAGCATTTGGCAAGGAAAAGCTTTATAAGCAGCAGAACACGAAAGGAAACAAAGGACCCTGGCGTCCACGGCCCAAAGGACGCTGAGGGCTTATCACATTCCATTATACAGCTCATGCTAAATACATTCCCTGAAGGGATAAGAGCATTTCTCCCCTGGAATAAGGCCCGAGATCCACCAGAACGGACACGGACTGAATAGAGGGGATGGTAACAATCTGCCATCATCTTTAGTACACCCGTCCACGGAGTGAAAGGACGGATATAGATGCTCCGATGGCGAGCCAGTGGCGTTGATAGTCCACTGACCAAGTGAGATGAAATGTGCAGTGGAGGGAGTCCCTAAAAGGGACAAGAGACAGCAAGATATCCGTCTATTCTTCCAAGTTATATACCCAGATCATAACGCCACCCTACCATCTGTTAAGAAGCTGAAACCACAACCACCAAACTCCATATGATATACAATAGAGACATAGAGCCATCATGTCGCGTTATTCGTAAACCCAAGCCATCCCACTACAATAAACCTAGAGCCACAATCAGTACAAACCCCGCACCAATCAGCCCAACGTAAACTCAATCCACTTACCTACACTATACAAAGGAACCACAGACCAAACCAAACCAAATCACACCTCAATCAAGCATCCAAATAATCCGCCGCCATCAACAACTCCAAACACAACTCCGGCGGAATATCCATATCCGGGACATACGTCTGGTTCTTATTCTTCTCATTGTAGCAGAAATACTCGCACACTTTCTCCAACACGATGCCGCTGATATTCTCGAGGACGCATCGACCGGTAACGGATTCTGAGAAACGACCTATAGGAAAACCCAACCAGTTAGCAAATGCCACCACCAAAATGAAACGAAGGGAAAGAAATAAAAACTCACTAGACGGCTCTAACATGCGACGTATCGTCCCGGACACACAGGCTGTGCTGCGCGGGATGACGAATTCGAATCCATCGCCGGACACCAGAGTCACGTATTCGGACTGTGAGGAGGAGGAAGAATCTGAAGCGGACATGGTGTGAGGGAGTGGGTGGGCGGGGATGTAGAAATAAATAAGTAAGTAAGTAGATGGAGCAAACGAGAGAAATGGAATTCGATGGAAATATGGATGGCAAAGGTACGAGACGCGGCGCGGTGCGGCGGGCGATAAGTGAGTAATAATCGGCTTTGGTTCCGCGATTTAATTTAGGCTGCGGTTACTTGATAGGCTCCAGTTTCGAGGTGGTCCGTGCTTAAGCTCCGATGCCGATGCTGTCACTTCTTTTGATTGTCTAGTTAACTATCTTTATCCTGGTGTCTGTTGTGGAGAAACTTGTACGCAATTAGTTGCAGGTTTGGGTGACAAGGGTCTTGTTAAGTAGGGAGTAGTAAGTTATGCATTACTCTTAAACAGCACATCGACTAATTAATTGTAGCACCATTTCAGCCTGTGCAAAACTACCAGAGGATTTCGGTATTTCTTAAGACTATACACTTCTTCCGCTCCTAGTCACAGATGCTATAAGGCAACTATCATCATACCATGTACCAAAGAAACATCCTATGCCTTCGTGGCATAGCCCTCAGGCTTCAGACACCTCACCATCACCTCCCACACCTCCCCCTCTCCACTCAACGAGTATACTCCCAATTCACCCCCTCCAACCGCCTATCCAACCGAACATGCATGATAACCGGCGGAACATCCGGCATTGGATTCTCCATCGCGGAGCGCTTCCTCCAAGAAGGTGCATCGCGAGTGATCCTAATCGGACGATCCTACGAGCGACTCTACAACGCCGCATCTCGACTTCAAATCGACTCACCAGGCATCCCCTCCACGGAACCTCCCCAACCCATCACAAACCCAGAGAAACACCAGCTCCTCGAATCCTCGTCCAGAATCAGCCTCCTAATCGGCGACATCGCCGAAGCAGGGTCCTGGACGCGCGAGCTCGAGAAAGCCATGGTACGTACATCCTCCCTCACCTCCCTCCCTACAATCCATACCACTGTATTGGAGAAAGACCACCCTCACAAATAACACCATGAACGAGCAACACAGCAAGCCACAAATCCCGACATCCTCGTCAACGCCGCCGGCCTCTCCATCTCCTCCATACTACCTAAATCCGAACCAACGGATATCTCCCGTATCCTGCGCACGAACCTCGAAGGAGCCCTTCTCACTTCTCGAGCGTTCATCCGCGCCTCGATCCGCAATCGGATGAAGAAATCTACCACCACCACCCCAACCAGTACTAGTGGGAATTCCGCATCATCAAAATGCATAATCAACATCTCCTCCCTGCTCGCCCACAAATCCGGAACCGGCGCGGTTCCCTACGCAGCATCAAAGGCCGGAGTCCTCGGTCTGACGAGATCAGTCGCCGTTGAAGCGGCAGCTTCGCTGCGTGATGTAGTGGTTAGATCGAATGCTATTGTGCCGGGGTATATCGAGACGCCTATGATTTCTGGTTCGTTTATTCCCTACGTTTCTATGCTATAGTTGGACGTTTAATGGAAGAGGAAAGTTGTTTGCTGACACAATGGGATAGATTTCTCAGATGGCGAAACGGCTCGGTTGAAGGAGAGTATTCCCGTGCGACGATTCGGGAGACCGGAGGAGGTTGCGGATGCGGCGGTGTTTTTGGCGCAGAATGAGTATGCGAATAATTGTGTGTTGAATTTGGATGGGGGGTTGAGTGCTATTTAGTATTTGAATGGGGTTGGAATGTATGGTTATCTGAACTGTATTATGTGTGTACGATACGTGTGATGTGGTGTGACTTGTACCTAACAAGAGCATCTCCTTCAAATGACTTAATTTTATCCAGCATTTCACAGAAAACATCATAGCTAGTAATCATTCATTCTATCGAAACCGATCATGCGGGGTTTGTGTATGCAAAGTAGCGTGATAAAGTATTTTACATGAGAATAGTAAACAGGAACAACACAAAAGCAACAATCCCAAATCAATCAATCATGCGCCAGATCTGCAAAGCCAAGAGAGCAAATAGTAAATATCACTATGTTGGTCGAAGATGCCGAACCCCGGTTAACTACCCACCTTGGTATCATTTTAATCATCATCAATCAGGATTGCGCCGCCGTTTGCCTCGTCCAGGACGATGGGGTTGGCCCCGTCGCCGTCCGAGATGGACATGGCTGCCACTCGCTTGGCTGGGTTGTCGCCGTTGCTGAGTCCGGCTTCGTCTGCGTCGCGCTTGCGCTTGCCTGCTCCGTTGACGGGCTCGGGCTCGGGCTCGGGGGCTGCAGGTGCGGGTGCCTTTGGCTTGCGAGGGATGTCGGGAACAGATTCCAGGGAGGCGGGTTTTTGGTCTTCTGTGGATTGAGAAACCTCGGTCGCGAGCACAATAAGTTCGAGGTTGACGCGGGGCTGGTCGTCCTCTTCGTCGATGACGGTGATGAAGCTCTCGTTCTTGACACCAAGGTCGGTCAGTTTCTTGGGGAGGTTGTCCTCTAGATCAGGGTCGTAGATGGTTCCTAGTTCGGTGTTGACGGAGAACTCCTCACCGTAACCCAATTGCGACCGGAGGATATCCTGGACCAGGTTTTCCAGTGTCGCGCGCTGAGGATCGATCTTCAGCCTGGCGTGAGTCACGGAACACACTGGACAATTGGGGTTCGGGGGTTGCAAAGAATCAGAGTTGATCGCACGAACACCGCTGCGTTCGAGGAAGACCATCTTGGCCTGGTCGTACTCCCCTCTCAGAACTTTGTAAGCCTGCAAGACACAGAGACCAGCCGTCATGGCGTTGGTGGTTGCAATAGCTGGGATAATGTTGCCAGCCATCTGTTTCGTGTCGAACTTGGACTTGGGATCGATCTTGAAGATGCTTGCCCGCAAATTGGCAGTGGCAGCGACGAAGTCCAGGGTGTCGACATCGTCCTTGTCAAAGACTAGTATAGGCTTCACGTCACTCTTCGTGGTGTCCTGCAGGGTCTTGAGCCGCTTGCTCAATCGATCTAGACTGTCCTTGAAGACGACAAAGTCCTCAGCAAGAGTCCAGACTTTCTGGTCATTGCAGGAGACCACAGGTTCGATGCCCGAAGACTCCTCTTGTAGCTTGTGGAAATCCAGAGGCTCCGGGGGGTCTCGCGTCTTCCACATGTCTTCCATGCCTCGTAACCGATCAATGTCCTCCTGAAACACTTTTTCGAATACTTTCTGCGCAAATTCCTCGGAGCCCATGGATTGGCGGATCTCCTTGAGGGCCTGAGCTTCCCTGCGGAGGTTCTCGATCTCTTCGGCTGATACGAATTAGCCAGTGTCAATTAACGCCGCGATTCCAACTCACAGTTTTCAGCATCTTCCGAGTGATCAAATTCGCTCGAGTCATCCTCGCTTATGCCGAAGAGCTCACTATGTACATTAGCAATCATGCATGAGGTTGCCGCCTGATGACTTACGGAAAAAGGTAGCTCTTGGCCCAGACGATACAGTGGATCGGCTGACTGGGTGTACTGCGGATAGTGCAGACCGGGAACGACTTGGGAACCTCCTTGGAGTTACAATCGTAGCATTCCGTGACTCCCTAGCAGTTGTCAGCGGTCGCGCCTAACCAGTCGGAGAGACACAGAAGGTAGGGACTTGACGGCGCACCTTCTTGATGACCTGGACTTGGCCGTTGAACCCCGTTGTTCCACTCTCCACTAGCGGCACATTGGCTGCCAAGCACATCCTATTCACATGGCGTCGAGCATCGAGGTTGTCCAAAGCGTTGAAGACGACATCAAATGTCGCAAACCAGTCAACGTTGAACTGGTCATCCTTGATGTTCGCATGGTATGCTTCAAGCTTTGCACCGGGCTGGAACTTGTGGGCGACTTCCTTCGCAACCTAGATATAGCGCCACCAACCGTCAGGATCTCGTTCGGAAGGATGGAAAGGACGGAAATGGGAGGGGATGTAGGTAGTAAGACGTTCGGAGGAGTTTGACGCACCAATGCTTTGGGTTTCTTGATGTGTTCGAAGCGGAAAAGGAATTGGCGGTTGAGATTGCTCAGATCGATGGTGTCGAGGTCGATGATATGGATTTCGCCGAACCCGGAGAGCAGGAGGTTCTTCAGTAATTCGCATCCGATGCCACCAGCACCCACGAGAAGCACACGCGACTAGAAAGCAAATCAAGGGAAATGGTTAGCATGGTTATGCGCAAGCTGAGCTCCTTGCTAAAAGAGAGGCGTCAAGGAGAATAAGCGTGGGGGGGATGGGGAGCGGTACCTCTTTGATTCGTCTGGCTAGAGTCCCGAGCGAGCGCTTAAGATAAGTCTCCCGCGTCATGGTTGCGGCGCGGAGACGGACAGTAGATCGAAACGGAGACTATCGAAGTCAGAGCGGGCGAAAAGGCATCGCCGAACAAAGGAGCTGTTTGCAAGGCGCGAATTGAGGGAATGGAGGTAGGTAGGAGACAATGAGAGGCAGAAGTGAAAGTAGGAAGAAGCTCCGGCGGAGAGGAAGAAGTCCGGAAGCAGTCGAGGAAGGTGAAGTCAGGAAGAATGAAGTAACAATCCCGAGCCCACTTCAACTTCCCCCGAACTGCAGTACTTCTTTTCCCTTCAACCCCATCATCACCACCGGGTGGGGGATCCCAGGTGAATCAAATCCATGCCCAGCAACAAATCCGATGTTTGACTGCATGCTGATGCAAAATTAAAAATTCAAATACATAAAAAGGAAAGTTCTAAACCTCCAGCTGTCCGTCACATTTGTCTTGTCCAATGCAACCAAAGCGGATCGGCCAGTCTTGATGGTGATCGTCCCGCATCCGATCGCATTTCCCTGTTTGTCGCACCAACACGAGGCCATTCGACTATCAGTCCGTCCATTCACTCCAAAGCTGCGTGCTTGAATAGTGTCCTTGTCAGATGTTGCTATCAGGTACTTTACACCTACTTGCCGCTCAAATGTCGCCAACCCTCAAATGCGACTGATGCATCTCACGAGCCCAGCATGTGAGAGCTCACATTCCTACCGTTTACTCCTCCACGATGGTTGGGCGACTCCTGCACGGTATAGAACTAGCAGGGGGGTCTCATGCCGGAGCTGAGTACCCAGCGCCAAAAATCAGAGGTTGACAATGTACTTTGCATGTTCTGGATCTTTCATAGTGGGGGCTGTACTTGATGGATGTCGGACTTTTCTACGAAGTATCTCTAGGCCGTGGAATTTATCGAATTTCATCCATGTCTTACTGTACGGCCAGACCATGTTGCTGACAGATCGGCAGAGCTCAAAGACGTGCAGTCCTACAGATTGATACCTGAAGTACCTCCGTGCGAAAGTGCCAAAAGACTGTCATCTTTAATCGTGGTGCTCTCCATGATATCCATGGCCTTACCTAATCATCGCTAATTACAGCTAGTGAATCCATCATAAAGACGACCAGTTAGGTGGGACATCACGGGCTTTCTATGGCCCGCTGTTGGGTCGCAATCAGCGAACCATCGCCAAAGTTGTAGGTGACATTTGTAGGCACTTGTCTTGCTCAACACTAACGCGCTTTGCGGAAACGCGGAATCAACGTCGGAAGCAGGCTGTCTATTCGAAGGGGTGGATGGATACAGAAGCATCTGAGTCAGTACCAGGTCACCTTTAACAGCTAACTGTCTCTAGAGATAGCTCACTTTCCGCCTCAGACTGTTGCGCACATGTCTACTCTGTAATTGTACAATCGCACACAACCTAACGTAGTAGTAGTACTACTAGTAGCATGTCGATTAATACAGAATTCCAGGCTAAGATTCATAGTGAACTTTAACGCAGTATACTACCAAGTAGTTGCTGTCAACAAAGTATAAGCATTGAACGACGGGCTTTTTCATTGGCGGAACAAGGTCAGCGTCTGAATGGAGTCAAGGATAAGGAACAGGAACAGTGGCTGGCTTTGCTGTGTAACAACCAACCAGGCCAGCATGCTTCTATGAATCCGACAGCCTGTTGCTGTGAAATGTGTGTATCCGAGCTTCAACCACAAGTCTTTGCCAGGAAAACTGGTAGTCGAACCAAGACTAAACCAACAGGGCTTAACTACCTAAGTTATCGCATTGATTAATTGACTGTCACCCAAAGTCTTAAAAAGTGGCACCCGCAAAAGGAGATAAGATACCCCTGCTTACATAACCAGCACTTATCGGACCAAAAAGTTGAAGCTGGAAATTCCCGATAAAAGAATTGAGAGATATGAAAATACCAATAAAGCAGGTCTTCATTGACGGGGTCGATTGATTAGGACACCGCTTTCTAGATGACATTGGAGTATTACCTCTGTAGATAAATAACTTGGTAGTGCGTGAATTTCCGCTGGGAGATTCGCCTTGGAGCCTGCCTTTGGCCCGATCGCCCTTTCTGGCAACAACCGTCTTTGATCCAAAGACAGTCCAACTGCTCGTGGGGATTTCCCATTTTCAATCCGTTTCCCTCTTTCCCTCCAACTCCCTCCCCTTTCCTCGTTATCGCCTCTGCCGTGAGCCCGGAGTTCGCTGCTTCTCCGTCCTCTCCTCGCCAATTTTGCTCTACACTTCGGTTGGCACCTAACCGAGCAAAAAAAGTGTCACCGGGCAAGACCTGTTCCCCTGGAGTTATGTCGGACGACGAAGCAGACCCCGAGTTGATTGCGCTTCTGCGCAAGACACTGGGACTAGGAGGCTCTTCAGATCCTCGAACCGCAGAGACAAAAGTGCTGGAAAATGCGCAATACGCTTTCGACAATGCCATCGACGTCGCATTAAACCCCTCCAAGACGAAAGAAGCCGCGGAGACGATATGGAACCTGATGCAGAAGAAAGAATACTCGACGCAAACATGGTCGGAGCACGAATTACACCCTAAAGCGAAAGACGAAAACACCGTCGACTTCATTTTCACCATGGATCTCCTCAACTTCAGTTTCTGGTCTGAGCTCCCTAGCGAGAAGCGCTTCGCGATTGAGTACCGAGGAAAGAAGTGGACAGGCTACTGGAGCTTGGTCGCTGCCTTGCAGAGAGCTTTGGATGAGGGTAGGTCTATTTGCCGCATGCTAAGCAAGAGACGCCAGAATCTGACTGTTATAGACATTCCGATCACCACGCCGGAGTTTTGGACCAAGGAAGATGAATGTACCGAGGACCTTATCAAGCATGTCTTCCGCTCTGCCACCGATGAAGAGATTCCTTTGCTCCAGGAACGTCTTCAGTGCCTGCGAGAAGCAGGTCGAGTTCTTTGCAGAGTATGTTCTTCACCATTTACTTCCCCTGCACCAGATGCTTATAAATTCCTCATCTGCAGGAGTATGAAGGTAGTTTCGTCAACTGCATCTACAACTCCAATTACTCTGCGGCTTCGCTAGTCAATTTGCTAGCAGAGAGCTTCTCCTGCTTCCGGGACGAGACAACCTTCCACGGGCGGAGAGTGCGAATCTACAAGCGGGCTCAGATCTTGGTTGCGGACCTTTGGGCTTGCTTCAATGGTGAGGGATATGGAGAATTTAACGATATTGATAAAATCACCATGTTTGCAGGTAAGACTCTTGACTTCCTTCCTGCACACCTTGCCTGGGCTCTGGCTCATAATGTATAGACTATCGTATCCCTCAGATGCTCCACCAACTCGGCTGTATGTCATACTCGCCGCCCTTGGAAAGCCACATACGCAGGTTGCAGCCGATCCCTAGCGGATCCAACTGGGAGATTGAGCTTCGAGCGACCAGTATCTGGTGTGTTGAATTGATAAGAAGGGAAATCGAACGCCGACACCCAGAAACCAGGGTAAACCCGACGGTGAAGCCCAACCAAGACAAGGCGTCACAAGAAGACGAAGACACCGAAGATCACCAGCAGAAATGCTCAACCCAGAAGTTTGTCAAGAAGGAACCCGTTCAAAAACCCGCTGGAATGGGCGTGAACGCTATCTTGATAGATTTCTTCCTCTACGACACCATGAAAGAAATAGAGAAGACCGGACAGGAGTCCATCCCGCATCATCGGACAAGGAGTATCTGGTATTAGACTGGCGGCAAAGCATATCATCTGCGTTTGTTTTTGTCTCTATCGGCTTTTCCAAAACTATACCCCGTTGCTTTACTTGGCCACGCATTGCGTTTGAGGGTTGCTTTTCGGGTGGGTGATGGGTATAGACTTGCATACATTGTGATAATGATACCATAGCATTGCTTTAAACTTTACCCTTACTTGTGGGCTTCTGTACACCATCTTTAATCATTCAAATACTGTCCACTGAACTTAGCAAACTACAACATTCTTCTACCTCAAAGAACCATCATCTCACTCTATGGGTATCTCTTCTGTATTATTCTATATCATTCCAAATACTCCTAAACAGCCTGAGCCGTCCTCTCAATCTGCTCAATCCGCGCCACCATATCCGCCTTCCACTCGAGATAATCCTCCCTCCGATCCTCACTCAACCAATCCACCCGATCCTGCATCATTGTCCCCAACCCCGGAAGCAGTCCCCGTCTCGAAGACTTACCCGCAACCAAAGCCCCCCTTCCAGAGACCATCAACCTGCCCCTACCCCCATCCTCCTCGACAACCCCACCCACCAGCTCATCCCCCAAAGCGCCCTCATCGCCATCCAACTCCCCAGCCAACGGCACATTCTCAAACCACTCCTTCCCATGAGCCCACCCCTGCTCCATAACCAACGCAATCCACTGATCCACATCCTCCCGATGCCGCCTCTCCGTGGACGGAAGGCCCAGACTAACCAGCGCGGTCTGTCGCATCTCCGAGAACGTCTTTTTATCCATCTTCTTCGCCTCCGCTGCCTCCTTGGCACTATCATCTCCCGATGACCCCGGTTGTCGGCGACGAGCAAGCACAAGGAAATACACAGCAACAATCAGCGCATTGATGATTTCCTTGAAATCCTCATCGCTCTCTTTATCCTTGGCTAGGATAACGGGTTCAAGGAACTCCATCATCTCCTCGTCGATCTCTTCGTCGTGTTTCGCCGTCGCTTCGGATATCAAGTACAGGATGGTAGATACACCGGCGAAAATGTGAGGTGGGAGAGTTCTCGAGATAGGTGGTCGAGACCATGTGCTCATGCGCGGTGCGGGTGTCGAGAGCGTTTTGCAGACGGTGCGGATGGAAGTCATCACCCAGCTAGGGGCGTCGGGGATGATGGTTGAGCCGGAGAGGCCATTGGCGCGGAACTTGGGGATTTTCTGGGGTCGAGGTGATGGTGAGGGTCTGTCAGCGTCGGCGTGTGAAAGTGCGCGCTTGAGAGGTGTGGATTTCGTGGGCGTGTTCTGCTGGTGTAGTTGTTGTTGGTGTTGTTGTATCCCTCGCGGAGTAGCAGTTGCAGTGGTCTTTGATGGGGTTCTCTGCGTGCCCTTCCTTGGTGTTGAGGGTGCTGATCCGGCGCGAGAGGGTGTCCCTGGGGCTGAGGCGCTTGCGCGGGCATTTCCAGTGGAGAGGGATCGGTCAAGGAAGGCGTAGAGCTTTTTGTAGGCGCGGGGAGGACATGGGGGGTGGCCGAGGAGAGGGGGAAGTTTGAGAGCGCGTGTTAACCTGTGATCGTGAGGAATAGTTAGAATAAATGCACATAGAAGACTGGTGTATGGAAATGGCAGACTACACACCTCTTGCAAGCGATTTCAGCGCACGCATACGGCCGGGCGATCTCTTCTTCAGGCTTGAGACTGCTGGAGAAGCTGCGCGATTGGGCGACGAGTGATATGGCAAGACTGAGTAGTTCTTGTGGGAGATCTTGCGCGTGTGTAGGCAGTAGCGTGGCCAGCGCTTGCTCGACAGGCCTGTTGTTCATGGTGGTGAATAATAGTCGATTAAGATGCGATGATGATATGTTGTCGAAAGGAATTCGGTATATGTAATCGCAATATCAAACAAGTAGCGTATACTCAGAAATACTCATAAAACGTATACACCAAAGCCAATCGTAGAGTATATTGTGAAGTAGATGTAGGAATGGGATGTGGTTCTGCTGGATGGGATATCACGACCGTCATGTGATCTGCAGATAAATGCGCTCCGCATCGATGATCGCCGCAGCTCTCCGTCGTTCATTGCGCCCATATTTCCCATCCTACTATCATTCGACTATCAGCAGATAGCACAGACTCACACATCATGTCTGTAACAGTGAGTGCATTCCCCCCAATTACATTACCATAAAACCGAACGAACACAACTAACCACCTCCAACTCTACTCCAGCTCCATACCACCCACGGCGACCTCAAAGTCGAGCTCTTCTGCGAAGCAGTCCCCAAGACAGCAGAGGTACATACTTCCCTCCCACCCCAGCGCCTCTCACTCCATATTCCCCAATGAACCCAACTAATCACCACACAGAACTTCATCGCCCTCTGCGCCAGCGGCGCATACAACAACACCCCATTTCACCGCCTCATCCCGGGCTTCATGATCCAAGGCGGCGACATCTCACTCAACCCATCCCTCACCTCCTCATCATCCAGCTCTAAACCCCCTCTCCCCTTCGAAGACATCCCCAAAGGCGGCACCTCAATCCACCACCCGCAAGCCCTAAACCAAGAAATCCACCTCCCAGCACTAAAGCACAACACGCGGGGTATCCTCTCGATGGCATCCCGCCCCGTGAAGGATCGCACAGCGCCGGGATCGCAAGGCGCCACGGGGGCAACGATAAACGGGAGCCAGTTCTTCGTGACGTTTGCGCCGGCGCCGCATTTGGATGGCGCGAGTACGGTGTTTGGGAAGGTGCTGAATCTGACGGCGCAGGATGAGGGCGGGGATGTGTTGGGGAGGTTGGAGAAGGCGAATGTTAAGGTTGATAAGAAGGGGAGGGTGGTGCAGCCGAAGGAGGGGGAGGAGGGGGGATTTGAGGCGTTGAAGATTGAAAGGGTTACGATTCATGCAAATCCGTTTGCGAAGTGAGGTGGAGGGGTATGTGTGGTTCGTTGATATGTTTTGAAGGTTTGGTATGGTCATGGCCATGCTTTATGTCGATTGTGAGATGTGAAGACGCCTTGCTTGATGCGAACTGGAAACTATATGCGGCATCAGGTGTCGCTCTTGCAATGGCTCAGCTCGCCTCACTACTCAAGGCTACCAGCGTCGCTCGATACCTCATACAATGTCCGTGGTGGACTGAGGTTTGAGCTGCTAGAGATGCTGGGTCGAGTTAGATACAGGGCGAGAACCCGATTGGAATCGCCAATCTACTATATTATAATGATAAATGAAACAGAAAGACGGTCATCTATACATGGTTCGTATATTATATCTCTAAAAGCACACATCATCAATGAACTTTTTTCACAACCCATGGATATCACCCCCAAACTATGAGTAACACAAAGTGGAACACCTCACAACCACACCATATGACAATGCCAACATGCACCGGATATCTAGAAACAAAACAAAAAAGGAAAACAAGGCCAAACGTAAAACGTCATCGCAATGCATATATACGAAGGGGCCAAGCGTGTGAAGTTCATGCACATCGTAACAGAGACAAGACCAAGGTCATCAAAGAGAAACGCGAAAGCAGAGTCTAACGGGTATAACGGAGTTATTTATCACTGCTGCTCATCAGCAGGCTTGTTCTCCGCGTCCTGCTCGTATCCCTCCGTCTTCATGTCCTTCAGACCGAGCTCCTCTTCCTCCTCATCAGTGCGGGTGTACTCCTCCGTCTTGATCTGGGGATCAGCGGCAGGAGCACACAGGTCCTGGACGTAGCTGTTGGCCATGGGGTCCTCGAGGGTGATGACGAACTTCATCTCGCCGCTAATAGCAGCGTCGAGACGCTTGAAGAAGCGCTCCCACTTCTCCTTGTCGGAGGAGGCCATGCTGTCTCCGCCGGAGCCGGTGGTGTCGTCGATGTCGTAGATCTGGCCGCGCAGCTGGTCGCGGATCTCGGTGAGAAGACCCTCGACGGTGGTGAAACGACCACCCAAGGTACCGGGCTGGACGGTAACCTCGAGCTGCTCACTGTAGAGCGCGCAGGTATCGGACTTAAGAATATCACGGGCAAGATCGGTCTCGTTCTCGACACTGAGGGTGATACGCTTGCCCTTCTCGGGGACCTCGCCACCAGTCTTGACTTCACTGGTGCGGTATCCGCAGTGTTCACAGGAGGTACCCCAGACGTACACCTCCTTGAAGTAGGGGATGTCCAGTTTCTTAAAGTTAGTAAAGCACTCCTTGCTGCAGCCGGGGCATTCGGAGGGCAGGCTATAAACTTTTCCTGCGATAATATCGTCCTCCTCGGCTTCGGCGGTACCTTCATGCTGCACAGCGTTGGGGTCGGCAGCGATACCAAGCTGTTCATTCTGCTCGTGGGTACGAGGGTAGTCGCGGCGCTTGTACTTCTTGACGTCATCGGCAGTGGTGGGAGCAATCCAAGAGTTACCGGTAGGGTCGTCGAGGGAGACAGTGAAGGGGTATCCCTCGCGGTCGAGCATGCTCTTGAGCCTATCAATGATGGGCACGAGGGCATCGTGGAGTTCAGGGGCCTGTTCCTTGCGAAGAGGCTGCTCGCTGGAGAGAGACTCGTAAATATTCTGGATAACACCCTCAACGGTGGTCATCTGGCCGTCGGTCTTGGGCATCTCGATACCCAGAGTCTCGAGCTTGAAGATCGAGGTATCACTGCGAATGACCTGGCGCTGCATGTCGGTCTCGTTTTCAACTTCGAGGGTGTACTTGGCGCCCTTCTCCTGGATCTGGCCCGCAGACTTGACGGAGTTGTTCTTGAAGTGGCAGTGCTCGCATTCGAACGATTCGAGGATAATGTCACGGAAGAAGGGCACACGAAGGAGCAGGAGTCTGGTAGTACCCTGTTTGCAAAGTTAGACTCGTCATCCACGACATGAAACATGATGTATTTAGAGATCACTAAGGAAACACTTACGTTCTCGTGGCAGTTGGTGCAAAGACTCTCCAAGCTCATAACACCGGTGTCATCATTGCGCTCCACCAGATCACCGGGCTTCTGGAATTGCGACTCGGGCTGAGTCTGGTTCTCGTCGGCGGACATTGTGAAGGGGGTATAAGCACTGGGTTGAAATTACAGTGAAAGAGAGGTGCTGAACAGAATACACAGATCAAAGGACCGTTTGCGCCAGAGAACACAAAAATGAAGGCGACAGGAAAATTTAAGCAGCAATGGCGGGAACGTTCCTTTGCATTCCACTATCGCCGTGGCGGGGCAAGTTTTTTTTTGGAGGGGCACCCGAGTATTAGTCAGCCGGGGTTATTGGGCGCCAGAAATAGCATGGTTTTTAAAAGATATTATAGATGGATCCGCGATTGTTGCAATAATATCCTAGTATGCTTATTAATAGTATATATTGTGGTCATGTAGACATAGACATTTCCGCAGATATCTCCTGAATTCTATGCAGGACGTTGCACACATCACACCCAACCATCGGCTAAAAGCACTATATGCTTCCGCCCAATAACCCTGCTGTAGTTAGCCAAGCCAACTTATGGGGACTGGGGAGACTTATAAGAAAAAATTGGGCCGTTCCCCCGAAGAGGAACGGCAGGTTCACCGACTGAAAACACCCCGGACTGTTCGGCTACTATAATTCAGGCAGTACATCCACCTCCCCTTTCCTGTACGGAATCCCGAGTTTCATTGCAGTGCCACCGTGAACATCAATAGAGCGCCTTCTTTTCGTAGCTAGCTCAGCCCGATCCTGAAAGAAACACCAGCATCCAGGCAATATGGCATGGGAAACAACGCGAAATCCAAGCAGACAAGCCTAAACTTTGATCCCCATCAAGAGGTCCTGCAGAGAATTCCCTGTACGAATCCCAAAGTCCACAATGCTGGAAGATGATGCTTCGACCAAAAGCTGGTTCGATCCTGAGTGTCGCGACGGAGAGGAGAAGGACTCGCTCGGTTTGAAAGGCAGCGACTGCTGATCATCGGGCTGTTTCTGGGAGCAGTGTAGCACAGAACCCTTGGCAAGTAGTTGAGCAGTTGAGGAATGCAATCGTCAAGTGAACGCGGTTATGGCACAGGTATGCCTCACAACCTCCGCAGGGAATCGACCCTTTACATATCCAAGGCATCCCAGTCGAACCTTAGATCAAACGCACCATCTCCCTACATCTTTTAGACATGTTTCCTGCCCATCAATTGACATTCCAGCGCCACTTGATCTGACTTCTTGTGTGTGATACAGTACCCCCAGGGACAGGTTTTTGTTTCCTCCCCGCAGTACGAAACATTGGGGGGCATTCAAAGCGGACAAAGAACATCCCCAAAAGCCGCTTTCTTCTCCCCAAAAGGAGGGACTACGACCGAAACCGTAGTCTGTACCAGCGCCCATCATCTATTTGCCACCTACATTGCAAAGAGACGGTTAACACGGGCGATCAGGACCTTCTATAGAAGCGCAAATCAGTGGCTGGTGCCGCGATTTGGTGCCACCTAGCCTCCGAAGGGGACGAAGTACATGAAGTTGCAAGGTAGAAAGCAGGTACAAGGGTCCCAGGTCCCTCGAGGTTGGAAGCATGCACGGGACAGCACAGAGCCCAAGACCGTGGACAACCGACAATGCCTGCATATTGAGCATCATCATTACATGCCAAGACTGATCTAGTGCCGGAATGTGACAACAAGCCAAAGGTCGGATGGCATTGCGTAGAAGGCAATGACCAAGCATGAATCATCCTGCCCGACAGTGAAAATGGACCTCGCTGCAATATAATCACTACGGAGGTGCCTGGACACAACCGAGAAATTATATTGGTTCTGACGAGTGGATCCATTGACATATCGGGTAGATGACAGTGTGTGGGCAGTTTGTTGTATTCGAGATGATCAACTTGCACATGTAATGAATGATGCCCGCAGTATTGTCCTCAAAAGCACGGTATTACCACCCATAGATTGCTCCCTAAGACAACTCCAAAACAGAGTTGCCCGACATGCTTCACCTGCTTTCTCTCCAACTTCAGTCTTCCAGGCATAGAGTGACAATCCGTAGTGATCAACATGTAGCGCCCAGCATTGGCAAACCGACGCGTGTCCTTTTCAGGAGCTTGTAATAAACGCATGATAAGCCGTCTTTGATTGCCTCCGAGGAAGCTCTGGACATCGGATTCCTTTCATATCGTCGATCCCACCAGGGATCGAGCCCACTAATCGGTACATCCGCCATGCAACACCGTGAAACTGATACCACCGAATGGCATCGAACTGATTGGTGTCTATTAGGGTTTAGTTCCCAAGCTTTCTCTTACCGCTTGCTCCTAGCAGAACGCGAAAGAAAAAACTTGAGAAGCCGTAGGAGGGTAAGATCTGTATAGACGCCCGTAGCGGGCGGAGAGGCGAGATCAAGCGGCACTCCGGAAAGAACAACGAAAACACACGTCCACACATCTTCGAAGGTATAGGGTCCAATGGAGATTTGAGCTCCTAAGAATCAACTTTGACTGAGCTTCTCGAACAAGTAGAGATCAATAACTTCAGGGAGTTGGTTGAGCCAAGCCAATGTCACAGCCGCTGTGTTTGAGGAAGGAAATGGACGGGACTGAAATGATGCGCCTCGAGTCGAGCCTCCAACGGACGCGACGCGTTATCACGTGATTACCAGCCGCCTGCAAAAGGCCTGGAATGTCCTCGCACCCAGTTGTCCATGGTTTGCGTTCTCTAGTTGCTTTACAGCTAATTGACTTTGGTGTTATTCTGTATTGTTTTTGCTTGGACATACGCCATTCAAAACTACTTGTCAATGTACATATCTGAGGAACATAAGAAGCATCCTTAGTGCAGTGACTCCATGACGTCATTCAATACACCTATAGTTAACCACTTGACCCGATAGACCATAATCACCCCAATTCCGCTTCATTCCTCATGCCCACAAAGGCTCACTATACTGTGGACTTTGGTAAATTCCACGAGTGGCCACTTGCTTCCACCTTATATTTCTGCAGCTTCTTTTCCCGCATTGCCGATTCAGCATGGCTGGATGGCCTTCCAATTGGCATCTTAGTTGCCTTTAGGCTCCAGGCATACTTGTTCCGGCCCGCTGCTATGGTTGCTTGCGGAAGGGCTGGCTTACTTGACCTTCTGATATTCTCCCAATGATTGAATGTGTGCGCCGTGCGCCGGTGTGCTACACGGTCTGAAATCGCGAATATCGACACGGTCTTGATCGTGGGGAACACTAGGGACACCATCCAATAAAGTGTAGACGAATCCTCGCAGGACTGTCAATGTCGGGGTCAAATATCACACCCCTTGTGGCCCGGAAGCCTTGAGCGGTATGAAGGCGAGAGCACACCATGCCGGGGTCGGTCCCATATTCTGGCTTCTGGGCTGTTAATGGCGACATTAACGGCCATACGTCTGATCACGAAGTCCACATGGTCGCGGGCCATGCAGCAATAGTAGCATGGTCATCGATGAAAAGATCATATGGCTGAATAGCATCAATTTCATTCTCTGACCTGCCCAGAAAATCCTGCATTGTCGGTTCTAAGAATGCCATCTCGGTAGTATAGCCCGTAGCTGGCACTATACTAATTGCATGAGGATCCGCGGTCGGGCCTCCAGCCGATAATGACGCGAGGGAGTGTCTTGGTGTTTGACTGCGACGCTCATGGCTATCATTAACAACGCCAGAGTTAGTTGCCAAAGTTTTCTTGACACGCTTGAGGTTCTCGTAGAATTCAGCAGCAGCAAGATTGCCGTGTTCACTCATCCTATGCAGGATCTCAATGGCAGTATCTAACGACTCCAGATCTGCCGGGTTTCCGATCGTTGGCAAAAGACTTGAGATCACCAAGGCAATGCAAGATGAAAAGAAATACTGGGCGTAGAAATAGCCGTACATAGGCAAAGAGCCATTAACCCACTCCTCTATGATGAGTGCATGGGAGTGCCGTGCAGCATGTATGCAAGCTTCACTAAGAGTGATGACCGGCTGAGGAAGGTCTTCGCTATCATCACGGTTGCTGTGATGTAATAGAGCATGAAGTAAGATGGGTCGAGTGGCTAATATCACGCACTACGTACGGTTAACGCAAAGACCCTGCGTGGATAAGAAGGAAACTGACCTGATTAAATTGTAGATGTAATGATACGATATGCTTTGGCGGAGGAGAGTCCTCCGAGCGCAACTTGATATGTTCTGGGAGCGATTTAAGCCAGTCTTGTAAAGCCAGCAAGAGCTGCTGCTCCCGCTGGAGAAATGACTCTGCATGCTGTTTGCGACAATATATCTTGTCAATGGTCTGACCAATGATCTGCGACAGTCGAATACTGGCGACAGAGTAAGCTGTATCTGAGAACTGCTCCTCAGCAGCAGGGCTGGCAACGTCGGTAGGCATATCGACATGGATATCTTCATCGCGGATCTGTAGCGGGAAACCAAATTTTGACGTATACATGCGGTCGAAGACATAGATAGCCCACCACAGCCGAACCCGATGCTGACGTTCTATTGGATCAGTACATTGTCGCTCAGGGATATTATGGTTGAGCCCGAGGATCAGGCCCAGACGCATGGCGCTGCCGACTAACATGTAAGCCGAGTGTCGTCTGTTGAGGAAGTACGAGTACAGCGACTGATTGATGCGTTTAGCAATAGCTATGATATGCTGAAGAAGCAGTTGACTTACCAGTAGTAGCAGACTTTCCACATGGATGACACCTGGTCTCTCGGGCAGAATCGGAATTAGTCCCATTGCTCGTACATAGTACAACGTGCCTGGAACTCGACCCGTTGGTGAAGAGTTGGCCCGAGACGAATAGACCTCGCCCAAGGCGAAAAGGGCGAAGAATTTGCACATAACAGCCGGGTCATCGCGTAGCGATGGCGTGCGGTATATGGATTCGAGGTGTTCGATGGTCGACTTGCGTAGAAACAGATGGTAGACGCGACTCAACTGGTTGAAAGCAATACGAACCAGTAGACGAGCCTGTGCTAAACCGGGCCATTGAGTGGCACCCTCGAGTAAAGATGACTCGGGGGTGTATTGCGTTCTAGCAACATGCGCCGTATTAGGATCCCCCGTGAGGAACTGGCGCAAGCGCGTCGCGAACGCCGTGCATGCTGCATCACCCATGTATATAGGAGGAGCAGAAGGGTCGTATGGGTAGAACCAAGCCCGTTCTCCCAGGAGAGGGTTTTGCACCGGCGGGTAGAACTCTTGTGGAATAGACCCCTCGGCAGTAGTGGCAGATGAGCTCTGAGGGGTACTAATAGAGCGTAGCTGTTCTCTTAATTGAGCGTTTTGGGTAAGAAGTTCGTCGAGGTAACTGGTGTATATCAGTATCCGAGACGGCTAAACAATGGGTAGATGATCGAGGATGCCTACCTCTCTTGCACCTTGAGCTTGCGATCACGTAGAGTGTATTTACACTCATCATCACAGCCAGCCCGCCGACATCTCGAACAAGGCTGTCCGCCAGAACATTTAACTTTATGGGCGTGACAACGGTGGCAGCTGCAGGAAGGGAACTAGTTAGCGCACTTGCTAAGGAAGAAGCCCGAATGGCAACGCACGCTATAGGCTTCTTATTATCACGCTTGGGTTGTTGCTTAGTGACAGGCATCGGTGAATAATTTATTTCAGACTATTGGAATGACCTGCATGCGTTGATGTTGTCGGCAGTCTGATCCTTCGCCGAGAGGCACGACGAAGTTCGCCTCTCTTATTCATCTTTCGGCAATTTAGTCACATGCCGAGGTCGAACCTTAGCCAAGTATAACATCCACTAGTATCGGCCCCGCGGCGCCCATAAGCATGAGACAATAGAGGTAGACGAAGGGAAAGAAATTGATCAATTGTGCCCAGTTTGAGTGTTTAATGAAATTGTCTGCGATATGTATCCTGTTTGCCCCCAATCATACTATCGTAAGTCTGTTGCCGCTGCTTCATCCAGTCACGCCGTTGTAATCGGTTCCGTGACGACACGCCGACGGACCGATGACTATATAACCGAACTATATAATTACGCAGAGAGAAGAATCTAGAGCCTCATGGCTTCTCTTGAGAAATTACTCCGGCAGCTCACTGCTAAAAGAAGAAGCATACTATAAAGCATTCTACTTTGGTTCTACTCACAATGCTAATCCAAAAACCATATTTGGATGTTCAGTTCCAACTGGAGCATGGCTCTGCCGATTTCAGTGTCGGAGATGACATTAAGGGAACGGCTTTTATTATCCCACGGAAGAGTATCTCTCCACATCAGCTAAGCATTTACCTTGAAGGTATGATTCAATTTCTGTTTACAGTTGCAACTCGTAATGATTGTTCGTCAGGCAAAGTCAAAATACAGATTGACAGGACCGAAAACGCGGTGCCACTTCCACCGTACACGGCATGCCAGACTTTTCTTCGCATAGAACAGCCGCTCGTGCTCAAATCATCAACAGACTCGGGACTACTGCAAGGAGGTTTGAGACACGAGATACCATTCGGGTTCACGGTTCCTCCAAGGATAAGAGGCTCGGTGTGCCAGCAATTTTGTCACCTTCAGCAGGTCCAGGAAGAGCATTCACTCCTTCCTCCGAGCATAGGGCAAGACGACATAACGCCCAGCGAGATATCGGTCGAATACAACATAAAGCTCAGCCTGACACGGGGTATCAACCGAGACGGGATGCCAGCAGTAGCTGAATGGGCATTTCCATTGTTTATTCGTTCGCCGCGCATAGAAGAGGCACCCTTGCTGGTTCCAGAAGACAGCAAGCATTACTGCCTCAGTAAGGAGAAATTCGTATCCAAGTCACCGATATCTTTCTCTCGGATTGGAGCGCTGTTGGCGCGGACGGCGCAGCCAGCCGCTATTCAACAAGCAAAAGCCATGGTCAGTTACTTACCAGTCAACTTACAGTTCCAAGCAATATCTAGACCACATCTGCCACAGTTATCATCAATGTGTGTCTCATTAAATGCCATCACCTCTTTCGGAGAAAAACCAGAGATACATCTTCCAGCGGCTATAGGTTCTTCAGCATGGGATCCTTATCGTCACTCTTATGTGCAAACAGTATCTCTAGGGACTTCAACCCCGAGCCCGTTGGAGTGGGGAAAGTGCCAATTTACCGAGGATCTGGATTCATTCACGGCCAGCATCGCATCAGGGATAATCTATGGTACCTCAGTAAAGGTGCCAATCAAGCTGCCGGAGGGTCTGAGCTTGCCGCCTACGTTCAGCTACTGTCTTGTTTCCCGAATATACTCTTTGACGGTGACTCTCCGATTCCACATATCAGGGCAATGGAGCCGAACGATTAGCCTTCCCTTGACAGTTCCACTTCAAATATGCTAGCTTATAGCTGAAAATGGACCCACTGCTAGTTCTTGGCAAACTAGATGAGCAAAAAGGAGACATGAAGCTGATATAGTATTCAAATACGTAGTGTGTGAGAACCACCTTTGCCAGACGGCTATATGATGGCTATTTATATATTTGCTAGTTTGAAACAAGAAACCTACTTGAGTTGGCATCATTCCCTGGAGAATAACTTTATGACTTAAATGTATGTGATTTAACATCGTGCAAGATAAGATTGATTATTAGTGAGCAAACAGATGTAGGTATTGGAGTGTTTCATATATTGGATGTTCGTGTAGTAACAACAGTATACTACCCAAAGTAGCAGCAAAATCGAAGTTGCCGCCCGGCCCATTACACGCTAGACCACATTTGAACTAGCCACAAATCATGTGATAAGCAACTTGCAGGCATAATGTGATTAGGTAATCACTTCCAATCCATTCTCTGGACTTGATGGAAACAGGCGTAGAATTGTAAATGCGAGTATTGGGGTAAAGGAGAGCTCTCCATGATCGAAGGATGAGTGACTCAGTACGGGTAAAAGAGGCATTCGCTGCCGTGAGTGTGTTTCTCGAACCTGTTCTTCAACGAGGTATGCAAAGCTTGATCCCAGAGCCGTCTGAATGTCAAAGCTAACCGAGAATTTAGATAGCGTTCAGAGCCAAAAGTTGCGGGGGCAGACTTTAGTAGAAATTCTGAACGAGACACTCCGTGACGATGAGAAAAGCACTGGGTCTGTGAGGAGCGATGTCATCATTAAAGCTTTGAGCCTACTGTCTCTCATCCATATTGCTTTCGTCACTCCCTCCAGCGATGGGGATCAGTCCAGCCAGACGGGCCAGGAAACAGAAGATGCTGCCCTGGAAGATGCAAAAAGACGCAGGCTACTTCTCGCTCTATTGGATCTGATTGCTGTGGAAGGCATATACCCGTCACTTTCGAGAGGTCTTGGCCTACCTCTGCACCAAAGGGTGTTCTCGGCTCTGCCTGCGGGGGTTATTGCTCAACAACAACATCATGCTCAGGAGAGTCCCGAAGACGAATATCTCCTCGAAAGGATATGGTCCACTCTCTCGAGCGTCATATTCGATGCAAGAATGAGCGTTCAAGATGTCATCCGTGGCCGAATCCTTAGCGACATGATCAGTGCAGCTGCAGACCTGGCTTATAACTCAAAAAGCCTCTCCGACGATAAGAAGGCTATCTACCGTCAGGAGGTGGGAAGACTGATTGAAGAGTATGTTTTTCATAAACGTTCCAGCCACAGCCACTGATTTGCTGCAGGACTCCCAGCCCTGTGTTGCTACCAACATTGTCCACTTTCCTGCAGTCGGATCCTGCTCCGTGGTTCAAGTCTTTGGTCTCTAGCGAGCTGTCACGATTTCCATTACGCCCCGGTGGTGTACTCCAAACTATGGTCTTTCTGGCCTCTCAGTTTGCCCCTACTCTGGGAGCCGAAGCTCAGGCCCAGGCATCGAATGGCCCAATCTTCACAGTGCAGGGTATAATGCAAACGTCCCGCCTGCTGTCCTCAGTTCCAGAAGGAATGGACCCGGTCAACTACTTTTCCACAATAGCACCGCAGCTACTAGAGTTGATTGACGGCGATGACCCTGACCTAATGAAGACAGCAGCATACGTAATTGGAAACGGTATCTTGGGTAAAAGAGCCTACGGCGCTCCTGGGACCGTCGGGCACTCCATATTCTTGGAGCCTATCTTCAAAGCGCTTACTGCGGGGCTTGATGATTCCTCAAAGAAATGGATAGCTACCGCTGATGAGTTTGACCGTGGATCATCCGAGCAAATTCAAGTAGCCGAGCCGACGATATTATTAGCAGTCGACAGATTGCGAACCTTAGTCCTCCAACCTCCAAACCCGGGTCTCGTGAAGCGCGTCGTCCACCCTATTCTAGTGCCACTCTGGGGCCTAGCTTGCTATACAATGGAACATCAAAATATGGCACTGCATGAGAAAATCTTAACTATCCTACAGACATATTTCGGAATATCAGTTGGACTTCAACCATTACAGAAACTCGTCGACAACCTACTCTATGATGGCGGGGCAGCGTGGACTTATGATTCAGACTCGAAGAACAAAGTCTTACTGCGGAAGCGCAACACGTCAGAAACGAATCGCAACATTGTCCGCCTCGTCGACATATTGCAGTCTCGCACGAAACTCTTCGTCGGCTTATTGGGCGCAGACCCCAGTAGCGAAGAGCGGACAGCTGACATCTTCCTCTACGTCAGTGAAAGCTGGCTGGTGAAACCTACCTTGGATGAGCGTTCGATGGATAGATTGCGACTATCCCCGGAGGAAGACAACTTCAAGAACATTATGCAGCAGTTGATCAGTGCCAAGGTAGCGGAAACGCTGCTCGACAATTTCAAAGACGTCCTTTCCCGTCGTCCTTTACGCGTGCTCGAACTCATCAAGCAAATAATCGACAGTGAACTGAACCGAGCATACGTGCGGAGCAAGAAGACCATGGGTACACGGTCAGGCAAGGTATCCCTATCGTCACTGGCCAACATCGTCGAGCCAGACGACACCGGAAAGGAAGAAGCAGCAACAGACACAGACTCCGCCGAATCACTGCCAGCCGTATTCAGCCTTCTATCTACTGTCCTCGCCTCACCCGATTTCACCATCTCATCTGAGACCCTCCCAGTGCTCGAAGCCATCAAGTCAAAACTCGACGATCTAACCCCCCATCTCCCACCCGACCTCTCCAAACCAGCAACCACATCATCAATGCTCATCGAGATCCACCTCGCCAACCCCGAAGGCGAGACCCTCATAACAAACAAACCAACCAGCGAAATAGCCGACTTCGAAACCCACCGTCGCGCACTATCCAACCTAAACTCCGACCTCGCCCCCATCCAAGCCGAAGGCTTCTCCCTCCTCTCAAACCTCATCACCAAAGCCTCTCCAGTCCTCGACATCCCCTCCACCCTGACCCTCCTCCTATCCATCATAACCGACACCTCCGAAACCCACAGCACCGACGAATTCATCTACCTAAACGCCATCAAACTCATCGGCACCCTCGCATCACGGCACCCCCGCACCGTGATCAAAACCCTGGTAGACCGCTACATCGACAAAACCGAGACCCACACCCTCGACCAAAGACTCAAGATCGGCGAATCCCTCCTCCGCACCGTCCAGGACCTCAACGACGCCCTAACAGGCGAGACCGCCAAACTCCTCGCCGAAGGCATGATTGCCGTCGCCGGCCGACGCGCCCAGAAACCCCAAGCCCAAAAGACACGCAGACAGCAACTCGAGAAAGAGAAACGGAAAGCAGAACGCGAAGAAGCCCGCAAGCAAAAGGAATCTTCCATGCCCCCAGGATGGAGCATCTCCACATCTACATCCAAAATCCAAGAACTATCAGACCAAATCCAGAAGGAAGTCGACGCCTCGGATTCCGAAGAAGACGAAGAGCAAGCCGCCCACTCCGCCAACATCATCTCCGCCTGGGCAGCAGGCGCAGCATCAGACTCCGAACCAGAGGATCTCCGCGTCCGCGCATCCGCATTATCCATCCTAGCAAGCGCCATCCAAACGAATATCCTCGGTCTCGGACCCTCGGTTATCTCCTCCGCCGTGGAATTAGCCCTCGCGACGCTGACACTAGAACCGGAGGTTGAGTCCGCTATCCTGCGACGCGCGAGCGCTATCCTCCTTGTTGATATTCTCAAAGCTATGGATACCGTTCGCGAGAATCGCGGTAGTCAAGCTCTGGGCTTCGGGTTTTCGCTTTCGGATACGAAGGGTGTTGGAATGGATGGGGGAGCAGCGACGGTAGGGAATATTCCGCATATGTTGTCTTCGTTGAGGTTTGTGGAGAGTTGGGAGACGGATTCGATTGTGAGGGGACACGTACGAGTGTTGGTGGAGAGTTTGGAGGCTTGGTTGGAGAAGTCGCTGTTGTGGGGGATTGGGGCGAGAGGGGAGGATGAGGAGCCGAGGTTGGAATTGGGGGATCGGATTGCTGGGTTGAGAGTTAGTCCGCTTTCTGGTAGGGATGAAGGTATGAGGCCGAGGATTGAGGAGATTGAGTAGTAGGTGGTGGTTTGGTTACTGAGTTTAGTCACGTTTATTCAGTCTTTAATTTACTGTCTACTATTGCGCGAACTTTATGCATGATGCTTTGGTTTTCATTTCCATTATCTGTACTGTGATCCAGTAGGAAAATAGCTATTTCGTGAACGCGTCAATTGTACTAAGTAACTCCGAGGTCACCGTGATTTCAAGGCATAAATGACAGAAATTGAAGGTCGACTTTCAGGGAGCCATTCTCTGTGAAAGACATTAATGAGATGGGTAGAGTTGGTCTCCATTTCCATTAGAGTGTCAGATAGAAGAGATTAGAAGTGTAGTTTGCAGCGAGAAATGAAATAAAGACAAATTCGGTAGATGGCATCGTCGCATAGCTGTTCCGATGAAAGAAATATGAGAAGAGGCAAGTGCCCAGCACTTCCTCATCCGCTGTACACTTTCTTTGCGCCATGAGCAATGCCGCGAACGCAGCTGAAGAGCAACCGTGTCTCATATGGAGCCAGCTTTTGATCAGCGAAGTGCAAGAGGAAACGATGTAAGATCAGTAACGGTTGCCGCGTCCGCGACCTCCACGTCCGCGACCCCGTCCAAAGCCAAAGCCGCCTCGACGAGGCCCACGGCCCATACCGCCTCTGTTACTACTAGGACGGGGCCCTCTGGCCATTCTAGCTTGGCGTTCGGCGTCGGGCATGTCGAATTTGTTTTCGATGCCGATCAACTCGCAGAACTCGGCGGTCTGTGGATTGGTGTACTCAATCGGCATCTCTTCAGTCGTCAGAGGTACACTGGGATCATAGATGGGCGCAGTTTGAGTGAAGTTCTCAGGGACGACAAGCTTTCCAGGCTTGACGACGTTCTCCTCAACCCACTTCTCTTCTTCGAGAATCTGGGGAAGGTACACGACGTCGCCCTTATCTGGAGAGGGTCTGGCGTTGGGATCCCCGAGGTGGAGGTCGTTGGCGAACGCACGTGTGATTGCGAGCCATTCTTCGTCGTACTCCAAGCGATATGGGCGTTCAACCTTCCCTCCATCCGGTTCTGAGATAGGATCTATCTCCAAGAGCTGGAGAAACTCGCGGTTAGGAAGGCATTTGTCTAACGCAAGGAAATTGGTCACGTTGTTTGCAATGGCTTTGGGCAAAGGCCCATTGACCGGATAGGGATCAGGCTGGGGCCGTGAAAAACTGGCAGGCAGCTGGTTCCGGATATCCTGTGAGACATCAGTCGCTTTAGCTGGCTCTGCTTGAGAGGTGATATTGTTTCGTTCCAACTGAGTCGGAGTGGACATCATTGTGGGAGAGCCACTATTTCCTGAAACTGCCGTTTCAGGCTGTGCTTTACTTGATGCACCGTCGGACTCGCTGTCTAGATCTAAGTCGATCTCATCACTATTTTTCACAACATCCGATCCATGATCAATCTTCTGTTTTTTAGAGTTCTGCTGTTCGGGACTGACATCCCTCTCGACGCTTGCAATTTTCCGATTTACACCGTCCATATCGGTCTCCACCCTTTTCCAGGTCAGGTTGTGCTTGAGCTCATAGGGGTTCGGCCCAGGGTTCTGTGCCTTGCCCGACAAATAAAGCTCGTTCTCAGCCGCTTCGTTTCGGGCAGCAACGACGTGGAAGTTGTTCCACGCTGACAATTTAGTCTCCATGGTGCTAGCTGCTTCTCCAGCCGATACGTCGGTCTTGGATGACTGATAAGCAAATTGTCCACTCTCTGACTGCAACTGAGAATCTCTGGTGCTTACAGCGTTGCTCTGACTCTGCTTATCAGAGTTGGCAGTAGAAGCTGAGGCCACAGGTTCATTCAATGGGTTCTGGTTCTCTTCACCAAGGACCAACGAAGTGAATACCGCACCATCCAGCGCAAATGGAGCGCTTGAACGCTGACCGGCATCAGTTGCACTGGCAGCAGCCTGTCTCTTGGCCGCTGGATGCTCAGGAACAACATAATCAGCGTGCTGCACTCGAGCCGCGAACTTAACGTGTAAGTGGGCCGAAAACCAATAGGCTGGGCGCAGCCGATCAAGAACATGCTTGGCAGCCATACTACCAAGTCGGCCATTTTGAGAATCCTCGCGGAACCCCATCTTTTTATTGAATAAGGTTTCAAAGTCTCCGCTACGCTCGACCGTCTTAGGCCAGTCGTGGGATAATCCCAGATCAACCTGTGTGCGGATTTGCAGCAGTTTGCGGACATCGAGTTCCCTCACGTGGTAGATGCTTTGAACGTCATCGCTGTTGTATGGCAGTCGTTCAAAATGAGGTCTCCGGTAGTCGTATCCCTTCCAGATGCCAGACATGCCGGCGATGCGAAGTGGCCCACACCGGATAACGTTGGCCGCACCGAGGTAGTAGATATTGGGGGCTACCCACCCGCCATAATACAGCTCAAACAGGTGATTGCTCGCCTCATGGTTCCCTCCCACAAAGATGGTCAGGTATGGAGCAACACGCTGCCCACTGTAGTATTCATGAAAGTCACCTAACTCTCTGTACTTCATTGGCACTGACATGCAGGCCAGATCATTGGCATTTCTGACAGCCTAGGTTGAAGTTAGCAGGAGAGACAGGCAACTTGACAGGGGCGAAAATAGTCTTACCTGGAAATCGCCGCCAATGATCACCAAATCGACACCATCCCACCCTTTCAGGGAGGCAGCCTTATCGACCGATGCATAGATATCATGAAGACATCCGTGGCCCTGGAGACGTATCTTTGGTCAGCAAGATAAAAAGTACAGAGTATGGAAATGAAAAGTTGACTTACACATCCTTCAAACGCGACTCGAAGCGAGGCAGAGTCTGAAGTTGGCATCTCCATGATTCTGGAAAATGCTGCGAAAACCGAGATAATATGGACCGATCCGCGACGAAGTATGAGTTGCTCGCAAAGTTTGAGACGCAGAAGATGCAAAGGATGATAAGGAACAACGTAGGAGACCTCTTATGCAAGAGTGAGGATTACTGGACGCAGAATATTCAATTCTGGGAGGGAGAATAGAAAGATGCTAGAGGTGAAGAAATGAGAAGAGAAGAATTGGGGGAGAAGAGAAAGATGAAAAGTAGAAGCAGAGTAACACCGGGAAGATGTGAGTTGATCGTGCGGCGGGAGTGTTTGGTTGCTTTGCTGCCGAACAGCCCTTTTTTTTCTCTTCTCGGCATCAATTCATTTTCATGCTCTCCCGCCAAGTTTTGAGCAGGTTCGGTCTTCATATATATTCACAACCGATCTAGATACCTGCGATTGTTATCACCTAAACATGCCCCTTAGTGATCATGCGCCCCGGTTGGAGTTCCTCAAGGGCTCCGCCAGCGCTCTCAATGCTCTCAGTCCATCAACAGCGGCCTACTTGATGACCGTTCACAACGGCATTCTCCGTGACGAATTCAAGCCATTAAGCCAGCGGCTCCAAGAGACGTCGTGCGGTGCATGTGGCAGTGTTAGAAGCCCGCAGTGGACCAAGAATATCGTCATTCAGAAGAGAAAAGGCAAGCAGTTAAATGCAGGCAGAGCGAACAAGGCCAGCTCTGATGGAGCTACAATCTTAAAATGTCTCCGTTGCCGGCGACGGACCATCAAGCCAGTCCGCAAGGATGCAGCTCGTCCTGCACTACCACCAAAAGTTACTTCTACAGCGGCATCTACGCCTGACATTCAATCATCTGCAGCTACAACGCCCCAGTCTGAACCGGCCACCGAATCAGCGGATTCCAGCCGGGTGAATAAAGCGGCCGACAATGCCAACAGCAAAAAGCGGGCCAAGGCTCGCAAGCAAGGTGGGCTGCAGGCCTTGATGGCATCTAAGCAACAATCCCGCAGCAATTCATCCTCACTTGATCTCTTTGACTTCCTTCAGTAGTGAAGGCGACCTGCAAAATATCCAATTCCCTGCTGCTTTTGCTTTCACTGCCTTGGAGTGCCAAGACCGGAATCTCGGCAGTTTCCTCCGGGATGGATCGGGCCTAGCGCGGGGTCACGCTATCGGAGCTTCCAAAGAGCTGCGGCTGTTGATGTGGAGCTCGCTCGATTATCCCCCAAAGCATCCTCTGCTGCTGTTGCTGTTGCTGCTACTGCTTCTTGGCTTGCTCTGATTGCATTTGTTTTACTGCTAACTCCTTAGCCCTTCGACACAATGTCGTCTTACGATGACGAGCACGATCCTCAGGCGGACGAGCTCCGAGAAACCGCCCTAGTCACCCTGGAGACGTTGATTAGCTCTTGCAACTCTCAGATGCAGCCATACATGTCCAATACCATTAACTCAGCCCTTCGATTTCTCAAATACGATCCCAACGTTGCCGAAGCCGAAGACGATGAAGAAATGGGCGGCACTCAGGATGATGGCTCTGAAGATGACGTAACGGAGGAGCCCGATCTGGACGACGACGACGAGTTCGAGGATTTCGAAGAAGAAGGAGGCTACAGTGACATTGATGATATGAGCTGGAAGGTCCGCCGTTGTGCAGCGAAATTGCTCTATTCCGTCATTTCGAGTTACACCCGCGGCCGTGCTGCAGACGATGCGTCCTTGTTTCAGCAAATCTCCCCCGCTCTTATCGCCCGGTTCAATAAAGAAAGGGAAGAAAGTGTCAAGCTCGAGGTCGTGTCTACTATGACTGCACTCGTTCGGAAAACAGGTGAAGGTGCTATGATAATCACGTCCAACGGATTCCTTGAGTCAGTCGGCGGTTCGAAGAATTCGAGGAAGAGGAGACGCCAGGATAGTGATGCTAGTATGATCGACTTCGAGCCCAGCATTGGCACCTCCTCTGCTGTCAGCACCCCTGTTGTTGCTCCTTCCTCGCCCAAATCTGGTCCACAGGCGGAGTTGGCTCGCTCGGTGCCGATCATCGTGCAGAGTGTGGTCAAGATGTGGAAGCAAGCTTCTGTACCTCTGAAGCAGGCTATTATCGTGCTGCTCAAGAGCCTTGCACTCGTTCGCTACGGTGGTCTTGCGGATCATCTCCAACAGCTTGAAGACCCCATAGCGGATGTCTTGAAGTCCTCTTCTCTCTCGGGCGGTTCATCTGCACCCGTCGGGTCTTCGGCGAGTGCAGGCACCCTCCAGACCGAAACCCTGGGACTCATTGCCGCGATTGCTGAAACGCACACGTCTGACGCACTGTTGCCCTTCCTTATCGCGTTGATTCCCGGCGTCATTGGGGCTGTCAATGACAGGAACTACAAGGTCAGCAGCGAAGCGTTGGGAGCCGTCGAACAAATCGTGAAGGCACTTACGCCGCCGCGGGTTCCCAACGCCTCTCAGGACCTTGCATCGCACCTAGAGAAACTGTACGACGTCGTCCATACCCGCATCACTGATACGAGTGCCGACCTTGAAGTTCGCCAGAGAGCTATCCACGTGTTCGGCGTGCTGTTGGCTCGGACAGCTGGGGAGAAAGGTTCTTCTTTCCTTCCGCTCGATCAACGCTCCAAAGGTCTTTCTGTTTTGGTGGAGCGACTGAAGAACGAGACCACGCGGCTCGCAGCTGTCCGCGCCGTTGATGATGTGGCCGTCCTTTGCACTCGTGAGGTGGATGTCGCACCAACGTGGGTTAGTGAAGTCACTGCAGAGCTTGGTGCACAGCTGCGCAAGTCAGACCGGGTTCTTCGAGGTGCCAGCTTGGAGGCTCTTCGTAGCCTGGCTATGAACCCCAACACCAGAACTCATTACGATGATAAGACCATGAAAGAGCTTGAAGAGAGTCTTCTACCGCTCATCAGCGCAGAAGATTTCCATTTCCTCGCACCGTCACTCATCATCCTGGCCAAGCTGGTTCCAGGCAATGCTCAGCTTCTAGTGAACGAGAACTTGATCTCTGCACTGTGTTCTGTTGTTCTCTCGTCACTCGTGGGAACGGTACTGAAAGCCCTTCTCCTCTTAGTCAAGGTCATTGGAGAAGAGGGGGCTGGTGCAGCATTGATGAAGAAGCTTCTTCAGGATGTTGGCATCAGCGGCGACACGTCAGTTGTCGGTAGAGCGATTGGAACTCTTTTGGTGCACGGTGGTCCTAACTTGGGTGTCAAGATGGAAGATTTCATGACGGAGCTGGAGACTGCGCAGGATGCTCAACGTAAATGCCTTGCGCTCGCGATCTTGGGAGAGATCGGCCTACGAATGGGCTCCAGCTGTTCGCTGACCCCTGAACTTTTCATCACCCATTTCAACTCCAAGTCCGACAAGGTCCGACTGGCTGCAGCCACAGCTCTGGGTAACGCAGCGGCAGGTAACGTCAAATCTTACTTGCCTATTATCCTGGGTGGGCTTGAGAAGGGCAACCCGCAGAGTTACCTGCTCCTCCACTCCGTGAGGGAACTGCTCCAGCACCCCGAGATCGTTCGGCCGGATGTAGCTCCCTCGGCTGTCAAGCTCTGGCAAGCACTTCTGGTCGTGTCAGAGGAGGAAGACAACCGAGCCGTTGGTGCCGAATGTGTCGGCCGGCTCGCCCTGATCGATCCAGTCGCTTACATTCCTCATTTCCAGGTGAGTCCAACCGCCAGCAGTATATCAATGGTCACAACATGTGCAGCTAACACAATGTAGGATTACCTCTCCAGCAGTGACCCGAGCATCCGCAGCGTAGTCATTTCCGCATTCCGCTACACCCTCTCGGATCCCAGAGACACGTACAACGATGTGCTGAGGCCCGTAATCGTACCCCTGCTGGTCAACATGCTGAGCGACCGCGACCTTGGCAATCACCGTCTTGCCCTGACGACCTTGAACTCAGCCATCCACAACAAGATGGAAATCCTTCTCCCTCACCTCAACGAACTTCTCCCGGCCGTTTTCGGCGACACCAAGGTGAAGCCAGAACTCATCCGCGAAGTGCAAATGGGACCGTTCAAGCACCGCGTAGACGACGGTCTCGAGCTACGCAAGGTCAGTACACCTAACCCCCCTTCTCCCTACACACACAATCAAAGACTAACCCCACCTCCAGAGCGCCTACGAAACCCTCTACGCCTCCCTCGACTCGGCATTCTCCCTCAGCCACATGAGCGAATTCTTCGACCGCATCCTCTCCGGCATCGACGACGAACAAGACATCCGCACAATCTGCAACCTAATGACCTCCAAGCTGATCCATCTCGCCCCCGAAGAGACGCAGCGCCATCTCGATGCACTCTCAGAACGCTACAACGCCATCCTCTCCTTCAAACCGAAGGAAAATGCCGTGAAGCAAGAACTCGAGAAAGCCCAGGAGGCTTCATTGGGCGTGCTGAAGATCAGTCGCGAACTGAGCAAGGCGTTCCCGAATGCCGAGGTGGCGGGTGATCATCACAAATGGAAGGCTTATATGGAGCTGATTCGGAAGACGTATGGTGCGCAGCTTAAGACTTTGGAGGCGGAGGCTTAGGTTTATGCTTGAATGGACGGAAGTATTTCTTTCGTACTACCCTAGCTATCTGTGACTTCAGTTGGCGGTCGATTAGACGGTCTATTTATCTATCTTAGACTGACTATTACATACGGAGGGAAGGGGAGGAGCGTGAGATGGAAAAGTGAATGCATCATGTTGTCGTATGGTAATTATTGACGTGAATGAATAATGAACCATGATTCATGCCTTCGACTTAGTACATTGAAACTTAGAAAGAAAAGAACAGCATCAGTGCATTATGACGATGAATGTGCACTGGATATGATATGGGGGGAATAGTCCGCTTGAAGTGTGTTGAGTTTCCAGAACTCCTGGTATGCAGCCAGCCCCCTTCACGTAGCCGTCAAAACGCCAATCAACAAACAGCCAACCAACCATCCGCTATGTAGAAGCAAGAAACAAAATAACAACAGAAAGCAAGACAGTGATCCAACCCAATGATATCAAAACTCCGTGCAGCTGCACCCCAGGATATCATGAATCATGCAATGCTAAACAAAAACAAAAAAAAAAAAAAAAAAAAAAAAAAAAAAAAAAAAAAAAAAAAAAAAAAAAAGGCAATTTATGCAGTGATGGCTTTCTTCTTGAGTACACCGAGCTTTTCGAGCTTCGCCCAGGCCCGGTCCATGTCGGAGCCTTCGTCCACAGAAGGTCTCAGCTCCAAGCCGTCCAGAAGGCGAATCGAGCCCCCAGTTCCGGCATATAGCATAAGCTCGAAGACTCGTCTACGGAGTCGCGTTGGCTCATCCAAGTGGGATAAGTATCTTTGATCAGCCAAGGGATCGGCGAGCGGAAGAGTGTAGGGATCATCGATCTCAATTTCCTTGGCAGGGTTTGGCAATTCTTCCTCGCCTAGAGTAGCCGGGTGCGTGACATCTCCACTGTGTCCGAATTCAGCCAGGGCAGAGGGAAGGTCCAAGCCGTCATGGCGTCGTTGGCCAAGCTCCTCTTTCGCCTTCAGCTTCTTCACGTTCGCTTTGCCGTTGCCAATAACAGCAGGGGGGTAGAACCGGACGGTGAGGGGGTTGCCACGGATGTCGACCTTCTGCAGAGAGCAGGCCCTTCCTTTACTTGTCCTTCCAATATGGCTCAATACTTGACAAAGACGCCGCAGTCGTGTAATGTTGTTACCCGCAGCTGCTAACCGAGCAAGGCATTTGAGGCCCGATAGTTCATTGAGACCTGTCAGAGAGTTGAAGTTGAGATTGAGGACTACCACATTGGGAAAGCTCGAAGCGAAATCCACTGGGAGCCCCTGAATGCTGCAGGAGGCTATATCCAGTAGCTGCAAGCTTAGAAGGGGCGAGGAAGGCGAAAGGCTCTGCATAGAAAGTCTGTTTGACGAAAGGAACGCTTTCCGAAGATCTTTCACCAGACCCAAATCGATGTCGAAAATGCCACCATCAACGTCTCCATTCATTTGTTCTCTAGCAGAGAGCACCTCCAAGGAATGGCATTTATCGAGACCAGAGACGCTGCGCAAGAAGTTTTGGTCCACATAAAGCAAGTGTAGGGATGGGAAAGCCCCGACGTCGAGTGTGCGCAGGATGTTATTGGAGAGCTTCAACGATTGGAGACTAGGTAAAGAGGCTGTGATTTCAAGTCCGTCAAGCTGATTGAAGCGAAGGTCAAGGGCAGACAAGGAGGGAAGTGAGTCAATGTTGCGAATGGACGAAAGTTGATTATGGCTAAGATCGAGATCGTGCAAGCGAGTCCTGTTTAGATGAAGAAGCGACCGTTAGATATGAATCAGCGAACGGGGGCGCGGTGTACTCACAACTCTGCTCGACCAAAGTCGACTGCGGTTAAGCCGTTGTTCCTTAATTGCAAGCTCAATAGCCCGTCCAAGTCAAATATGCCTTCAATGTTCGTTATATTATTATCGTTGGCTTTCAGCTCTCTGAGATGGATGAGGCTGCTGAAACCATCCAAGCTTTCGAGTTCGTTCCCGGATACATCGAGATACTGCAAGTTGGTCAAATGGCCCCAAGCCGTGAGGTTCGAGAGACAGTTGTCCTGAATATTCAGTGTCCTTAGACTAGGAGGAACACCTCCCAGTTGGCCAATATCATTGCCGGTCACATCCAATTCTTCCAGTCGGGGGCAGAAATCACAGAGCTTGTGGAGAGTGATCAATCCCTTATGCCGTAGGACCAGGCGCCTCACATTTTCCCAGTATGGTTCGAATGGTTCGGCTTCGGTGATATGCTTCACCAAATCCTCAGTAGCCAAGGCGAATGTGCCGTGGACCTGGCGCAGCGATGTCGGTTGAGTCCGCTGGGCCACATAGCTGACTTCAAGATGGAGTGGTTGGTCAATCTGGTCAATAGTGAAGTCGGGCAATGGGCTGAGATGGAAGCTATAGGTCGTGTCTGGTCCTAAATGTTGGAAGCGAACCAGTGAGTTGTTGACATTGCTCTTGTCCGGCGTAGATGCGACAGATCCGTCAGACCCTCTTCGAACCAAACTCAAATCACCTCTGCTATCAAGGTCCGGTCTCGCTCCAGGGTCCAGAGACTTCTGCTCTGGTAGCAGGGTATCCAGTGGACGACTGGAATGATCCGCCTCGGCACAGGCAGGGCCATGCTCAGACTGCCGGGTCTCCTGATTTTGTCGGAGTTTGGTGGGGCTTTCATCTTCATCAAATGCGATCTGTGAAACCAGTGGCGACGAGAAGCTGATGGTCACGACCCGAGCTTGTTGGCGGTGTTCCTGTTGGCGCCGTGGTAGCTTGGACAGGCGGCCTTCGTGAAGTTGAATCTCATGCTCGACCTCGCTGGTTGATTTGCTCGTCCTGCGGGCCTCGGATCCCCAAGAGGTAGCTCTGGTCTCCGAATTGGAAAATCTAGACGTAAAGGGGGTGGTTTTCGACTGAATAGAGCTGATATTGACTGAGGGTTCGCCTTCTTTCGTTTGCGGGCGCCGCTCCGACTGATGGGAAGCCTTTCGTGGGCTGGGCGAGCTCTGGCGCGCGCTTTCTTCACCGCGGACCGAAGAACCTTTGGTTTTATCCGGAGAAAGAGAGCTCTGCATCCTCATCATCTCCTGGAGCTCATCCACGCTAAGATCAGGGATATCCTTGAACGGATCGTCCTCGCTCTCCTCGCCCTTGGGCTTGCCCGGAGACTTCTGAACGGTCTCCTTAACCCATTGGTTCCTATAACGGTCGTATGTAAGGCCATTCACTTGCTCCGGAATAAGGTGGGACACGATGTCTGACGACAGGACACCTTTTGCATGCGAGCTCTGTGAAGAAGAGCCTGTGGGTATGGAACGTGCACTGAGACTCTTGCCGGAGAAATGAGTGTTGATAGTTAGAAGGTCAGGAAGATCATCGTCTTCTTCGCCGTCTTCAGTCGGAGCGGACGATCTGCGTGTATGCTGCTCAGCGTCCAAGTTTCGGGTTTCAGCGTCGGCCTTATCTTTCTGCTCATTTCCTTCGCCCTCGTCCCAAATCGAGTTGGCACCATCGGAGTTAGTGTCATCCTGATCCAAGTTCAAGGACATGTCGGACCCGTTGACTTCAAATTCTTGATCGTCATCCTCTTGGAACTTCTTCAAGTGGCTCAGTATACGAGGGTTTGGCTCGTGGGGCTCTCTTAGCTTTCGCATATCGCCCCCCTCCCGGCTCGGAGGACGCGAGAACTCTTCGCGAGTGGACTCGTCTTCATAACTACCGCTCTCGTCCTGGTCCTCAGCATCAGACTCCTCTACACTGGAAAGTCCGCCAGCAGACCGGCCCTTGGATCGGATGATATCCATAATCTTGGTTGCCTCGTTGAGGAAGTCTTGCGTGGTAATTGACCCCTTCCGAATTTCCGTGTTGACACCATTAACTTTCACAATCGGTATCACATTGTCCGGCGGGGAGAAGGTCTGATTGCCATGGTCATCATTCCCGAGCCGATTGTGATTCCGGCTTGACGATGGCCTTTTCCTCGAGAGCGATCTTACTTGACTCGGAGTTGGGGTGCTGGCTCGGTAGGCTGATTGAGACCGGAGAAAACGTTCATTGTCCTCATCCGTTACACCGTGTTGCATCAAACTTCGTTGTAACAACGTGAGGTTATCTGGAGCCTGACCGGTGGCCTTCCCAGATCCAGCATCATCTGGCATGAGACCGTGAGATTGAAGAAGGGTTCGACGCCTCTTTGGATGGGGGTCTTTAGCTGGGGAATTCGGTCTTGACCCCGTTTCGGAGTGGTGGAACTCTTCGACTGTCCATAAGCCCTGTTTATCAGGGGCATTGGCACTCGAGGCCGATTCTAACGTCTCTGCTGACTTGTAATTCTTTGTAGATCTGTTTGACCCACCATCAAGGCTTTGCTTTCTATACGAACGGCGGCCAAGGTAACCCCGTTCGACAGAGAGCCTCCGCGAAGGGGGTCGCTGATTGGAGCCTACAAATTCGTTATTGAGCAGTTTTGGCTCGTATGGGCTGGTATCAGAGAAGTCGAAATGGTCCAGCTCCCCGTCACCGAATCGGTTGAGTCGAGGGTTCGGGGTGTTTCGCGATCTCGGCCGCTCGTGTCTTCTAACACTGGCCTCACCCAACGTGTCTTGTTGTGTGCTCATGAAACTCCTCGACTCGCCCTTACGCCGCGCTTCTTCTGAAGGGGACACGGGCTCATCATCCTCCGAAAAGCCTCCATAGGTCTCTTCAAATTGGCTCATCCGTCGCAATAGCCTGTTGTTTGTAAAGGTATCATGGTTTCCGAACAACTTCAAAGGGCTGCCTGAAGACGGCATGACGTCGGTTCTTCCGGTTCCGGGTCGAGCAGCAACATGCGCAGACGATGGTCGAGGGAGCGTCGGGGGATCCGTTACTGGATTGGTCTTCTGGTAGAAAGGTGGTGAGCTACGGATTCTGTGGTTGGAAGGCAGGAACGGTGACAGTCGCTCAGAGGGAAAGGGTGGCGGTGACAGATGTAGCTTCTGGAAAGAGCCTTCGTTCAGATAGTCGTCTCGTCGCAGGTGCGCAAAAGCTCCGCGGCCCCGGAAATCCAGCGTCCCCATGGAGAGGTCCTTGGGCAGAGAATGACTCGTGACATCCAGTAGATCATCTTCCGGTAACGGGTCGACGGGAGCCTCCGACGGTTGATTTAGCAGGAAGCTATCACTTGCCGGAGAGTCGGGTCGTTCATATGGCGGCAAGTGTAGTCTTTCGAGCTTATTCGTCACTTTCTTCAACGCGGACCTTATTACTTCTGATGCAGCGTTTCCGTCCATTGTATTCGGCTGTGAGAAGGTGATAGGCGTGAAATCTTCATTTCGCATATCTTCCAATCCACTGGCTGATCTCATTTGCGTGCCATTCCAAGAATCTTCATGACCATCACCTTGGTTCAACACAAATTGCGTAGGCCCTTTCTTCACATCCAGCATCCCATTGTGCGATCCTCGGGGGCTTCCTGGAGTCGACCGGAGTTCTCCTTGATCTTGACGCGACGACTTGGTCGGGGATCGGGGGCTTTTCGGAGAGGAGGAATGGCCGGCACCCTCACCATACTCATGTTGACCAACACCAGGAGGTCCGTTCGAAGTAGCATTGTCGCGTCGTTCCGAGGACGTAGAGAAGTGCCAGACGCTATCCGAGTGTTTCATTCGGGAAATGGCCTCGTCTTGCGTTTTCTCTGTTCCGGGGGTGGGCGGCTTGAACACACTCTCGAGTCCAATTGGGGCGAAAAGATCGCGCTGTTCACCGGAAGGGATATCTCCATGGACCAGTCTCCTCCGCCATTCGGGGGTCCCTTCGCCGCCCTTGGCCTTCTTTGGTTTGATTTGAACCGTGCTTTGCTGTACCGACTGACTGGAGGCGTTCGAGACCGATCGCAACGGCGATCTCGTGTCCATGGTGGACGATTGTTTACGCCTGGACGACGGGTGTCTGGACGGTGGGTTTGGTCGCGGGCTCTTTTTCGTCTTATCGGGGACCGGAGATCGCAACTTGGACGGAGTCTTGGGGGTACGAGGGGTCTTCGGCGTGGGCGGCTCCCTTTTCACGAAATGACAGGGCCGAGAAACCTTCTTTTTATCAATAGGCGATGGCGACGGGGCGACAGAGCGACGCGCGGGAACCGGAATGCGACTAGGAGAGTTTTGTAAGCTGGACTGGCGGGAATGAGAGATGGACCGAGAGGGGACCGGGCTGGTTGGGGTTCCAGGCACAGGGACGGGCACCCAATCGTCGGAGAGTTGGTCCAGCCATGGTGGATTGTCGCTCATTTTCTGGATCGGAGGGGAGGGGGTGAGGGAGGGAGGGAGGGTGGTGGTCGCAGAAGCTGAAGCTCAGGTCGGCGCGCGTCGCGATTCACAGGACGCCAGGCGGGATGCAAGCACAGCGGAAATTAGCAGATGCAGGCGGACCATGGAGCTGAAGGATGGTGGAATGGCATCGGGGGTGGACTGCGGTGGGTTTGTTGCAGAAGGCGATGCGCAATGATGGGGGGTGTGTGTGTGTGTGGAGAGAGTATAAGCAAGGATCGAGGAGTAGCTTAGTTACAGAGGAACAATGAATGGGAGGGAGTATGTAAGTAAGATTGGGGGGGGGGAGGGGAGAGGAGAGAGAAAGAGGGAATCTACAAGTCGATAAATTGTTATTCTTGGGCGAGTGGAGATTCAGCGGCACGGGTTTAGTTGGATTCAGTTGGTTTACTGGCTTTACTGGGTTTTAGTGTCTATCGATCGAGTCGGGCTGGGCGGGTGCTCGGGGCAACCCTCCCCAGTCAATCTACGCTGGAATTAGTTAATGGTTAGCTACCTATTCTTTCTGTTGACAGGTTTTTTCTCTATAACTGCCCAACTCTAGTTCCATTGTTTGTTTCCTTGTTGTCTCCCCTTCCCCACGGTTCCTTGGTTCCAGAGAGAGGGACCCGGACTCATGGTTGATCCCCCCGTGTTTCCACCGAGATCGTGCCTCTCCTGAAACACCTGCTGCTGCACCTGGAGGATGGGGAAGAAAAAGAAAATAATAATAATAACACCTTGCGTCGGAGCAACATCTCGAAGGTAATGACAACAACAACAACAATATTTAATAATAACAAAAATATTATGGGCCATCGTAATAGCCAGCCCAACGAGACCCGCAAAGCACAACTAAAATTGCAAACACAATCAATCCCTTAACCTGAAGTGGACAATTGCAGTCTGAGTTGGCACTGGATCCCCTCACCAACCAATTGCAGTACTTCTACCAGTGACCGACTCCATCTTCTTTACGGAGTAGATTAGAGCCTAGTCTAAAGAGAGTCTGAGCATTGTGGATAGTAGGGGAAAAAGAAGTACCCAATTGTCGCCCACCGTCGATCCCTTAGGGATTCATTCGATATTAATTTTCGCGACGCAAGGAGCACAGGCTCCCTAGTAAGTAGTGAGTAGTACACAGTGGACCAGTCTCATCCGTCACGGTCTAATCTGCCCGAGTCGTCGTGTTTCCAACGCCAGACCCTGCAAGGCACGAGCTTGGTGTTTCGGGCAAATTGGATTGATAACCACTGGCTCGTGTTCGTTGTGAATATAAATCTCCCAGAGTTTGAAGTTGAGGTGAGCGCTGCGATCGTCGGATTAGAACCAATTTGTCGGTATCGGCGGATAGTCGGATTCGGAATCTTGGTATGGAGCAGTAGTAAACAACAACTATGATCATGATATATTATCGTCGTTTAGTCCATTGGCAATTCTGCACGCTGCGGAGCACTACTATTCTTAGTCCCCGTCGATTACTGGCTTTAAGAGCCCGCAAATAAGCGTATGTCTTTCGTAAACAAACCAATCGCCTCTCACTCAGGAATCAAACTACTACTACTTAATACTTCTCGGTAGTGCTGGTAGTATGCCAACACGCCTCTGGGGTTTCCATACTGCTTCAATTTCACACCTGACCATCATTTGAGTACTACTACCGTCAGTCCATACTGTTACCCATGTAGGTAGCCAAGCGCGTACACCCTTAACGAGCAGCTAATTTCCCCCGGTCCTACTAATACTACTAGTGACGCATACTATATTGATATACCAGTAGTACTAGCAATTTCAGTAAAAGGGGATTCCAAATTCACACAATGGAAGTGCCTCAACAAGCGGCTGGGTGCAGGAATCATGCAAGGAAGAGTTTCAGTACGAAAGTCGATACTAATTTCTCCCTAGTACTTGTGAATTGGAATAGTAGATATATTTATACTCCATATTATCCAGACACATCTTTTGTGTCACTGGTCCAGCTCCTGCGGCAGAGCTATCACGCCTGAGCAGAGTCCTTCCTGCCAGCCTAGACCGCACACTCTTGGAGGAAAAGAAACATACCGCTACAAAGTAGTAGACGCAAAAGTTACATTGGCAACTCTTTGGTGATCTAGCTCGCGATCATGGACGATAAAATACAGTAGCCTTCGTCAAAGACATAAGTGGACTTTTCACGTGTATGGCCCACGGTCACTCTTGATCAAGCCTGGGGGCGCTCGGGGGAAACGGTCCCCTTCACCTTGGCGGTTTCGGTTTCACCCTCGCCCTTTGCGCTCTTTCCAGGCTCATTCACGTACGGGTTGTCCGTGTTGGTGTTAGAGAGACCCTCCTGCTTGCCAGAGATGGTCGCCGAATTACCAGTCTCCTTGCGACTGGAGGGCTACATTTGGGAAGTAGTTAGTCGAGCATTCTTTCAAAACAAAGGAGCGAAATCATCGCTACTGCCGGGAGATCAATGGCTCACCTGGTCTGCCTCCGATGGCGGCTTTCCGTCCGTTGATGGCGTACCCTCCGCAGAGGAAGACGTATCTGTCTTCTGCTCTGCATCGCGATCAGGCTGAGGAGTAGCTTCACCCGCAGGGGCCTTCTCCTCCTTCTCGACGTGGTCAGCGCCGTGAGCCTCGTGGCCGTGATGAGGGGTCTTCTTGGGTCCGGACTGAAGCAGGTAGAATGCTGTTGGGACACCAAGACCCAGAGATGCGATGAGCCTAGTTGAGTTGCGTCTTTAGTCCTGTGTCCTGAACCAGTGAGACTTGACTTCAGAGAGAAGATAACTACCATGGTAGATCGGAGGACTTGGGAGCGTCATGCGATTGGGCGTAACCCCTGCGAGTGAATTGCTGTGTCGGGGGACGACGAGCTGCGACGCCGATGCCGGCACCGACGGCTCTAGCAGATGTGCGGAGGATATGAGGGCGTGCGAGAACCATTGTGAGATGAGTAGTGGCTAGATGAGAATTTTAGAAGACGGTATAGCTCAACAGACACAGTAGCAATGAGATGCGATTGACGGGAAGAAGAAGAAGGTAGCGGAAGAAGGAGAAGAAGAAGGAAGAGAAAGTATGAGGGGAAAGCAGGAGGCTGGACGGGGATGGTATGACCTAATTGAAGGCAGTCCCGGACTGGCCTTCGTTACGTTGCAATGCCATTCCTGGTCACCACTTCTTCGGAGCGGGAGCTGCCGGAGTGGCTCTCCTTCCCTGCTGCCACGGTCATGTTACCGGTTACTTACTCGCTGGTTTACTTGGTAATTAGCGTTGCTCACTATAGAGGAGCAAAGTACTCCCCATGTCCTACGACCTGTAATTACCGCGGATGATGTAATGGCACCGTGCGGGGAAGAACGCTGGCTCTCGTAGTACTTAGTTCCGTCTCGCATGGACCCTCAACATCTGAAGGGCTATGGCCACTTATCTTCCTTAGCATGGTAAGCAGGCAATATGGCCTAGTTTAAGACGTTTTACGTTCTTCTCATTTGGCCCTGTCAATGCACATTGTTGAGGTCACTGCGTGGTCCTGAATCGGTCAAGTATGAAACATGCACTGATAGTCTCAAAAGTCCGCCGTAGGAGCTTGTTCATGCCTGAGGCTGCACAAGCAGCTCCGATAACAAACACCACTTTAACTCTATCTCCTCCCCATTCATCATCCCACTTGTTGCTTCTTCGGTGGTTCTTCAGTCCCAACTTCATCCCTGATTTCGTTGCGTGACAACTTATTCCGACTGTTGTAGACAAACTCTCTCTTAGCTCCCCACTCTTTACCTTCAGGGGTTCTATTTCTTCTCAACCACCCTCCCCTATCCTGACGCCGAAACTCACTGCGGGGCTTCAACATGGCGGACCGGCAGTCGGTGCAGCACAGCCTTAACAGTCTGCTCTCTAAACTGAGCGACCCTGACCCGGACATGCGATACATGTCGCTAAATGATCTACTTGGCATTTTAAATAATCCTAATTCCACCTATCTGGCTCACGACCAAGTCTCCTCATCAAGACTGGCTGAGGGCTTGTTGAAGGCCTTGGATGACCAACATGGCGATGTCCAGAACCAAGCCCTGAAATGGTCTGTCAAAGTCCCGTCTTAAAAAGATTAACCGGCCTAACTCGATCTACATCGTCTAGTCTTGGCCCTCTTGTCCTTCGACTGCCCTTCGAAAGCCTTGCATCTCTCCTCGAAAAGCTCACAAACCTGACAGCCTCGCAAACCATTGACACATCCGTTCCGAATACTGCTCTGAGATACATTGTGACAGCTCTACCTCGGCCGCAGCCGGGTCAGCCTCCAAGCCAGGAGGCGACAATGGCATATTCGGCCGTCTCTCGCGTCCTCATTCCCCGCTTGACTGGCCCGACTCCATCCCCTACTAGTCGGCGTGGGTCGATCGTCAAGGGCATGTTAGAGAAGGATCCGTCAAAGGGCTTCAGCAGTGATGCTATTGACGTACTCATCCAGGTTGTCACTTGCTTTGGCCCCTTGCTGAAAGAGCCCGAATTGACTGCCTTGCAAAACTCCGTCCTGTCTATCGTTGATAACGATACAGCTGGCACCGTGGTCACGAAAAGGGCTCTGACGGCCATATCTGCCCTCGTGCTTCACTTCTCCGATGCTCAACTTAGCGCTTTTGTCCAGGGGCTGGTCCAAAGATTCAACTCCCCACAACTTAGTACAGTCCATCAGCGTCACCTCATTGCCACCGTCGGTGGTGTAGCGAAAAGTGCCCCGGCCAAGTTTGGTCCCCATCTTCCTACACTAGCCCCCTATGTCTTTGCTGCTGTTGGCGAGGATAACTTAGCACAAGTAAGTCGGCATCGATCCTATCTCACTTCTATAACCTTGCTCACGGCCCGGCTTTATAGTAGTCAACCGGATCCCAATATCGCTTTCCGTAGGCTCGATTGCGTGAGGGACATGATTTTGTGCTGGTAGTCCCAAGCTTTACTCCCAGAACGGCGGCTTCCCATGTAATTAGGACTCGCCTTATAGACATGATGAGCCTTCCAGTTCTCTGGGTGCCATGACCATACCCTTAATGAAAAGAAGAAAGCAATGCAATGCAGCGTCCCCCCAGTGCCCATCAATGGAGTTCCACAGCACTTCCTAGTCCTGGGAATAGTAGTCGACAAGCTTTTCGTCCAGTCAAGTCAATGATCAATGAGATAGGTTAGCGTTCCTTTCTAAGCATGGCCTGTTCTAATTCAGCCTGACCGTCATTGCAATATCTCTTCGATTGATCCTTATGAATAAGCTCCTTCCGTCGCGATGTCTCAACGCGTTCGTCGGCAGCTTCTTGCCCTGCATGCAGGGTCGTCACTTCCATTTACATCAGAAAGGCCCGGTCGTCTAAGCAGTTCTGCTACCTTGCAACCATCTTCTTCTTTTCCCTCACAGCATATCTCATCAACTGTACAAGTCTCACTGTCTACATTACTCTACAGTATACTCTGAATTACATATTATCACAATATACTATCTCAAAATGCACATGCTTCGCTTGGTTGTTTCTGGGCTTGGTCTTGTGGCATGCACGACTGCGCGCAACATCTTCAGTTTGCAGCCTAACCGTCAGGGAACTCATCTTCTGCCCCTTACTCACGGAGATGCTCCTGATCACAAGCTTGTCGAGCGTGGTTCTAGTCCTCGCTGTGGCCCTGATCATGGCAAGTGTCCTGAAGGCAAATGCTGCTCAACTGCTGGTATTTCAACCTACTTCCTTGTAGACGAGTTAGCCCGTACTGATGGCTACAGGTTATTGCGGGGACACCAAGAACCACTGCAGCTCTCCTGACTGTCAGATCGACTTTGGCAATTGCGACGCTCACACAACTCCAGGAGGCCCTCCTACGGACAAGATTCCTCGGCCTCATGTAGGCAACGTACCCTACGGCCCAAAATTCATTCGGTCTTGTACCACTCCAGGAACAATCGCCCTGACCTTTGATGATGGCCCCAAGGAATACACTCAGGACCTTCTCGATCTCCTTGACAAGTATGAAGCAAAAGTGACATTCTTTGTTACAGGAAACAACAATGCCAAGGGCGAAATTGATAGTCCTGGGATGCCTTGGGCATCTTTGATCCAACGCATGTATCGCAGTGGCCACCAAGTTGCCAGCCATACTTGGTCACATCAAGACCTTAGTAAAGTCACGCAAGATCAGCGCCGGGTTCAGCTGCTGTGGAACGAAGTTGCTCTACGCAACATTTTGGGAACAATCCCTACTTACATGCGTCCTCCGTATTCCAGCTGTACCGCGGAGTCAGGCTGTCTGGAAGATCTTGGCTCGCTCGGATATCATGTCATCCTGTACGACATCGACACTGAAGATTACAGTCATGATAGCCCGGCTCTGATCCAACAATCCAAGGACATTTTCGATCGCAACCTGGCCTCTCGGACAGATTTTGATAGGCCTTGGCTCGTCATCGCTCACGATGTCCATGAACAAACGGTCCACAACCTCACCGAGTACATGTTGAAGAAGCTTATCGCAGAGGGCTACCGCGCCGTGACGGTTGGCGAGTGTCTGGGTGATCCGCCTGAGCTCTGGTATCGTAAGGACGAGGCCTTCGACGATCGACAGACGCGAAAGTCTAAGTCCAAGAATGATGTTGCCACAACTGTATCAGTTGACGGCATGTGTGGCGGAAACATTACCTGTCTTGGGTCGCGGTTCGGTCCCTGCTGCAGTGGCACTGGTTTCTGTGGCAGCATGTCTACATTTTGCGGTTCTGGATGTCGACCTGATAATGGTAATTGCGGTGACAATGCTGGTACCGTCAAAGGCGGTGGTGCCCCCAATGCTGGTTCTGGTAAACCCACGAAACCGGCGAAGTCAGAAGGGAAGGCTTTGCAGCTAAGCTCATCGGTAGCAATTGTGATATTGTTATTCCTCGTGGTGTTGATGGATTAAGCTGATATGGTGGGCGGAAAGCCTGACCCTTCTTATATCACACAACGGCTTAGCTGTGTATACTACAGCCGGTTACGGAAGCGCATCATCTTACGCAGTGAGATGCTTTAGAAACAACTGATGGTCTGTACTTTCATTAGACTAGTCTTACAATTTGACTCATGCTATTGCATGGCACATGTTGCTTGATAGACTTGTCCCTAATATAGCATCACATCGCATGGCCCGATGAGCATAGAAAAGAAAAGTTGAACCCTTCAATCAACAAGTAAAACCACAACGCCAGATGGTATACCGCGCTACCGCGCTCCGCGCCGTCCGTAGTTCATGCCCAGTCATAGCCGAATAAACTAGTTACAAAGCACCCACGACTCATCCGTCCCCACAAGACAGAAATAATAATGATAAGCACAATGATGAAAATGATACTAAACCCCTCAATCGCAAAACACAAGCTGCTTACCCGTACAGCACATCACCGTCTGACAATCTTCAACAACGGCGCAATTCTCGCTCGCCGACTCAACCCAACCCGATAAGGTACTTTAGTCGTGGACGATATGGGACTGTGCTTCGTTGGCCCTTTACTAGGTTTAAGGGGTGTTGAGGGGGTGGGATTCTGTTCTTGTTGGGGCTGGCTCTTGTCCTCGTTCTCGTTCTCCTTCTCGGTCTCTTTCTCTTTCTCTTCCGGTGGTTGGTGGTTTGGTCCCTGCTGGAGTTGTGCGTCGTCAGGTGGTGTTAAGTTGGGATCAGGTACTGGATTGTTCTCTTTATCTGATGACGGCTGGGGATCTATAGCTGGTGCGGGTGCGGGTGGTTGTTCTTCAACAGGGTTCTTTCGTTTGCGGCCGCGCTTTTTGGGTGCTGGTGCTGGTGCTGGTGCTGGTGCTGGTGCTGGCTGTGGTTCGGCTTCGGGCTCGGGTACTGGAACTGGGCTTTGGATTGTGGGAGTGTCCTCTTCATGCTCGGGGATGTTGCCGGGTTGTTGTGTTTCTGCTTCGGTTTGGGGGGTGATCGTTGTAGGGACTGGTCGTTCGTCTACCCAAATTACGTCGTCTTCGACGTCAGATTCGTATGTTTTTGTTAGGGTTATGGAGGTGGTTTTGCCGCGTTTGAGTTTCTTCTTCTTGGGCTCCTTGGCTTGTTTCTTTGGTGGGGGTGGGTCGGTGGTGGTTGTAGTGGTTTGGTGTTCTGTTGTTGTGAGGGGGTCGGTTGAGGTGGTGGTGGTGGTGGTGGTGTCTGGAGGTATAGGGAATGCAGTGGTGTCGTTTGATATTAGTCCTGGCTGGTCGTCGTCTTCGTTGCGTGGTGGTTTGGGGTTCTTTGGGGGTCTGCCTGGCTTGCGCTTTTCGAGTTTGTTATTGGTAGTGGTAGTGGTAGTCGGGACGGTGGTGATAGTGGTTGTCGCATCTTGGATTATAGTAGGGGTGTGGATCTGGGCTAGCTCATCGTCTTCGTCGTGCTCGGGGATGCTTTGTTTCTTCTTGCGGCCTCGTTGTTTCTTCTCCGCCACGGGGATCTCGATGGTTACTGGCCCGTTGAGCTCATCGACGCTTTGGTGGGATTGCTGCACTGCGTTGTCACTTTTCGATCGGCTGGCCTTGGGGGATACCACGGATGAGAATGGTTCTGTGTCGTGTGGGGAAAAGGGGACGGGTGGGACGGAGTCAGATCGTCGGGGGGATTTGTACGCGATCTCGGTGTCGACGGTGCCGGTTGCTTGGGTAGGGATGTTAGTCTCTGGGTCAAAGCTGCCGGACGGGCGAAGAGACGATTCGAACATGTTGTAGGATGCGCCTGTCGTAACCGAGTAGCTGAAGCTCGTATGATCATTGGGCTGCGCGGTTGGCTCATGGGTATATAGGTTCGCTGCGTCAAGCGGGTGCTGTCCGGTTCCGTAGGGCAGAGTATCGGATATATCAGGCTGCGCTTCAGTATATAGGGGCGGTTGTTCCGCGTAGCCATGGGGTTGCTCATTGGGAACCAGCGCAATATCGTCATGAGGGGGAAATTCTGCAGCTATTTGTTCCTCAACAGCTGCCGATTCCGTCTGCGCGGTGTCCATGTCACCGGTGTACTGATACCCCGATTGCTCCGTATAGTGTGCTTCATCATCGTCAAATAGTCGTTGATGTGCAATTCCGATCTCCGTCATCATCGATCCTATGGATGTGGGTATGCTTGTCAGTGGTTGAACGATCATGGACTTGGTTTATTCCTCACCAATCGATCCGCCGCCCGCATTGGCCGGTATCCATCGAGCTTCTCTTCGTTGCTGGGAGGATGAGATCCCACCATGCGCGGATTCTTGCGATTGCAGAAATTGATCGAAATTAACATTCATGTGCGAGTCATGACCGGTCTGATGGGCTTGAAGATGTCCGGAACCCGCCCGGATGTCAAGATCTGTGTTATCGACTCTGGGTCGGGGGGAGATGGGCCCCGCCAAAGGATCGTCTTCATCGTCGGAGTCCTGGATCACACGACTAGAGGACATTGGTATGGCCTAGTTATACGTTCGGAAAGTAGAATTGAAGGAACATGCGATCTGGTATCATTTGATGCTATGAATCTGGGCTGGTGGTTCACTCGCGTCCCGCAAATCCGGGGAGCGGAGCGACGCGAAAGCACGTGCTGATAAGCATTTGGTGCCTGAGGTATATAAGTTCTCGGAAAGCGGGTAAAACAAGAACAGAAAACATCATGATGCATCTACATAAAGGTATCTTCCAGTTCATTACATGCCTCATCATTCCATAGTACTTTGGGGTCGCATCACACCCCGCCCGAAAAACTCACTGACAACCCCAAATCGGTCCTTGGAGCGTTGCAGTTCACCCTTGAACAGATCGTGCTGGTCTGCCGACTCAACCTGTCTCTTCCGAATGGCTTTGATAGTGGAGTTCTGCGGTGCGCAAGCAGGACATTCAGCGTCTTCATCCACTCGGTTCAGACACCGTTGATGGAATGAATGCTTGCAAAGGAAGTGCACCGTAGGAAGATCCAGGGCGCCACCACAGGACATGCACCGACGGGCCTGGAAGACAACGGGCTTACTGCCCAGTTGTTCAAGCTCTTTCCTCTTGTTCTCCGTTTCGGTGCTGTAGCTGGATATCAGGCGGCGGTTCTACATTATCATTAGCTGGAAAATTTCAATGAATACGGGGGCAACCAACAGTAGAGATTTCCTTTCGTTCCCGCTCAATGTTGTCACTGAGGTACTTCTTCAAGCGACCCATTGTGACAACTGCATTGTTGCTCAGAGTCTGAATAACCTGAAGTGGTGTCATGAGCCCTCCCTCGTCAATCTTCTTAAGCACAGCGTCCAATTCATCACCAGCTTCTTCCAGAATCTGCGGGCTCGAGGCGAAGTACGTAAGTGCATCCACATATAATTGAGGCTTCTCGGGGCCATATCTCTTCAGCGCTTTGATGGCACCCTGAGTATCCTTCGCGGAGGTGAACGACCTGAAGATGTCTGACAAGAGGCCTTCTTGCTCCCGTACGAGCGTGGAGCCCTCACGGAAGCCAGAAAGATCAGAAAGCAGAAGCACACTCGATGTGGAGATCGGTATCTAAACGGACATTAGCAGATTCCAGCAGAAAGAAACAAATGAGTCTCCTTACATCCTTGCCTTCAATAAGCTTCTTGGCTTTGTCCTCCCATTCAACTTTCTGCGCGGCATCTTTCTGTCGACTTGCAGTATCCAAGTACATTTCAAACAGAGTCGTGTAGAGATCTATCTTATCATCCTCTTTTAAGTTATCCTGCTGAATGAGAGCTTCTAGGAAGGAGATGAACTCATCCGGATGGCCCACGAACGCCGAAAACGCTGTTCTTGGTTTGGGTATCTGATACTCCACAAACTCCTCGGTAGCCTTGTCTTCGACGGGCGGTGCTTCTACTTCCGGTTTTGAGCCCGCGCTAGCGTTGATCAAAGACAAGGGGAGGAAAGCAGCTAAGCTCTGCAAAGTACTGGTCGGCTGTGCTTGGGGTTCCATGGACGGCGCTTCGACCTCGGTCTTCGGAATATATTGGCCCTTATAGTACTTGATGAAAAGCTCTGTGGTTTTCTCAGAGCAGTTGGATAGCAGTACTCGGGCATATTTCATTAGATTGTGGTAGGCCTGGACTTGTCAGTGATCAAAGTAGGGTCGAATCGATGAGAGTGCACGAACCAATTCCGGGTCTAACCTCCAGATATACTCGACAGCTTCCGCATACTTCTTGGAGTCCTCGATCAGGATATCCACCACCATATCATTCTCGCCATACTTTGTAGCCAAGTACGCCGCTTGCTCATAGTAGCCACCTTGCCTACACATAGCGATTGCAGTTTCCAGATCAAACTTCAGCTCACCAGGAGCTTTGATGAACGCATCAAGTTTGCCGGTATCCTTCAACTTTGCGTAACAGTTGAGGAGCAGGGTGGTGTGATCTACTGTGGCCCGATCATGATCGTGAAGCTCTTCAAGGTACTCGATGAGATTATGTATCCGTTGTGTGTCCAGGTACTATGCAATCATTAGCGACATTTCCCTCTAGTAATAATGCAGAATATCCAACCTTGCGAATGACCTGAGAAGGTTCCGTGTTATCGATCGCTCGAAGGTATTGTTGCATGGCCGTGTCGTAGTCGCCTCTTTGATACAAGAAATCACCGTATTTCCGGTAGATCGCATTTTGCTGCAGAGTATCAACGCCGGTCTTCTGTGCTAAGTTGATCGCTAAGATGTATAGGTTGCGCTGGTACAGAATTTCGAGCTTCTGCTGGAGGCTTTTCTCACGATACCGATACAGCTGATTCGTGTGAGCCATAGCGATGACACTCAATGATATGAACATACCTTTCCATCCGTAGTGAGGAGAAACAAATCGCCCCATTCAACGAAGATGTTCTTCACGGAAGAGACGAGGGACTCGGAGTGCGCGATGAACTTCAAATCAGTATCGAGCAGGGTGAATGTGGTTGTCTTGAAGATGTCGTCTGCCTGCCCGACGCCAATGTTTCGCAGAGTGTCGGGCTTGCTGGTCGTATCCCTAGGTGGGCAAACCAGAGCCACGTAGTCCTTGAAAGTCGTGACGGAGTCTTTACGACTCTCAAAGGCGTAGCTCGGGCCCCGGCCATGTGGTCCGTACGTATATATCGCATCCTCCCGGGCAACAAGAACATCGCCCGTGTCTCTATCCAAGCTTAGGCAGCCAACAGCACATCCCATATCATCGAGTACGCGAGCCGGTTGTCCCTGTCCCCTTCCAGAGATAATCAGGGCCAGGATGCGATTCGTAGTCGAAATATACAAGGTCGATACGGGGCCACTCTGCACCTCTAGTCCCGTGATTGGCTCCTCCGATTCAAACACAATCCGCTGTCGGGCGCCGCGGTCGTGGATCAGATCACCACGAATAATCGTAACGGATCCGTTCGCGAAACCAACTGCCACCTGCGACAAATCATCGAGCGCCGCGAAAGCAGATATCTGCCCCGCAGTCATTTAGTACCAAGCCGACAAAGAGGGTAGCGCATTTCGAGCTATTATACGTACGGGAAACATCCGTCTGGCGTTCTGGACATGGGTTGTCGATAGGCATCGAGGGGCACCGGTTTTCTTTTCGGACTTGTCGAGGGCCCAGACCTTCAGAGCTGCCTCACTGGGGAGATCCTCCGCTATTGTTACCAACAATGAGGTCCCTTCTATCTGCTTGATGTGCGCGATCGATCCAGTCTCCGATGCCCTGAATGACCGGACAAGCTTGAAGTTCGTCGAGATGATATGGACAAAGCCATCGCTGGAGCCGAGGAAGATGTTCGCAGAGCCGGTGGAGAGGGAGATAATGTCAGACTATGGTAATTCCGAGGTTGAGTGTGAGCGCGACCGACATGTGTAGTGGAGAGGGCAAGGGAGGGGGTACATTGAAGATCGAGGAGCTCTCCTCCGGCTGCTTCACTGCGGAGACGTCGAAGAAGTTGAACGCTTTCCACTAGTTCCACGTGAGTCGGGTTAGTTGTGACCCAATCGCATTCAGCATAGAATGGTGTTTCCTTACTGATGTCAACGCCATCTGGACGTGGCCCACCCGTGGACCAACGACAACGATAGCAAGGATGCGATGAGAAGCAAGCTGCGGTGACCGTTCGGCGGAGATGCTGGCAGTGGATGAACTCCGCCGCACTAGCGCCGCCTTAGTGTCCCCGACTCCCCTAGGCCTCCCGACGTCATCAGATCTATCTAGTATGAAAATAATCTATCAATTCAGCAGATTTCACAAACGCTTCTTGATAAATTAAACCTGAGACTTTTAATTGTGATTTCTCCAAAGGGCCATGAAATAAGAGCGACTAGTCCGATTTTTCGAAAAGAAAAAAGAAAAAATTAGTTAGGATGCCAGACAGTATACATACCACCAGATGGAGTTTTGAAGTACGCAACATTCAACTCAACTGAACAAATGGGGCCGAGTCAACTAAAGTGCAAACTGTCTTTGAGCACTTTCCACAACTAATCTTCGGTCCCGCTCAGAACCCCGAGTCTTCCCCAGTTCTGGATGGGAGAACATCGAACCTTCTTTCCTGGTTGAAGAAGAAAATATTCCAACTTTTAAACCCAAAAACCTCTATCCAATTCGTATTGGTGAAGTTTTTCATCATCGGTATCAGGTGGTTGGCAAGCTTGGCTAAGAATCAACTGCGACTGTGTGGTTATGCCGTGATCTACTGTAGGCCTACTGATTTATCATTTCTTGAACTTAATCTCATCAGGATAGGAGTCATTGTTATGTAGTACTAAAAGTTTACATCATCTCAACATCTGTCTCTCAGGAGATTGAGATTTACAACCACCTAAAAACAATACACTCCGATCACGCAGGCCAGTCATGTCTGCGATCGTTGATTGACACCTTTCAGGTTCGGAATCCTGATGGGCATAGATATCATACATGCCTGGTGCATCCGCCACTGGGCATAAGTCTCGACCAGCTCACACCACTCCTCCCTGGTAAGGTCATGAGCAGCTCTATGGTGAGAACAACTATGCGGAATATCCTCGCGGTTTCTAGACTTCCTTCATACCGAAGCACAAGTCATACATACAGGTTAGTCACTCAGTTTCTCACGCGAGACATTGACCTGTTACGGTTAGACTTGCTCTTGGGCAAGATTGACTGGTTCTGCAGACATCCAACCAAATAATATTCTTCTTGGTATCAAAGATACTTCAATCTTATCGCGTTTTGAAGAAGCGGAGGTTGAAGGTGTCTTTCAGATCATACAATCTACGTCTCACGACCGCTCCCTATTTCCTTTGGCACCCCTGTGCTCCGTGACTTGGGCGAGGGTCGATTGGGGGTAAAAAATCACAAGGGTGATATCATGCCTGATATCTATCGCGCACCGGAAGTCATCCTGAATATGAAGTGGGACAACAAAGTTGACATTTGGAACGTTGCAATGGTGGTAAGTGACTTGTTAGCTAGGTACCGGCTTTTGTTGAAAGGCTCACAGTAGCCGAAGATTTGGGATCTTTTCGAGCATCGTCACCTTTTCAAGGCCCGATATGATGAGGGAAAGCTGGATGATGGACAGCATTTAGCAGAAATGCAAGCTGTTCTAGGAAGGCCACCTGCAAAGTTTCTCGCTCGAAGCGCGAGGTCACCCCAATTCTGGCATGCCAACGGTTTGTACAACCCTCCCATGCCCGAAGCCGTCATGTAAGTGCACTAGAAGTAGTAACTCCGTTTTTTCTGCTGGGCCAATGGAAAGGCGCCGTCGCTATTCCAGACTATGACCTCGAAGGTCTGGAAGAAAGACTTGAAGACGGCGAAAAGGAGGACTTTTTGCGATTCCTCAGACGCATGCTTTGCTGGTTTCCGGAAGAAGGAGCAACAGCGAAGGAGCTTTTGTTTGATCCCTGGTTGATGCATGTTCTCTTCAACTGAAACGTTTCAACCTATCCTTTGTCTTCTTGACTTTTGTACATTTTAGCAATTGAGAGAATCATGACACTTTGTGTACGGAATCAAACTACCTGATGTTCTGCTCGTTACATAGTATCTGCCCGGTCATGCTTGCCGAAATTCGGAATCTGCCATTAAATAGCACTGTTAGGATCATAACCCTCTTGGATTGTGCCCCTGGTGCATTAATAACATCAGTGTTGTGGTTCTCTATAGAAGGCACTCCCCGCTACTATGGTTTCCGTTCGGAAAGAATAAAATATCTGCTACAGGGCCGTCTCCACTACACACCTTTTCAATGCGGGAGATACCAGTCAAATTGATCATGTGGGTGAACAGTATCTTTGCTACTGAATTTCACAGCCGAGCCTATATATGCTAGCAGTGAATAGTTCCGATGCAGAATTCGCAGAGTGGCCCTCACCTATTTGTCAAAAACAATATAAGACAACCGCCACGCTGCACATACAAATTGACGCCGCCCACTGACAACTAACTACCTATTCAAAAAGGTCAAATATCTGCTCCAATCGATAGTACTTGCACAATGTCTTCAAATAACGGTATGATTCGCCAAGTTCTTGACAAACTCTATGGACATGTTCTGGAAATCATAGATAGTGTGCCTGATGACGGCCACATAGATCTCCATGGCCTCGAAAATGTTGAACATGTGATGGACTTCGATTTCGAGCACTTGGAGGAAGGACTGGTCCCTCCACTCTACTTTGAACCGATGCAGTCCGCTGACTTGAAAATGTTCCCACCTGACCCTATCCATGTGCGCCGCATGTTCAATATAGACGAGGAGCAGACCCACGATGGCTTTCTAGTATCGACTTCCTCCCGTTGCCGTCAGATTTCAAAGGTCATTTCAATCCATGCAACTGGAAAAGCAATGTCTCATCAAAACCTCCAGGTTGTTGTGTAAGTTTATCTTGAATGCATTCTTTATAGCGGATGATGATCCTCCTCTCTTACAAGATATTCATAATATATCAGGCAGCCTGACAGTACCTTTTTTCTGGAAGCGAACCTCGTAAGACCTTACGGCAGAACAGGTTGGTGGAGAAATTATCTTGCGGTAGAGCCAAAGCCTGTTGATGGGAATGAATACCCCCATATCGCCCTCCACCTTGTTGTTAAAATGGAGGCTCGCGAAAACTCAATCCTCTTTTCTGAATTTAGTACATTGGTTAAAGCCATCCGAGGTCGCGCACAACAACCAAGGATCGATTCAGAGTCAAAACGGATGGAATCTTATAATCGAGACGAGGCCGGAGAGGATTACAGAGACATCTTACCCCAGCCGTGGTCACTCACGTTCCCTGATGAGCAAACCTTCCCTGTACTGCTCATTTCATGTGTCCTTCCACAGCATGCCAGGATCTTCGCTGCATGTATGTATCAAGGAAAGCTGGTTATTAGACAGTCGAAGCTTTATAGCTTTGAATGGAGAGATAAGGCACCGGTTGAGTTGTTTACTCGGGTTTTTCTCAGTAAGCCGGTGGATACCAGCGGCGAGACTGATCTTTATTAGGGATTTGCTGCGCTGGAGTAAATACCTTTCCTGTGAAAGGTAATGGATCGCCCTCGCCTTTGTCTGTTTTACTTACAAGAATTGGAAGACTTGGCTCTTTCACAGATTAAGAATCGATCATACTGACTTTAAATTTGTTGTTTTAGACTGTAAACATAGGTTTTTAGTAGCCGTAGGTTTATCCTCTGTGTTCTATTTATGCACAAGCGAAACATGTGATTATCCATTTGGGAAATCATTTATGTACCTAGTATATACAAGAATATCAATTGCGCTGCCCCAAGTAGAATGAAAACTGCCCAAACTGAAGCGACCTAGTGCATCGCTAGGACATAAAGGCATGTAACAAAAGAAACCACAAAGACTTATATATATACCCACCCCTTACTAAATAATAGAATAATGGAAACCAAATCCCAATACGCCTGCTATGCATGTAATAAACCCCGTCTTTCACCTATCCAACGTTACTGCTGAGCGACTAATTCCCGCCGAAGACGACGGCCTCGACTTGGCGCTGCTCCTGCATTGTTGGATTTCATTGTTAATATCAAAGCTCTGCTGTAACCAGCTCCCCGCGTCGGCAATGGCCTGGCTTAGGTTGAAGCTGTCCGGGCCAGGGGCGACACCTTGGCCGTCTTGGATGGTGGTAGGATGGGAGTTTGACAAAGCCATTGGCAATGCACTGCCTTGTTGGGTGTCGTCTGGGGTTTGTTGTTGGGCAGCAGGGGATTTGAGCGGGAGGATAGTTGGGTCTTCGTCTTCCTCTTCATCCTCGTCCTCGTCTTCCAGTTCCGAGGACAATGGTGAGCCTGTGTTAGGGGTGGCAGTCCCCCGATCTATCCTGCTAGATGATGGCATCTGGGGAGATATAAATCGGGACCTGGCTTTCTTTTCTGTGCTAAAGGTGAAGGGCGTGACGGCGTCGATGATGCATTGAGTGCTCATTGGCATATGTGCAGTTCCTGGAGGTCTGGCTCTGGAGTATTTACCCACTCTACTGGTGTTCAATCGATGGAAGGGGGTAATGTCGTTGGCGGGTGATGAAGGTTGGTTGTGAGTTTCTCCTGGATTGGGAACTTGACTCTCCAGATCATTTTGGAAGGATTTCTGCGCGTGCAATAGCGCTGCCTGTGTGTTAAATTGTGGGTCCGGAATGGTGTCGTTATCGCATTCTGAATTGGGCTTCGCCGCGGAGATCGTTTGCAGTGAGGTGACATTTTCAGCCAGAGCTGGATTCACAGGCACTCGCTGGGCAGAGGGGTATTTATCGCTGATATTGACACCTTCAGCAGTGGTGGTTGATGATACTTTCCGTGACCGAGAATCTCCCTGATGATCAGCAGTACCAGAACGTTCGGATACGTTTGGATTGTGCGATTTGTCTTCGGTCATATGCACATCGGCTTCAACGGCCTGCGTTGAAGTTCTGCTTGGAGGTACTGGTGCGGATTGACTTGAGACGCGGCTGTCTTCGACAACAGTTGTCTGGTGAGAGATCTGTTCATTATCTGCGTGCACCGGGACTGGCGAGGTGGTGCCATGTTCCGGATCAGCGGAGCGTTTCCTACGACGAAATTCAAACTTCGATAGGTGGGAAGTTGACGAAAGTACACAAATGGAGTTCTCAAGATCCTCCGTCTCTAGTCGGACTCCAGGATGTCTGTTGGTGAATTGGGCTTTGACACTGTCCGGTACACGACTGTCAAAGGTAGTCTCGTCTCGAGAGCCTGTACGTGCTCTTATTAGATTCTTTGTTGTGACTCGATAATCTGTGCCTGGAACTTGTATTGTGTAATGCCCTCCTTCCCGATATCGAGATGTTATCGTAGTTGTAGGAGAGGTGGGTGGATCGACTTTACGGAAGTTGATTTCTGCACGGTCCCTCTTCAGCCAGCTTTGCTCTGTATGCTGGAATGGAGTCAACGCATCCGAGTGTCCACTTGTCTCAATTCTCCTCTTGTGTAGTACGACAGGCTTTGGTGTATTGTTCGAGCTTGATGTCCGACCACGGCTATTTCGTGGCCGTTTGGACGACGGTTCCCCCGTAGTGCCACCTTGAGACTCTCTTTTCTTCGTGGAATATGATGGGTCGGAAAGAGGAACAGCAGACTTCGAGCGAGATATGCCTAGCGATTCGCGGTATAGGGGCCGTTTCTGCGGAACTGTCTCTGGGATGATAGGTCTTTCCGGATGTTCTGAATGCTTCCCTCCTGTCCGTACATGGCCACCGGTCTTTTGTCTGTCTTTCTTCCAGGGGTTAGTCCATCCGTTGTCGAAGGGTCCGCGAAGTGAAGCGGACAAGATGAAAAGTGGGGTGCCATGACAATAGGCCTGGGCCAGCTTCTCTATGCGCTGATCCCGAGCAGCCCGGTCGCCTTCATCTAGATCATCGTCGGAAGCGATAAGGGGATCGGAGTCGAGGACTGGCGGGGAAGGCGAGATTGTTTCCAAGGAGAGCGGGGAAGCGGGTTGACGGAGTGGCATCGGGAAGACAGCGGTGATGGATCGGGGAAGAGGAGGGTGAGGATTCCAGGGGTGCAGCAGTCGGGGGCTGACTGCATCTGAGCTCGAGCAAAGAGGAATGTGGCGGATAGATCCTCATATCTTCTGGAGCAGGCAGATGTCAAATGTCAGGCATCATCAGCAGCAGCATCGTGCATGATCCAAGTTGGACCGATGCGGTCAAGATCGATTCGCGGGCGAAAACCACTTAACGCGTCCACCGGCGCGGCTACCCCAGCAACGGAGGTTCTTCTTTTCGGTAAGCCCCGGGTCACTTTTATCATTGACTGGACTTTATAAGAAGTTTGGCTGGCTACAGATGATATACAATTCATGGTTCGGTTCGATTTACAAGCCAGTGCGACTGAAACAAATGGTTGACCCCCTTAGCAACTTATTACTTGCTTACCATCTTCGATAGGGAAAGTGATCTCCACTCCTGTCTAATATTGAGGCTAGTCTGGCATGCGACTGCAGAATTCATCGCCGCAGTTGCAGATCTCAGTATAGTGGATGCAGTATACCGAGGCTGACAATGGTTCTCGGTGACAACTTGGAGATGCAATTCGCTGTTCGCTGTCGCCGACAAGGCTGGTTACTACTCCCTGGATTTAGAGGCTGGGGACGAAAGATGGGAACATTGTAAGTAACCACGCCGTTATGAACAGGCTCACAGGCTCCAGAATAGAGGAGAAGGCTGACTATGCGAGCCAAGCTGGAATTGGTATGGTTCTCGTAGACTTTCGATTACGGAGGATTTATCCGCTCTAGACCGGCAGAGGCGATCGTGAGTTCTGCTTAATTTTGTGTTGTATACCTCAAGTCACTCGCAGTGAGGCTTAGACAGTGTTCTTTGTATGTCATCGTGGCCTTTCTCCCTGGAGGACACGTACATTCATCTCCTCAACCCCAGCCCATTGGTGAAACTACACCGTACTCATCGCAAGGTCTTCCAGTTCGGGCCAGCCAAAGGATTTGGCGAGAATGCGACTCCGCACGGAGCAAGGGTGTGGCGGTGGTAGCTTATGCTGGAACTGAAAAAGCCCCCCTATTAAGGGACATTTTAGTTGCACGGGGATCGGGGGCTAGTACAACAAACAAATCTTGTCCTCAGATCCAAGGTAGCCTCGATGGGGTCGAAAATCCTCGAATTGGTCCCCAATTCGGTCGTATTCGTTCCGTTGCCCAGACTAGAGGATACTCCAGTGTTGGGAGTATCCCAACTCTAGTAATCATTAAAACACTAACACATCCGATTTGTGTGTATGTGCGTTATTATGCAAATGCGATCATAAAATAGTGAAGGCTTATGATTTGCAAGCTAAGATGAGAAAAGGATGATTTGGGGATGGTCCGGCAAAGCCGACGATCATCCATGGGCTGGTTGGGAGGAAAAGAGAGGAGCCGGTGGAGAAACAAGAAGAAAAAAAAAGTAAGAAAGAAAAGAGGGAACCCCTGGCCAACAGAAAGTGGATCCTTCGCACGACTGACATCAAGCCGCTCAACTCTCTCTCTCACTCTCTCTCTCCTCGCTGTCGCTCTCCAGCCTGTCATTTTTTCCCCTTCCCCCGTCCGATTTCTCACTTCTTTTTCTTCTCTATTTATTCGCTTCGTTATCTTCCTTTTTTTTGTAATACTATTTGTCTTGGGGTTTTATTCGAGTCCTTCCCTATTAAACCCGTCCGATCCTAGTTCAGATCGATCGCCGAGGTTCTTCTACTCTCGATCCTCGTTTCGCCCATTCCGCTCCGCTCGGTATCTTGTCCCGTCTTCTCTCTTCCCCTCCCTCGCTCTAATCGATGAATAGTGAGAACAGCGACTACTCGATCGTCGAGAATAATCAACAGAATATTCGGACGCTACAATCATGGCTCGTGTACGGAGAAGGTCCAGTAACCTGGGGGCGGATATTCGGGGAGACACCACCGCTCCCGCCATGTCCACCATGAACGAAGTCAGCCCCATTGAAACCGAAGCGCCTCAATGGGACAAGGTATGAATCTCTCACGACTCGAAGTCGACTTTCGCTGGGGTTCTCCATCCCCCCGCTCACTCCTCCCTCAGGTCGTGCAAAATCAGTCCGCCGAGAAGCTCTCCAAGCCGCATACGAAGCGCCGCAAGAAGTCCCCGCTCCGTCGCTTCAAGGATGCGTGTCTCAAGCATACTTGGCTTCTGCCCCTCCTCATGCTCATTGTCCTTCTGTCGCTCTACGCCATCAACCCGACCGAGTCCAACCCCATGCATAGCGCCATCTTCTTGTCTTATCCTCTGCCTCCGAAGGTCCCCGGTGGTCCGATCATGTATGGAAAGGGTCCCAAGGATATTACTTTTGTTTCGTTCTACACGATTGTTCTGTCATTTACTCGGGAATTCCTGATGCAGCGCCTGATCCGGCCTTTCGCCGTCTACTGTGGAATTCGGGGCCGGGGTAAGACTGCTCGATTCATGGAGCAAGTCTACACTGCGATCTACTTTGGCATCTTCGGTCCATTTGGTCTGTACGTCATGAGCCGGTCGGATATCTGGTATTTCAACACTACCGCCATGTTCGAAGGGTTCCCCCACCGGGAGCACGAAGGGTTGTTCAAGGCATTCTATCTGCTTGAGGCTAGTTACTGGGCCCAGCAGGCAATTGTCCTGATGCTGCAGCTGGAGAAGCCGCGTAAGGATTTCAAGGAGCTGGTGGGACACCACATCATCACTCTGGCTTTGATCGGATTGAGTTACCGCTTCCACTTCACCTACATGGGTATCGCCGTCTACATCACGCACGACATCTCGGACTTCTTCCTTGCTGTGAGTAAACGAAATCGGAGTCTACCATTTTTCTTTTCTTTATGCTGATCGAGCTGCCATGCAGACCTCCAAGACCTTGAACTACCTCGACCACATCATCACTGTCCCTTACTTTGGTATGTTTGTGGGGATGTGGATCTACCTTCGCCATTATCTGAACCTCAAGATCCTCTGGGCGGTGTTGACCGAGTTCCGCACGGTTGGACCTTTCGAGCTGAACTGGGAGACTCAACAGTACAAGTGCTGGATCAGTCAGTACATTACTTTTGCCTTGTTGGCCAGTCTGCAAGCCGTGAACCTCTTCTGGCTTTTCCTGATCCTGCGCATCCTGAAGAACTACATCTTCACCAACGTCAAGAAGGACGAGAGAAGCGAAGACGAAGACTCGGAGGAGGAGGAAGTCCCTGTGCCGGACACGAACACTCACGCCACCCTTGCTACCGGCGTTGAGGGAACCACCGTGACTGCACGTGGCAAGGAGAACCAGACTCCGCAGGTGCTGATCAACGGCAAGCCCGTCAACTCCAAGAACTGAACTATCATTTCTGGAGTATCTCCATTCCTGTGGAGATTTATGTATCTCCAATCCACAATCCACTACTCACGTGGACTGTATGAACTTTTCTCATGGGGTTTGTTTATATTGTATGAACGGGAACATTTACGACAGCTTTGTTTGGACCTTGTTCAAGACAGAATTTTAACATCTTCTTTCCCCTTTATTACGGAGTATCTATTTTATTACATTTTTTGTCCGGTGCTTATGTCTACTCGGCATTTTATGTATTCATTTTCATCCTTGTTGTTTTATCTTTCCCTTTCCTATTTTAGTCATTCATATGAAAGCATCATGCCCAAGGCTGCAAGCATAGCCAGGAGTGAGACGGGTCAGGATGGACATTATAAAGTTAACGAGTGTTTCTCATCATCGAACCATGATTGAGTGGGGTTCTGCAGGCCCCTACCACTCCATGGACATAATATCATAATAATAGATCATTGTGCTGATTTCCCGACAAAAAAAAAAAGAATCAACAGCTTCCTCTCTTCACAGTAAATATAATACAACTGATTATATCAACAGTAGTAACCCTTTGAACCAGCCCCCTCCCACCCACCCACCATCCATCCATAGATAGATACATAGATACATACTACATCATGCATACATACATGCATGCATACAGGATAAATAAGTAAACTAATTCAACCAACCACGTACATACGTACGTACATATACTCCGTAGTACTCCATGCATACATGCTATATGACCAGTCACACGCACACATATCATAAAAGTACTTACTACTTTGTACCTCCTAAGCCACTAAGTACCCCCCAGCCCATTCTTAATACTACCCAAAGTAGTGTCGTGCAGCAGCAGTGCACGTCCCCCTTTCCCTTCCCTTCCCCGCCCCCCACCCCCCGGGCCTTCAATATGATGACATCAAATTTCGACTCGAGTTATTCGTTTAACTAAGTATATACATGTATTAAGAACTTAGACTTGACTATATACATGTCACTTTTTGCTGGTATATCTGTACTAACTAGGAAGCGATAATTAGTATCTTACAAGTCTTGTGTTTTGGTTAGTATCCGTGATTCTGTTTTGTTCCTCACTACTAATATTCGTGGTACATCACTATTACTACTACCACTACCACTACTGCTGCTGCTGCGGGTTTACAGTTTGGGGATGAGAAGAGACGAGAGCAAAAAAAAAGCTGGAGTTTAGGGAGGGATGGAGGGATGGTAAAGTATCTGGTATACTGTCCATGAGCCACATAAGGCGCTACCTACTAACCTAACTTACTATACAGGCAATGGGTGCTTCTCCTACAAGAACGATAGAATGCAAATAGTAACGGCACTTTTCATTTACCCAATAAACAGATCCCAAAATATTGTATCCAGGTTGATCCATCAGTCATCGCCCAGCAGTGCTGATAGCCTGAAAATTTTGTTAGATTAGCCAATACAGTACAAAATGGTATGGTATGGTACGGTGGTATCGAATGCTCTATTCATAAACTGAGGTAGTATGTTCCCATCGTAAGCGTCATGAGAAGCGAAGATCATGAGTCTTGCATATTGTAGTCTTGGAAACCAATCCACTTTACGGGATTGGTTCTCTGTTCTTGAGCACCTGGGCTCGTCACGTCGACTGCCCTAGAACGTACTGCTTTGCGGCGTGATGGGCAGGTTGGTTCAACGCGATAGCGGTGTCAGTAATGCTCGGTTTATTGTCCGGAGTCAGACTTTAGTCGGCCGTCTGAGAACACTCAAAAGGTGTGCGCGTGAAGCACGTCAGAGGTCGCTGGTACTATGGCACATCTGGGACAGTTGCTTGTAGTCCAGCAATTGCTGAGAGAATAAGAGAGGGCAAGCTTGTCAGGCCATCATGTCCCCATCCACTTCCAAAGCAAACGCATTAATTGTTTCTGATGGATTGGTTTCCCGATATGGTCGCTCATTCCCTGCTTCATGTAATGCTCTATGTCTCCTGGCATAACGTTCCCTGTAAGCGCAATGATGGGCATCTCTAGTTCCATTTGCCGTATCTGGCGTGTCGCCTGTACACCATCCAGCACCGGCATGCCGATATCCATAAGAATGGTATTGTAGGATAAAGGCTGCTGCTTGACCAGTCGAACCGCCTCTGCTCCATCCCATGCTGTATCAATCCGCGCGAAGCCCATATTCTGGAGAAGCTTGAGCATCATCATCTGGTTAACCAAGTTATCCTCAACCAGCAGAACGTGTTTGTGAGGAGCAATGTCATGGATCTTTCGTTCGATATCACCGACGTCTTCAACGGGTGTCCCAGTCGTTCTAGCGGGCGGCGTCACGCTCACCCGATGCATCTTGGCTGTGACCCAGAAGACACTGCCATTTCTCTCTGGATTGGGCCGGTATCCGACACTGCCATCCATAAGTTCGGCCAAACTTTTGCAGATCGATAAGCCGAGACCCGTCCCTTGATATCTCTTCGAACCAGACTCGGCGAAGCGGGTGAATGGTGTGAACAACGAGCCAAGAGCATCTTCGGGAACACCAACTCCCGTATCCGCAACCTCGGTCCGGATGTTATATACACTGGGATCCTCCGCATCTTCGGAGAAAGTGGTGTTAATCTTGACGTAGCCCTCCTCGGTGAACTTGACTGCATTGCTGATAAGATTCTGGAGGACCTGACGATACCGCAACGGATCACCCTCGACCTGGGACGGAAAGTTGGGTGAGATGAAGCTGGTCAGTTGAACGCCGGGTTTCAGAGCGCCCTTGCAGTTCCGCACGACCGCGTTTGTGATACTGTCGACACTGAAAGTATCCGGATGTAGAGTGAAAGATCCCGACGACAATTTGGAATAGTCGAGGACGTCATTGATGACTTGGAGTAGGACGTTGGTCGAATCTTCGATGATAGAAGAATATTCGCGCTGCTGTTCGTTCATTTCCGTGGCCATCAGCGATGTGAGGGCTAAAAGCATGCCGTTCATTGGCGTGCGAATCTCATGACTCATGTTGGCAAGAAAATCAGTCTTCAACCTCGATGACTCTTCAAAGGCCGCGATCATGCGGGCTTCGGCTGCATTGCGTTCCGTCAAGTCACGGGTGACCTTGGTGAAGCCAATATGGCGGCCCAGAGCGTACATAGGAGTGATCAACACGTTGGCCCAAAACCTAGAACCATCCTTGCGGTACCGCCAGCCTTCGTCCTCCACTTTGCCCTCCCGAAGACATACCTCCAGTTCTTTGCCGGGCTTATCCGCCATGCGATCCTCCAGGCTATAGAAGGTGGAAAAGTGACGTCCGATGATCTCCTTGGCTGAGTACCCTTTCAGCAGGGCTGCTCCCGTGTTCCAAGTTACAATATGGCCATGTGTGTCGAGCATGAAGATGGCATAGTCCTTGACTGTGTCAAGCAGGACCTTGTAGGTCTCATTGGAGTAAGACCCAAGGGATTTGGACACTGATTTAACCTGACGCTTGGTGATATCAAGTGCCTCCAGGACAATGTATAACAGATTAGAGTTTTCCAAAATGGGGGTAATGCGAAGAGTATAGCAAGCGCTGGCATCATCTATACAAATTTTGTCGATCGACTGGACGTCCTGCGTCGTGATGGCGGCGCGCAATGCGCCAAACAGAGTAGCAATATCTATGGCCGGCAGTATGCGTGGACAGACGTCACAGATGAACCGGCCGAGTAACAGCTCCCTCGATAGCCCGGCGAACGCCACGTGGGAATTAGAAACCTCCACGACATGTAATGAAGGATCAAGAATGACGCTGGGAATGGGGGTATAGCGATATATTCGACCTAGACCCGCTGGAGGTTGCTGCACATCGGTATCGGGCATGTTCTTTTCACGGGGATGCGGCTTGTCATGCTCGTGAGGAGATTGCTTCGACCGGACCTTAAGTTCAAGATGATTCACCTCGTCATCATCCTCATCGTCCGGTGGCGTGGTTACCATGGAGAAGTTGAGGGGTTGAGGTTGGGGCTTATTCTCGATATCGAGATGGAACAGGCGTTTATTGAGATCCATGGCCACCACATTTGGCGATGAAGAATGTTGCTTTACTCGATCTTGAGATGGCGGGGAAAGAGAACTTGCAACATCAGATGCGGTCAGGTGGGAATAGGGCATGGATTTTCTGTAGAGGAAATAGAGGAGAGGGGAGGAGGGGAGGGAAGTAGAGAAAGGTGAAGGGAGAAAAGATGTAAGGAAAAAGGAAATATGACAGAGTGATGAGAATCCGGAAGGGGTAAAGGCAAGAAGAAGAAGAAGAGAAGAATAGAAGGAGAATGAACAAGACGTTGACCTAGGATTGGGGATGGGGATGGTATGGTATGGTTTTGGGTGTGGCTTTTTCTGGGGTGGAGGAAAGGCAGAGAGGGAGTAGGATGCGGTGGTGGTTTTACTTCACTTTACCTTTACTGTATGGATGATGGTGTCAGATGGGCAGTGGGAGGCCCACCGGGATGGGACGAGGCGCACCATCGACGTCAACAGGGAGGGAGCAGAGGATGGGATGGACCAACCAGTGGACGGAAGGTTGGGCCGGTTGTCGCGGGGGGAAAGACAAGCTGTGCTCTCACTGGCCACTGCGATCAGCCGCCAGCCCGTGGATCCTTTTAGCAGCAGCAAAAGAGGAGCCAGAAATGGATGAAGAAGAATGGGAGAGGCTGACTTGAAACTGTAAATCAAAAAACAATAATAAAATTAAAAATTGAAAAAAAAAAAGCTGGGAAAATTGCCGTCTTCTCCCCTTGTGCCTTTCCCGGGAGATGCGCCTCATTATGCTCCTCTTGTTTTTCTGTCCCCATTCGTTGGGGTTTAATTACGCCCTCCACCATCTCCGGTAGAGACAAGAACAGAGGTAGAGGGAGACACTGACACACACACAGAGACAGAGACAAGCAAGTCTAGAAGGTTAAGACAGGATGGAAAATTCTGCGCTCGTTCAAGATTCCGGTTTCAGGGTCTGGAATGCCTGGGTCTTGACCAAGGCAGCGCCCGCTCTTAGCTCTTTTTTCTACCACTAGGCGCCCATTGTTGGTGTACTTTTGTGTTTGTGATTTGCTTCTGGAGGGCTGACCTCATACCATCTGCCCGAATGTTGATTTGAGGATGCAAAGATGTTTTTGGGAAGCGGGAACGAACCTGCGAGAATCTCAATCCGCAGCAGACCGCTAAACTACTTACATCCTACTATTAGTAGTCAGTTCAATAGATACTGCTCCGTATACACGGACGACTTCCGGCTGGAGAAATTCCCCTTGCAGTGTGGCGTCTAGCAAGTAGAGAAAGTAAGCAAGTAACTAGATAAGTAGTATGTCATCGGTCGGGAGATTGGAATTAATTAGCTACTAGTTACTTTGTTTGTATGTTCTGTAGTCTTAGTTCACGTCTTATTTACCTGTCTATAGGTAGTCAGCAAAAGGAATCGTGCAGAACTTCCATAATAGAAGAACTTATGATTTTAGTATCTAGGCAATCTCTGTCAACCTCACTAGTCCACTGATCATGCAACCCAGCCGGCGCCTTTTAATCTATGTCAGACTCACCTACTACACTCCCCGCTGCCTTTCGTTCGGCTTCAGTGGCTGCTGCAATGCATCGGGATCAGCGACCGGGAAGACCCGCCGAGAGAAAAGCAGAAAAGGGCAGTTTGAAAAGTACATCGTTTGCTTGACAAAGAACACAGAGCTTGATGCATGCATGCATGCATGCATCGCGCACACACACAGTGCCTGATATTAAGTCCGGACGGTCGACCTCCAATCCGGGATCGGTCGCTATAGCAGGTTTCACCAAGCTTATCGTCCCCTAACCTGAATCTTGTTCCAACTTCCAAGGGACGAGTAGAACTTGCAATCCCGGATCAAATCCCGCAGACATTTTAGTACGGCACTTCGTAGTGGGTAACTAGTATGCTATTATTGTCCCGATCTAAAGACAATGCTTTGGTCTGTGATTCAGAGTGACACATGACCGACCCAGTTTTCTCCCATCTGCTACAATGGACTTTGATCGGGCTTCATGAGCTCGATAACGCACACTAACCGTACTAGTTCAATGCCATCATGTGTACATTGCAGGCAGTTGTCATATTGCCAACATACCCTGATGTCATCCTATGCCTATTAAGAGAAAGTCTCCCTGTGCGCCCGGTGGCAACAACAATAAGCAGTCAGAAACCGAAGCCTCCCACGGTTATTATCTATACTAAAATCTACACAGTACACAGTACATGGTCTTCCTAGTACTGGATTGTTACTGCCTAAGTCCAGACTCCACAAAATGTTCATTAAATCATTCCAAAACTCCCGATCCGTTAATTTCCAAGGATTGGAGGCTTGCTGGCACCCACTGCTCCAGTATGTAAGGGACGGTGAACACTGTCTGTGTTGCATGGACGAACTTCGGACCGAGAGACTTCCGTCTAAAGGAAAGATCTCGGTCTTCCGCTCGGCCCAGTTAGTCTTCACTGCTCAGCATTGTACACAGAAGTGTGTTGTGATAGTACCGTATCACAACTATACGGGACATTGACATTGTCGTGTCTTGCATCGGACAAGGGGGCTTTATACATGCCTAATCATTGCCAATGCTCAATGTGCTCAATTGGAGCCGATGGTGGCGCAGAACTCAGCCAGGACCACCAGTTGCACATCCACCACAATGATGAACAAATCTGACAATGGCGTTCATGCAAGCTGCATCGCTATCACACTCCGATCCTGATCAGATCATCCCCCTCTATCTATGCTAAATGCTAAGAGTAGAATAGAGATAAAGTATGGGCGACCATCTGTCCCATCTTATAGGACCCAAGATCCGGGTGGCACTGGATAACCGCAATAGTTGGTGGAGAAGGAAGTGGAGCCGGCGTGGCCGAATTCTTTGTGATTGTGCGAGAGATGGCCATCCCGGACGCCTGGAACCAGCCATGATGGGCTTCGAGTCACCAAACAGACTTTTTCCCCTTTCTTTTTGGGCGGCGCGAGGGTACGTCAGTGCCTAGTGGGAAAGCCTGTCTTCTCACCGTCCCCTCGCTCGCCCCAGAAAGAACTCCAGCAGGGGAGTTTATCCCAACTTCATCCTCATCTTTATAGCCTCCAGGCGTCCTATCCACCCAGGAGAGCCATTTGAACAGCCCATCTCCAGAATTACCGTCTTTGGCAAGCTAGGGTGCCTCTTAGTGTCGGGCCAGGCCGATGACAAGCTTGCTGGTCGTTGGTTGATTGCAGCGGCGCACTCCACCGTCTTTGCGGCCGATGCTCTCCGGACCAGCCAGAGCCCCTATCTGCTAATTATCCCACGCATCATCCGAGCCGGTCTCGCCGGGGTGCTGTTCCATCCCAGCTTCTAGACGCTTAGCTTGTCTCTCCCACCAGCGCATCTTGATTAATCCGGGGATCCTTTAGAAGAGGAGAAGGAGGGGATGATGGGGCTGCAGGACACGATGACCGATGAGAAGAAGTCATCGACGATCCAGGTGGGCTAGACCCATATTTCCTTGTCATTCTACACACCATCCATGGCCTACTACTATCTACATCTTCACTATCTTGATCGTGACTGGTTTCATCTCAAATTGGCCCGACTGCTTGCCATCTTCCCCGGAATCCCCTCACGTGGTGTCCCCATCTATATCGTCCGAATTACCCCCACCTGCATCGTGCATTTACTTTTACGTGAGACATCATCACATCTGACACATCCACCATCTACCGTTATTGGCTCTCATCTCTTTCCCGGAATCTGCATTGCTGATGATCGTTCTTCGTGCTTTGTCTAGGAGCCGTCATTGAATGGGACTAGCGATGCCTCCAGCATCCTCAGCGACTCTCGCGCTCAGGACATCCTACCCTATGAAGCCGACGATTCCCCATTTCCCGAAGTGCGCGCGGTCGTCAAGCCGGTTGACGACCGCCTGCTCCCGGTTAATACTGTTCGCATGTGGGTGATTGGCATGGTCTTCACAATTGTATGTTTTCTCCCTCCGACCGTGATGCTGCTGCAAATTGGAGAAGTAAATCGCTCATCAGTTATAGGTCGGAAGTGGCTTGAACCAATTCTTTAGTCTGAGACAACCCAGTGTGACTATCAGTGCTCTCGTTGCCCAGCTCCTAGCATTTCCGGTCGGATGTGCGTGGGCGCAATGGGTGCCCCTGGGCTGGTTCAACCCGGACCGCCATTTCAACATCAAAGAACATGCCCTGATCACCATTATGTCCAACGTCTCTTTCGGGTCGGCAGCTGCCACTCAAGTGATCGAGGCCATGGTTAAGTTCTACGATATGCCTTCTCATGGAGGATTCGAGATCTTATTGATGATTACTACGCAACTGTTTGGATTTGGTCTGGCGGGGATGGCCGCACGCTGGCTCGTGGGTCCGGCCACTATGATCTGGCCGCAAGTCTTGTCGAACGCTGCTTTGCTTTCGACCCTGCATTCGCGCCAGAATCTGATGGCAGATGGCTGGATAATTAGCCGACTTCGGTTCTTCATGATTGTATTCGTGGCTGGGGCAATCTGGTACTTCGCTCCAGGCTACCTTTTCACCGCACTAAGTACATTCAGTTTCATCTGCTGGATCGTACCGGACAATGTGGTGGTCAACCAGCTCTTTGGCCAAAAGACAGGGTTGGGCATGTCCTTGTTGACCTTCGACTGGGCACAGGTTGTCTACGCCAACCAGAGTCCCCTGTTAGTCCCATTCTGGGCAGGCCTTAACGTTATCGGTTCGTTTGTGCTCTTCTACTGGATCATTTGTCCGATTATCTATTATACCAACACGTGGTATTCGGCCTACCTTCCTCTGCTGAACCCAGATACGTTCGACAATACGGGCAAGCCATATAATACAAGTCGCGTAATGAACACAGACGGAACATTCAATGTGGAGGCATACCGCAACTACTCGCCCATGTTTCTCCCGGCCGGGTATGCCATGACGTATAGTGTGGCTTTTGCGAATCTGACGGGCATCTTCGTCCACGTCGCACTGTATCACGGGAAAGATCTAGTTGAGCAATGGAAGGGCAGGAACGCGAAAGATGTTCATGCCCGGATCATGGACACCTATGAGAGTGTGCCGTGGTGGTGGTTTGGCGGCATCACAGTTGTAATGTTTGCGCTGAGCATTGTGGCCAACGAAGTCTGGCGTACGGACCTCCCGGCGTGGGCGGTTCTTCTGGCATATTTGCTACCCATTATATACATCATCCCCGTTGGTATCATCAAGGCGATCACCAATATATCCAGCAACCAACTAAATTTGATTACCGAATTCATCGGTGGCTATGCTTTTCTAGGACGACCAGTCGCAAACATGGCGTTCAAGTTTTACGGCTATGCGGGCGTGTCGCAGGGACTCGAGTAAGTGTTCGCATGGTCTGCAGGGAGATAAAGAGCTGACCGATGTCTAGATTTGTGGCCGACATGAAACTGGCGCACTATCTCCATATTGCGCCACGAACGCTGTTTGTCGCGCAGGGAATGGCCACATTGGTCGGTGCCGTTGTGCAGTGCGGTGTGACTGTATTCATGATCACTCGGATCCGCGGGGTCTGCACCCCTGAGGCTGAGGGGGGCTTTACCTGCCCTCATGGCCAGGTAACTTACTCGTCATCCTTGATCTGGGGTAAGTGTCGGCCCGACCACTAAACTTCGTGGCTTTTCCGGTTAAACTTTTGTCTAGGTGTTCTCGGTCCCGATCGAAACTTCAGTCCCGGCCAGATGTACGGGAATCTGCTTTGGTTCTTCCTTGTTGGACCCGCCGTCGTGGTGATCACATGGCTCCTGGGCCGCCGGTGGAAGAAGGTCAACTATCTTTCTTGGCCCGTTGCATTTGGTGCCATGAGCCTCGTCCCTCCTGCGACGGGAATCAACTTTTCGTCGTGGTGGTTGGTCAATGTGATCTTCAATGGGGTTATCAAACGGCGCAAGCCTGCCTGGTGGTCAAAGTATAGTAAGTGATTCTTGATCAGACTTGCTCGCGGCCAGTTGCTAATAGAGTTGCTGTAGACTATGTGCTCTCTGCCGCACTCGACTCCGGGGTTGCCGTGTCGACCGTCATTATATTCTTCTGCATTATTTTACCAGCTGGGTCGTTGAAGTGGTGGGGCAACACCGTGTATAAGAATACAGCCGATGCACACGGTGTGCCATATAACAGACTTCCAGATTCGGGATATTTTGGACCTGCAATGGGGACCTGGCAATAACCGATGAGGGCTTGAGGCGTTTTGGTTGATTCCAATTTAACGGTCTGATTTCGGTCGGCATATATTCTATCATATATAAATCTAGAAATAATGTATTAATTAATTTTAATCATATCTGTGGTACAACATAGTTGTATGAAGGTCTTAGCGTAGGAAATGTAGGGGGCGGCTGGGTAAACCAGTGTTAGCCCCGAGCCGTGGGTTGTCTCTGCGAGTCCTTCGTGTTGAAGCATCATAACCAGGGAACCTTGAGGGGAGGTGGGTTAAGGTTCAGGGATCGGGAGGTTCGGGCGGCGGTGTAGATATCCTCCTAAGTAAACTGTGACTGCAATTGCCCGCATTGCAGTTTAACAAATGTGGTGCACCCATCAAAATTTGGAGGGAGGGAGAGAGATAAAAGAGTCGTTAGCAGGATTGATCGACCATTTGGGGCTGAGGGGGATAAAGACTAATAAACCCTTTCCCTTCCCACCATTTATTTCTCTCTAACTAAAGACCTCCCTCGGGTGGATACGCCCCTCTTCCCCCCGGCAGCTCACTAAGACTAAAGACCGAGCTACGGCTGCACCTCCGTTCAAGTCGCCCAGTTCTTTTCCCATCAATCCAAATCCATCCATCTCATTCCCCCACACAATAATTCCTCCCCCCGGTATGGCCTGCGGTTCGAGCCGCCTTCCCTGGCCTCTTTCTCCGTCCCTTCCACCACCATGACCAACCGTGACCCCGAATTTCGGCATCAGCTGGGCAAATTCCGACTCGATCCCCTACCGATTCCTTCTCATCCTGCATCGCTTCCTCCTCCGCCGCGTCCTGCTCACCCCAGTTCCGTCCCTTCTCCGCAGTCGCTGCCGCCGCCTCCATCCGTGCCGCTTCAGCAGCAACAGCCACTCCCAACAGCACCACCGTCGCTCCCTCAGTCTCATCAGCAGCCGTCTCAACCAACCCCGGCCTCATCGCGATCCTCCCCATCACAGATTCCTCATCCTCGCAGTAAACGAGTATCCACGGCGTGCGACTTTTGTCGGAAACGGAAGAAGAAATGTGACTTTCGCTACCCCAACTGCTCCGCGTGTACTCGCGCTGGCGTCCGCTGTACCATCCCTCCGCCGGGTCCCCAGGTCGCTGCGGCGTCTGTTCCTCGAGATCAGTTGGAAAATCTACAAAACCGGGTACGATGGCTGGAGGAGCTCTTGCGCCGCAAAACAGGCATCTCGGTCGCCGATCGGCCTACGGGGACTGCGCTGGATGGCGAGGGCGACCCGGACTGGTGGTACCAGGTACCAGCCTTGATGATGACTCGCGGGAGTTCAACACATTCAACACCCACAACGACGGCAACCGCGCTGTCCAGCAGCCCTGCTCCTAGTTCCACTGCGGTAGGCACCGAGTTGCCTAACGTAGGTGAGTTGTTTCGCGACCAATTGGAGCATCGACGACCCTCCATCGCGCGTCCGGTAGCATCCGCTCCTCGCGTGATGCGGCTCGCCTCACTTCCAGAGGCGAAATCAGTGGCATTGCGATACTTTGATAGTCTAGGGTACCAATATCCTTTTCTCCATCGGGAGGAGTTTATGGCCCATCTTGATCGCATCTATGCGGGGGAGGTCCCCGCACCGGAGGTTCATCACTCGTATCACATCACCATCGCTACAGCCTTGTTGATCGGATCTGCCGACGAGACACAGGCTGCCGAGTTCTACCATGTTAGCAATGAGACCATGGCATTGGCGTTACAAAACGAAGATCTGGCAGCTGTTCGAGCCCTTTTAAGCGTCGCTGTGTATACAATGTTTGCGACCACGGGCCCTAGCGTGTGGCACATCCTCGGGACTACTTTGCGTCTCGCCACCAGTCTTGGGCTGCATAAAGCCCGTCCAACGGGGAATGTGATAGAAGAGGAGATGGCCAAGCGGGCGTTCTGGAGTCTTTACAACCTTGATCGACTAATCGCCAGCACCCTTGGAAGGCCACTTGGAATTGCAGACGAGGACATCTCCATCGGCTTGCCGCGGGAATTCAATGACAACTGGACAGAGACCCCGGGGGCTAGTGCCATGACTATTCCTTTGCAGGTGGTGCGCCTGCGGCGGATTTTCTCGCGCATCTACCGCTACTGTGAGTCTCTTCTAGTTTCAATGGTGCTTGCCGTGTTCACTTCCACTGACTGTGACAGTATTTAACAACCAACCGCCACCGCCTCCAACAGAGGTTGCCATCACGCTCAGTCACTTCCGCCAGGAGCTAGACGACTGGCGACAGGAAGCGCCGGTGTATGCGCCCGCGCTTTTATACTCGACTAGTTACTACGACTATTTGTATGCGACGACACTGCTCCTTATGTACCGACCTAGTCCGCGTAATCCGACACCCGATGCCACAAGCATTGTGAGCTGCGGAAACGCCAGCATCCAGGTCATTCGGTCCTACTGGGACAGCTATTCGCAGGGGAAGCTGAAGTGGATTTGGTTGACCCTCAGTCAGGTTTACTTCGCCGGAATCACAATCCTGTGGTGTCTAAACCACAATCTCCAGTCCGTCCGCGAAGGCCGTGGTGCTGCGTGGAAGCCCGAGGATCAGAGCATGCGGCGGGCCATCCAGGCAGTAGTTGTTCTGCTGGAGGAATTTGGCAAGCGACGTCCGGGGGTGGACCGACTGGCAGAGACGTTCCGCAACCAGAGCACGATGATCTTCAGCCATCTGGCGTATCAGCAGGACCAGCAGCAGGAGCAGCAGCAGCAGCTTCAACAACAACAGCAGCCACAACCACCGCCTCCACCGCAGCCACAGCCACCAATGCCACAACATCAAACATTCCTTGAACAGCAGCCGCAGCAACAGCCACAGCAGCAGCAGCCACAGCATATTTTGGTAGCACCACCGGTGCCCCTAGCGCCGGTGCTGGATGACGTTCTCCTGGTGAACGGATCGGGGAACATACCCATGATTGATCCGCAACTGGCTGAGCAATTATTCTATTCCTATGACTGGTTCCAGGAGGAGATGGCGACATATTATACCCTTTAGTTGGATTATTATGACAAGCCTGAAGGCAGTCTCTGTATTTGAGCTTACGGCTGTTGTTGTGTAGGAAATGTGGAGGCGCATTGCTACCCCGCTGTAGATAAAACCCCCAACAACGCTCATCTTCTGTCACTCCACCACAACATCTTCATTATCATCATTATCAACCCTTCCCCCCCCAACTATTACCGCAGCCACTCCCCTCATGGCTTATGAAACACCCAAAGCTCAAGCCTTCCATGGCACCTTCATTCACACACTCAGCTCCAAGCAACTTGAAATCCTTACTGAGACTTTCATCCTCCTCTCACCTACTGGCACCATCCAAGCCATCCACCAATCCACCCCCACAACTTCCATCCCAGATCTCCTTGCAGAATACCACTACTCTGCATCTACCTGCACGGTGACCATTCTAGAGCCTACCGAGTTTTTCATCCCCGGCTTCATCGACACGCACACTCATGCGCCCCAATGGGCCCAGCGCGGCACGGGGCGGGGCATCGACCTACTTACCTGGCTGGAGACCATCACCTTCCGCCATGAAGCCAAACTCGCCGATCTGGAGTATGCCAAGTCGCTTTATGCGTCCTGTGTCCGCGGCGGACTCAAACAAGGAATGACGACCGCCTGCTACTATGGTTCCCGTCATGCACCGGCATCGGTCATCCTCGCCGAAACCTGCCTCAGCCTAGGTCAGCGCGCGCTGATCGGAAAGTGCAATATGACTCGTCATGCCCCGGACTGGTACCGGGACGCGTCGGTGGAAGAGTCCCTCCGCGAAACGGAAGACTTTATTGCTCAAGTTCGGAAACTTGATCCCACGCATGGACTAGTGACGCCGGTGATTACACCGCGGTTCGCGATATGCTGCGAGGAAGAACTCTTGGCTGGGCTTGGGGCTGTCGCAGATCGAAATCGTGACTTGCCTATCCAGACACATTTCAACGAGTCGCGGGGTGAGGTCGACTTTACCAGGTCCCTGTTCCCCAATGATAAGAGTGAAACGGAGCTCTATGAGCGGCTTGGGCTCCTGAATGACCGGAGCATCCTTGCTCACTCGATCTATCTCTCCGATGCAGAGATCGAACGTATGGCGGAGCTGCAGTGTGGGATCGCTCACTGCCCTATTCCCAATGTTACGATGGATGAGTTCATGGTTGCCCCCGTGCGAGAGTATCTCCGTCGGGATATTAAAGTTGGCTTAGGTACTGACTGCGGAGGAGGCTATTCAAGCTCCATGCTCGATGTGATGAAGGCTGCCTTTGTGGTGTCGACGGCGCGGTGCACCATGACGCAAGGACAGGATCAGCCTTTAAGTCTTACGGAGGGGTTTTATATGGCTACTCTGGGCGGAGCGCGGGTATGCGGACTGCAGGAGAAGGTGGGAAACTTCCTGGTGGGCAAGGAGTTTGATGCGCTGCTTGTTCGGACGCAGGAGGAGGGCGTAATGGCGCCAGTGCAGGAGGAAGACGGAGTGCCGACGGTGTTTGAGAAGTTCTTGATGACTGGAGACGACCGCAATATTAGACGTGTGTTTGTCAAGGGACGGGAGGTGCATACTGCGCGTTGAAAATGATTGTCATGTATTGACTGCTATATTTATCGATATCTGGAAAGCATTGCGTGTACAATCTCATTGTCAATGGTTAAGTCCTCATAATAGTAGAGAATCGGGTGGAGACGGGGGTTTGATCCACACCTCAGGCACTGGTAAGGCTGAGCCCGTTTCCGGTTTTGTTTCACAGCCTCGTCCATTGCTTTGCCCTCTCCACTTCTGTCTCTCGCTCCCTCCTCTGCTTTTCCCCCTCCGTGGCAGGGGGTTTTAAGTCTAAGCCTCCAACCCTCCTCCCTCAGGATTCTGCCTTCTTTCATTCACCCACCTCTATCCTTGAGGGAGTCTTCTTATCTTTATATCCTTTCTTTATGGCCTCCTAATTATCCCTAATCCTAGTCACTCGCGATCGCCGTTTCTTGAAACCCACTCCTCGATAACGGTTCCCTAATAACGGCCATTCATTCGCTTACCCTTTATTTCCTCACCCACGAACTTCTTAAAGTAATAACACAATGGCGGAAGAACCTCAGGTCATGTCGATCCAGCAACGGATTGCGGCACTTAAACAAGCGCAAGTTGGTCAAAGCTCAGGAATCGACACCAGTGAGCCTGTGCTTGTCCAGCCCACTCCAATGCCCACCCGTCCAGCTGCTCCTCCGCGACCCAAGACCTTCACCACCAACAACACCAACGACAGTTATAATAACCATGCTGCTGGCAGCAATGGCTCCGTCTACAATCGTTCATCCGTCTCAAATGATGCGGTCCCTCCTAGGCCTGTCCCACGTCCCGCAACTGCACCAGCACCGCCCCCAGTGAAACACAAGACGCCCCCTCCTTTGCCTGCTCGCAAGCCCTCCGACCAGCAACGCCCAGCCCTACCACCGCGCAGACCGACGCAACCCTCTCATAAAGGCTCATTGGAGTCTATGGCCTCAGATATATCTAGATCAACAACTACAAGTACCGGGAGGACATCGGCTAGCTCAATCAACGCAGGCCCTGGCCGCTCCCTGCCCCCCGCGTGGGGCGAGGCTGAGTTGCCTCCATTGCCCCCTAAACGCCAGCCACAACCACCACCGCGACCGACGCCCACTACGAGAAGTAGTAGCAGTAGCAGCAGGCTATCTCCACCTCGTCCGTCTTTGCCCTTGCGGCGGAAATCCAGCCAGAGCAACTACTCCGTGGAAAGCAATGATTCGCAGGCATCGCGGCCGCCTCCCCCACTGCCGTCTAGGACAACCAGCGGCAGGTCGTCGACTATCAACGAAGAGGAAGAGAAGAACCCGCCACTACCAGTTCGAAGGCTGCCCCCGCCCCCGCCGTCTAACGATACGCTGGGTAAGCTCAAACAATCCGGTTTCGCGGCGATCAATAAATCGTTTGGCAGTACCAATGGAGCTGTCCATGAACCCAGCTCCAATGGCGTGCCCCCGCCTATCCCCCTGGCATCGCGTCCGGATCTCTCCAAAATCCAAGCTACGAAGCCTCGTTTGTATGCTTCCAATGCGCCCACAGTGCCAACACCGGTTGTGTGCCTGAAATGCCGCGACTTTTCAGCTGCCGATGCCCATGCAGCCCGATATCCGCGCACGTCTCTCCCAACACACGATCTGTCCTGGCTGGCGAATGAACTCACGGCACCGTTTCCGTCCCACACGGACAAAGCTCGTGTCATCTTTACATGGCTCCACCACAATATTGCGTATGACGTAGAGGCCTTCTACAATGATCGGGTGCAGAATCAAGCCCCAGCCAATACACTCGCGACGGGAATGGGTGTGTGTGAAGGGTATGCTGGATTGTTCACTGCGCTTGCTACCCGTGCAGGTATGGAGGCGAAGACCGTCCACGGCCACGGTAAGGGCTATGGATATGTGGCCCCTACTCCCGGCTCTCCACTACCCCCCGTTCAAGGTGGTCATGCTTGGAACGTCGTCAGGATCGATAATGGGCAGTGGAAGCTGATTGACCCCTGCTGGGGTGCTGGGTGCGTCTTTGGCAAGGGGCAGCCTTACCAGCAAAAATTCGACCCGACCATGTTCACGGACACTAATGATGAGCTGGGGCTGAAGCACTTCCCCGAAGACCGAACACAGTTCTACCGTGACGATGGACGTCCGGAGATCAGCTGGCAGGAGTACCTTCTGGGTAACCCCAGTTCACCGCTGTGCGTTGAGCAGCCGGTGATCTTTGGGGAGGCAGAGAAGCACAGCATTGGAGTGCGGTCCTACCGCCCGGCTGCCAAGCAGATATCAGTGCACCAGGGAGGACCGGTGCGCTTCCAGTTCAGTCTGATCTGCGAGCACTGGACGCTGGAGTATCACACGCGGGCCAAGCCGGGGTTGTTCCTACTGATGGTGAAAGGAGTGGACGGGCAGAAGGAGGAGAGTCTCGTATTTACACAGGTGCGAGGATCGAACCCTAACGGCGGGGGAGATATGTGGTACGTGGACGTGCCGGACTCCAGAATGCTGGGGGCGCCGGGCCAACAGGTGCCGATAGTGGTGCTGACCCGGTTCGGGGATCGAGCGGACTGCCGGGGGCTGACAGCGGAGGAATACCGGGCGCGGGTTGGTCGGGTGCAGATGGAATTTGTCTACATTGCACAGTGGGATCTGGTGTAAGATGCGGCAAAGGGGGTCGGCATGGGCAGCCGGGTAATTAGGGTTGGCTGCCCTGCATGGGCTGAGTGTCTAGTAGACTAGTGTTTCTTCTTTTGTCTCTGCGTGGCTTTTTTGGCTTTTCCTTCCCCTCTTCTCCCGGCTTGGGGAGGCTTGTGTCTGACTCCCGACAGTGGATATGGCTTGTCCCGACATTTTCCGTAATGCCAATGACCCTGGTCGTATATATATACACATATACCGCACATGAAGATGCGATTTTGGATTTGCACCCAACCAGCCTTTGATTGCATTACTCACATCACTTGGTACGGCGGGGACAACCTGGCTCTACTAGTACTAGTAGTAGTAGAACATGGGAGGGAGGCCATTGACGGGCGGAGAAAATCCACGAATCAGCCAAGAGAGCTTGAGTGGATGAGAAAAAAATTCGAACGTTAGTAACCAACGGTGCTGGAATCCAGCACGTTAGAGGGTCCTTGGCGAAGGCTGAAAGGGTACAATGTCGGCTAAATTCCAGTCCCATATCGTGGTTTAGTTGACCAGGAGTACTACTAATAGGTAGCTACATACTAGTATCATGTTGGGGTGACTGGGGTCCCCCGCGATTATTGCATGAGGGATTTATCTACTTGGTCATTCGGGAAGCAGATGGAAGAGAATATCATAGAATGTCTCAATCACATCATAGCCGACAGGGGATGAGAATCTGGCAATATGACTGGGGGTAATAATCAAACCCTTGTGAAAATATTATACGGGGGGGCCCGGGGTGTTTCCATTATCCAAAGTAAATCAATGTTTTCCTGTTCCTGTCTTATTGTGAATGGTTGTGATAGGATACCTTCCGTAAGATACCCACCCATACTAGCCGGTCTAGGGAAGGTGTATCATGGCCAAGACCCTGAAAGTCGAGATTTAAGCCTAATTAGGCTCTGGGCCGGGCGAGAGCCTGATTGCCTGAGGGTCGAGTCATGTGCTCTGGGGAAGCCGGTCGGTGTCTCTCCGCAATCTCAAGTCCCCCATCCTCTTCTCCATTCCCCCCCGAACTGGATGTTGTTTGCTCGCCTTCACCGAATTTTAGCTATAATCGGTTCATATTAGATAACACCTCTGCATCGAGTCAGTTATAGTTACACTGTCGCTGCACCGTCCCCGCTGGCATTGCGTTGCTGGCCTGCAGGAATTTCCCAATTGACTCCGGACTGTATCCCGCCTTGGCCGGGAAAGGGAACGACAATGCCGATCCACCCAATCCCCGGAATCCTCCACCTCCACCTTCTCTGCCTCCACGCTTACGCTGGATCGCGGCCTCCGACTCTCGGCTGACCCGTCTTCGGTCTTCAGCCTTCAGGGTTGCCTGCCTTGCGTGTCCGATGGCTTTTCTGAACGTGCTGGCCGGCTTGGACCGCCGCCCACGCTTTCAGCCACCTACCCGACTACGGTCACATTCGGCCATCCCGATGTAGACATACCGCTGAAGTCGAGATAGAATTCGCCGTGCATCGTTCAGGTCGAGTGGATTCTGGATCATTCTCTCGACCCCTCCCCATCTGCCTCCTGATGGCTCGTTTCATGCCCACTCGACCCTCCAGACCATGTGCTTGCCCCGGTTTTTTCCCATGCGACGGATGGGCTCACGGCCAGCCGACTGACCCATGGGCAATGCCCCCCATGTCAGCTCCTGGTGGACCGCCTTTTGCTGCATGCATCCAATCGCTAGTCCAGCTGAACCTTGACCTAACCGGATATGCCTGTCTCTCCGCTAGTCAGAGGTCGGTCTAATCTCGCCTGGCATGGGTCTGCTTTGCCGTGCTAATCGGCTCGGAACAGTCCCTCTACCACCCTTTAGGTTTGACAATTCAACCGGCCATCATGGCGGTTTTCTGCGTCGACCCCGCGGCATTTGCTCCTGTCTCACTGTGGTTCATTTCATCTGGTGCCATCCGTTCCCGGGGTTCGCTTTCCTTAAATCCCCCGTCTTTTCCCCGGCTTCTCCTGCGTTCTTCTTTTGCTTTCTTCGGTGGTTCCCCGAGATTTCTTTCTTCTTTCCCCCAGAATCTCCTGCCGTGAGAGGAACCAGCTGGCATCATGGCCATCGGCAATCTTTATTTCATTGCGGCCATCGCCGTCGTCGGCGGTGGTCTGTTCGGTTTCGATATCTCGTCGATGTCCGCCATCATCGAGACCGATGCCTATCTCTGTTATTTCAACCAGGCCCCTGTCACTTATGATGATGATGGCACGAGGGTTTGTCAAGGTCCCAGTGCGAGTGTGCAGGGTGGTATCACCGCCTCCATGGCTGCTGGTTCCTGGCTGGGTTCGTTGATCTCGGGTTTCATCTCGGATATCCTTGGTCGTCGTTCCGCCATTCAAATCGGTTCCGTTATCTGGTAAGTGCCTGACATTGCTGCACCTTTGGCTCTACTAACCATGCATGTCTGCATAGGTGCATTGGATCTATCATTGTCTGTGCCTCCCAGAACATTCCCATGCTGATTGTCGGTCGTATCATCAACGGTCTGAGTGTGGGTATCTGCTCCGCTCAGGTACCGGTGTACATTTCGGAGATTGTATGTCGATCCTATAATGCTTCCTGCTGCGTGTGGTGCTAACCTTTTAGGCACCTCCAACCAAGCGTGGTCGTGTCGTCGGTCTGCAGCAATGGGCTATTACCTGGGGTATTCTGATCATGTTCTAGTAAGTTGTTGCCCACCATCAGTTGCCGTCCCTCATCTCACACGTTATTCAGCGTCTCCTATGGCTGCAGCTTCATCAAGGGTACGGCGGCCTTCCGGATCCCTTGGGGTCTGCAGATGATCCCTGCCGTGCTACTGTTCTTGGGTATGATGCTCCTGCCCGAGTCGCCCCGTTGGTTGGCACGCAAGGACCGATGGGAGGAGTGCCACGCTGTCTTGACTCTCGTCCACGGTCAGGGCGACCCGAACTCTCCCTTTGTGCTGCGCGAATATGAAGAGATCAAGAGCATGTGCGAATTTGAGCGTCAAAACGCGGATGTCTCCTACCTCGAGCTGTTCAAGCCTAACATGCTCAACCGTACCCATGTGGGTATCTTTGTTCAAATCTGGTCTCAGTTGACGGGAATGAACGTCATGAGTAAGTCTCTTCCAAGCCTGTATGGGTGGGTAGTGGTTAGCAATACTAACTGTTCGTTCTAGTGTACTACATTACTTACGTCTTTGCCATGGCCGGCCTGAAGGGCAACAACAACCTTATCTCCTCCAGTATCCAATACGTGATCAACGTGTGCATGACCGTGCCGGCTCTGATTTGGGGTGATCAGTGGGGCCGTCGCCCGACCTTCTTGATCGGTTCCCTCTTCATGATGATCTGGATGTATATCAATGCCGGTCTGATGGCCAGCTACGGACACCCCGCGCCGCCCGGTGGTCTCAACCACGTGGAGGCCGAGTCCTGGGTCATCCATGGCGCGCCCAGCAAGGCTGTCATTGCCAGTACCTACCTTTTCGTGGCCTCATACGCCATCTCCTTCGGTCCCGCCAGCTGGGTCTATCCCCCGGAACTGTTCCCTCTGCGTGTGCGTGGCAAGGCTACCGCCCTCTGCACTTCGGCCAACTGGGCGTTCAACTTCGCCCTCAGCTACTTCGTTCCCCCGGCCTTTGTAAACATCCAGTGGAAGGTCTACATCCTCTTCGGTGTCTTCTGTACCGCCATGTTCCTGCACATTTTCTTCTTCTTCCCCGAGACCACGGGTAAGACCCTGGAAGAGGTCGAGGCCATCTTCACTGATCCCAACGGTATCCCGTACATTGGTACGCCCGCCTGGAAGACGAAGAACGAGTACTCGCGTGGTGCACACATCGAGGAGGTTGGCTTTGACGATGACAAGAAGGTTGCTGGTGGACAGACTATTCATCAGGAGGTCACTGCTACCCCGGAAAAGATTGCTTGAGGTGAAAGATTAGTGGTCGGTAATGATGGAGGTTAGTGAGGGGGACGATACAGTGTCTGAAGTATATACTAAAAGGAGTTAGATAGACAGTTGTCGGCTTAATGCAAGATGAATAACATATCATTTGTCCACTCGACATATTTGTGCAACATTTTCTGAAAACTTTCTATATTTCCAGCACTTCATACTAGATACTAATACCCCTAGTTAGTGGGTATCATTGTCACTTCCTGAGAATCAAGTGATGGCTTCGCCGACCCAGGTAAGCATAGCATTGCTCCAGCCAATTTCTACGTTGTGCTCACAACTCCGCACAATCCAGCACAATTTTCCAACTCAAACTGAAGAACATCAGCAAATAGTTGCAAAATTGATCTACTTGCCTAGTGAAATCCACTTGGGCTTTCTGCTTTCAGATTAAACCAAATACCCGTCGCTAGTGATGTCATCCTGTGAAGCTTACCAGTCTATCGTCTGCCCACCAGGTGGAGAGAATTATTGACACTATGGTTCCTGAAAAAGGAAAATATGACCCACCAGTGGAGATAAAACAAACTATTGCTTGTTAAGGTGCGCTTTGATAAACCCCCGTGTTGAGTGATCACGCTGGACTTACTAAATATCCCTAACAATTAGCTAGCTCATGGCACAAGGTCATACTTCAGACCTAAAATTCAACAAGTTACACCAGATAATCCCCAACATCCATCAGCGAAGAAATGAGAAAGGGGAATTATCTCTCCCCTGGCGCTATCAAGACCAACTCAAGCTTTCCGCGTGGATTGTCCGACTCCGAAGACAAGCTTTAGTGTCTGGCGCTGATCGCCCGTCATGGAGCCACCACTAGTGGCATAGTTTTACCCACACATACCCACGACTTAGGCTTTACAGCCCGCTGTCTATTGCTCTCGTGCAGATCGGACAATTGATTGTGTGTCGTGCTTGTTTTTTCCGCTATGGCTGTGTTTTCTTTTGTTGGGTTGGTGATAACGGTTTAGTGGTGGAATTGACCGGTTTATTTATGATTGATGATAGGGGATTTTGCCATTGAGCAACATGTTTGTCACTTGATCATTGAAACCAGCGAATTTGTTCTGCTGTGGATGTCCTGAACAGCCTTTGGCTAACGACAATAGCACAGCAATTGGTGCTTACACGGACAGCGGGTCTTGGTCAGGACGATCCAGTGTGATCTGCACTAGTCAGGTTCCTTATTGGCGATGGATGTCGATGTCTCTTATCAGGGTTTGGAGTCCATGCCATACCCTCTAGGCAGGGGTTTCTGTCGATGAGATGTTGGAGTGCAAACGTCAGCGTGTCGATGAGAAAGTGATGCGAGTCAATGGGATCAGCAGCGTTCTGTCAACCAGCATATATTTCTCGCAGCTCCCACCGTTTTTGCATAATGTTTTGCACGCCACGCTTGTTCTGTCGCTGCTGTCAACATGCGTGCCTCACTTCTCTTTCTCAGTGTTACGGTCGCTCTGGCTAGCCCAACGCCCCGTGACTATGTCGTTCATGAGCGGCGCGATGCATTGCCCAGAGTCTGGGTAGAGGAAAGCCGGTTGGACAAGAGTGCTATGCTACCTATGCGAATAGGGCTTGCTCAGTCCAACTTGGATCGCGGTCACGATCTATTGATGGAGGTGTATGTTGTATTATCCCTCATCAGGGCCAAGCTAATGGTTTAGATCTCATCCACAATCGTCTCGCTACGGACAGCATCTCTCCAGCGAGGAGGTGCATGACCTATTCGCTCCGTCGAATGAGGCCGTGGAGAACGTCCGAGCCTGGATTGAGTCTGCTGGCATTGCTCCAAGCCGCATCTCACAATCCTACAATAAGCAATGGCTGCAGTTCGATGCCCACGCAAGCGATGTGGAGCAGCTGCTGCAGACAGAATACTACATCTATTCCCACGCCGACACGGGAAGCTCCCATGTGACATGCCACGAGTGAGTCCATCTTCTACGTATCATGACACCGCTAACTGGTTAGATACCACGTGCCCGAGGCTATTCAATCACACATCGACTACATCACACCAGGAGTGAAGATGTTGGAAGTGCGCGGCATGCCCTCCAAGAAGAGAGATACAGAGAATCGCTTCCTTGGTAGTCTGCCCCCAATTCTCGCTCCACTACCAATCAATATCACCAAGATCTTCGACGACCCGCTAGCACACTGCGATCTGGCGGTGACACCAGACTGTATTAGAGGTATGTTCATCCACCCGACTCCATGACCCACGCTAACGGTCCAGCCATGTACAACATCACCAAAGGAACAACGGCCACAAAGGGCAACGAGCTTGGCATCTTCGAAGACCTAGGAGACATCTACAGTCAAGAAGACCTGAACCTTTTCTTCTCCAATTTTGCCAGGTCCAACCCCTTCATCCACCCCCTAAATCACAACTAACACCGCCCAGCGAGATTCCCCAAGGCACCCATCCAACCCTTGACTCCATCGACGGAGCTACCGCGCCAACAGACGTCACCAACGCGGGCCCCGAATCCGACCTCGACTTCCAAATAGCCTACCCAATCGTCTGGCCCCAAAACACCATCCTCTACCAAACCGACGACCCCAACTACGAAGACAACTACAACTACAAAGGGATCCTCAACAACTTCCTCTACGCCATCGACGGCTCCTACTGCAACGAAACCTCCTCCCTAGACCCACAATACCCAGATCCCTCCCCAGACGGCTACAACTCCCCCAAACAATGCGGTGTTTACACCCCGACGAACGTAATCTCCATCTCCTACGGCAGCCCCGAAGCCGAGCTCCCCATCGCCTACCAACGCCGCCAATGCCACGAATTCATGAAACTCGGCCTCCAGGGAATCACGGTCGTCGTGGCATCCGGCGACTCCGGCGTTGCCTCCAGCACCGGCGCCTGCCTGGGCACCTCAGACAGCATCTTCGTCCCGGACTTCCCAGCCACATGTCCCTACCTAACCGTAGTAGGAGGCACATACCTCCCGCTAGGCTCTGACGCAGCCAAAGACGAAGAAATCGCAGTCACCCGCTTCCCCTCCGGCGGGGGGTTCAGCAACATCTACGCCCGACCAGCATATCAGAACCACTCCGTGGAAGCCTATTTCTCCACTACCTCCGACGAGCTCACCTACCCCTACTACTCAGAAGTAAACTACACAGACTTCTCCAACGCAAACGGGATCTACAACCGCATCGGACGAGGATACCCCGATGTCTCTGCAATCGCAGACAACATCATCATCTATAACCAGGGCGAAGCCACATTGGTAGGCGGTACCTCTGCCGCGGCGCCGGCGTTCGCGGCCATGTTGACGCGCATTAATGAGGAGAGGTTGGCGAAGGGGAAGTCTACGGTGGGGTTTGTCAATCCGGTGTTGTATGAACATCCCGAGGCGTTTAGGGATGTTACCGTTGGGGAGAATCCGGGGTGTGGGACGGATGGGTTTCCGGTTGCGACGGGGTGGGATCCTGTTACGGGGTTGGGGACGCCCAGGTTTGAGAGGTTGATGGATTTGTTTACGAAGCTTGATTGATGAGGTGGGGAGACTCTGAGGCCTTATTAGGTTATTGGTTGTAATACAATTAACTTCTACGAATCTATGACTTGATCGGGTCTGCTGCTACTATGATACTTCTGGGCTAGTATTATCAGACATAGAGTAGACTTGAGTCAGTGGTTGATCTGGGCAGCTGCATGGCGATTAGTGTATAGATGCTAATAATGTTGCCACTCTATATAGTAGAGATTCTCATCTAAGGTCTCATATCTCCAATTTCTTGCGATATCCATTTCCTGACACATTAAGCTATAACTACTTATTCTACAGAGCTACAACGCTAGTAAATCCTACAAAAGAATATTTCTTCTAACTGGGAGTCGATCTAATAAGGGTATGCTAGCTGTACTTCATCGATCTCAGGCTAAGACCCAACCTACAAACAATCAAGCAACCGATCCATTAACTAATCATATGAGTGCAGACTTGTGCCATCTTGAATACTTTTGCATTGCGAGTACCTGCCCCTATATCTGCAACTCTGTGAAGACTCTCTTACACTTTCTGATTATGCCCCTACGCATGATCGAACTGTATCTGGGTAATAGTATCTTCCATCTTATGCAGGGCAAATAGTGAACAGAACTTCCATTTCTTGTGGTATATCAAAACAAAACAAATATCCTAATTATTCGTTAACTACTTGATACGATCACTTCAAAAATACAGAAGGGGCCAGTCGTGTCGAAAGACCCCATTACTTCTACAATTACTTCTCTGTGTTATCGATTCCAACCCCCCGCACATTGCTTTGAACAAGGCTGTATTTCTTCCACAACAACTTTCAATTCCTCACTGTCTATTCGTCAATGCCAGAACAGCCAGCCGAATAGTGCTGCGCAAAGAGACTCAGCACTGACAACACCATCCTAACGTGGTCATGGCTGATTGGACACGATATCCCTGCCTTCATGTATAAGTAAGGCTGTCAGCTGAAAAGCCCTTCCACTGTAGTATCTACCAATTATCACGAAGGTAAGCAGCAAAAACTGCAATAAATGTGCAAATCAAAGATTTTTCTCTGTCTCTGCTCCTCCCCCGCATACCTAACCCTACCCCTTACAGCCCAGTACCTAACCTATACCTCCATCCACCGAGCGAAAGGCTGTTCTCTCCCTCCCTCTTCCAAAAAAGTTACACACACAAACCCATCTACACATCTGCCCAGAAAGCTACCATATACAATGTCCTCTGAATCCATATTCCGCAAACACTGTGTACAGATTGCCTCGCATCTCGGGACGAAGATATCAGACTCGACCCCTACCACCATCTACGACGCATCAAAGAACTCCAGCGCAACCGAGGCAAGCTTGCCACGGCCACCGGTACGGCTGGTAGTAATCTCTCCCAGTCTGAAATCACCGAACGAGCCGTTTCCGACTTGAACGAACTAAATAGCTTGAGAGCGGAGAATCGGCGGTTGAAGGACGAGTGCATTACCCTTCGCACATTGTGCCGTGGTCTACAGGAGACCAACGGAGATCTTGAAGTTGATGTCAATTGACTACAGCGTGAGCATACCACGGTGAACGACGTTCTTGCTGAATCGTTGGGTCTGGGGGAATCTAGACCTGAGTCTTTGCTGCCCATCAAAGTACAGTAAAAATAAAAATAAAAATATAAACTAATGAGTTAGCAATGCAGACCATGCGCAGTCTATTACCGATGAGCTACAAAGCTGGAAGATTCACGCGAAAGAAACAGCCAAACGCGCAGAGCAAAAGCAGAAAGAGGCCGAGAAGCATATCACCAAAGCTCGAGAAGACAAGGCCTTGGCCGAGAAAGCTCAAATCTTCTATGATAAAATGAAAGTAGCAATTTCACTGTAAGATCAGATCAATTACTACTACTACTACTACTACTTCCCTTCCCTAGCCATGCGTTTCTGCCAAGCTAACCCCTATGGCAAATAATCAATCCACAGGAAGGGCGAATTCGACCTTATCTGGAAAGACATACGGAAGCATTGCGACCGCTATCTCGGCTACAAGCATATGGATAAATCCAGGCAGATGGCTATACATGCTATCTGGAAATATCTCTGCAGGAACGCTTGGGGTTGCGATGACAGCAACAGCAGCACTCGGGGTAGCTTCTCCGGGAAGAAAAGCAACCCTCTGGAAAGTCGTCTCTTCCCTACTGACTCTACATACACAGGAAGGCCAATGTCTGAATCCCTGGGCAACTTGATCGCCAGGGCCAAGGATCTGCAGGATGAATTAAAGGAGTATGGGTTTCAAGCTCACATCGACCCGGAGGGTCATCTTGATGAAAGTCTACCCCTGGCTCTAGACTCCGGAGTCATGATTTGTGTGAAGCATAGGAAGGATGGATGCCTTGGGTTTTGGTAAGCTGGGAGGAGGAAGAATGGCCAAAAGGTTTTGTTTGGGGTTGTTCTTGGTTAAGGGGTTGGTCGCGTTCTGTCATGTTGGGGCATTTTTAATAAAAAGGTTATCATCGGGTGCTTAGCTTGTGAGTTTTATAGGGAGCGTTTGGGTGGTTTGGAAAGTTGGTAGAAGGTTGCTTTTGTGTGACTGTTATATAGACTGTTGCTTATGTCTAAAGTATAGATAGAAGGGCATGAAATTCTTGGGGTTGCTTGTTGGCTTGCTCGTTTTAGCAAAGATATGTGGGCATGTAAGAAGTGAAGCAGTTAGTCTAGTTGAATTCATCCTGAGGATACACAGTGCCGGTAGCGTATAATTACTAAACAATCAATTTTTTCGACCTATCTTCTCTAGTAATATACACCAGCTATAATGTCAACCATAGCCTCTACTACCTACTACTACTTGAAACACACCTTTTCTCTTTCCTTCCATTCAGCCAGGTAAGTATCAGCAATATGGAGACCAAATCTATTTTCACATTTCTCTATCTCCTACACAATATATAACCCATCACATAATCATCATCATCATACAAGCGAGAGTTCCCAGCGACCAGCACTTAAACAATCACCTTATGACCAGCAGGCTTCTCCTCCTCCTCACCGAAGATGTCAATATCCCAGCGAGGCTTGTTAGCAATGTAAGGAGTGTTGTAGCGTCTGCGGTCCTTGCCCAGCTCGGACACCTTGGCGATTTCCTCGGGAGTGAGCTCCACCTCCTTGAAGTTCTCCTGGATGCGGGATGGCGTAACCGACTTGGGGATGACACTGTGGCCGCCGACCTGGGACCAGGCCAGGATGACCTGAGCGGGGGTGACGGTGGTGCCAAGACGCTTGGAGGCAGACTCGGCGACTTCCTTGACTTCGGGGCGGGTGACGAGGAGGGGGACGCCGAAGCCGTTGTTACCGAAGGCCTGTATTCATCGTTCATTAGTGGTTGTGCCTGGCATGATTGTGAAGGGAGAACGTACGGAGTAGGCAGTCACGTGGATGCCCTTCTTCTGGCAGTATTCGATGAGCTCGTTGCTCTGGAGAACGGGGTGGCGCTCGATCTGGTTGACGGCGGGGACAACGCCGGTGGCGTTGATGATGGCCTCGAGCTGTCGGAGGTTACTATGTGTTGATGAGCAGTGGGTATGAAGCGACTTACGTGATGGACCATGTGGTTGGAGACACCGACGGTGCGGGCCTTGCTCTTGGGGAGCTGGGTCATGGCCTTCCAGGTGTCGACAATGGAGATGTTGTCGTTGATCACGACATCACCGCCCTCAACGGAGCTGTCCTTGACGAGGGGAAAGAGCTCGGAACCGGTGGTGAAGGAAACGGGCCAGTGGACGAGGTAGAGCTGGAAGATGTTAGTGATCGTTGGTGGATGTCGGTCATCAAGGAACGCACATCGAGGTAGTCGAGCTCGAGCTCGGCAAGGCACTCGTCCAGAGCCTTCTCAACAACGGCGGGGTCGTGCTGGGAGTTCCACAGCTTGGAGGTCTGCGGAGGTTAGTATAGGCTAGAGGTGGGATGTATGGAATGTGCTTACGATGAAGATGTCCTCACGCTTGAGGCCAGGAACGTCCTTGTAGGCTCTCTTAATGCCCTCGGCGACCTCGCGCTGGTTCTGGTAGCTGCGGGGATTAGCTTGTGTGATCGATTTGAGGTGAGTGTCGGAACCTACATAGTAGCCAGATCCTAGATCGTGTTAGTAACTGATTATTCACCGAATAGGGCTCAGGAAGTATGACTTACCAAGTGGCGGTAACCGGCCTTCAAGGCCTCGTAGACGGCATCACCGACCTGACCGGGGGCAGACTGCCAGGTACCAAATCCCAGCTGGCTAATTGGGGTCAGCAATTGCGATTGCGCAAGCAGAGACAGGAGATACATACGGGATCTGAGCACCGGAGTTGAGAGTAACCTTCTTTCCGAGAGACATTGTGTAAGAGGATGAGATTCACGAGGAGAATAGAGATAGGAGAGATGAAGAAAGAAGGGAAAGACTGAAGGAAGAAGGGGAGGGCGAGCGCGACAGAAATAGGGAGCGCTTCCAGACGGCCGAGGTCCTCCGGTGGGGGTCACATAGCATGGCTCTAGTCCATCATCGAAGTCGATGGAGGAGGTGCCGCGACGATGAGTGGCTGTTGATGCTTTTCGAGGGGAAGTTTACCCCGCCAGCAGTAACTGGGACCCCTCGGTGGGGCGTGCGTGGGATGTTCCCATTCCCATTCCATTCATCTTCAGAGATACTTCTCGGTCTGTCGGTTAATTCCGACCCCGAGATGAGGAAACCATGGTCAGACACGCCATTTATTTCCCGAGAATTGAGGTTGCAATGGTATTTTGCCAATGGCTATTGTGTTTTCAACTCTGATGGAGTACACACCTCCAGCAGTTGATGGCCGTCAAGAGAAAGTCAGAGACAGTCAGTGATGATGTCAGGCGGCAGACATTCCTCCGAATTCTCGTCCCCGCCAAAACACGTTTCCTCTTTGGGACCCCTACAAATAATTTTCCACCAATCACTGTCCTTATGATATTTTACTCAGGCCCCATTACTAACATTATCTGCCAGGCACATGATCCGAGCATTGAGATTTCGACTCAACGATTTACATCTCGTTTGAGAGAAGCCATGGAATCTGGAACATTTCGCTTACACATCTCTTCTGCATCTTTGCATCTCTGCGGGGTCAGACTTCCCCAAATCACCTCCAAATCATCCGCATCAACCCGCTTCCCGCACGGATAATTGCCTCGTTCAGCAGTCCAATCATCCGCTCGGCTTCCTCGCCGACCACCACGGCTAATTTCTGAGACGTGCCGCGCTTCCAGCTTCCTGTTCGGTTGAATGAGAAAGTCTAACCACGTTCTTGTCTCAAGCTGATGTTGATCATGACTGCGAAGAGCATGTCGGCCACCTGAGTAGATTCAATGCCACCTACAACTGCGATTATGTGAATCTCCGGGGACTGACCGGTAGACTATGTTGTGTCTCCATATTAGCTTTCAAAGCAGCGAGGCAGAGTGCTCAGCTAACCAAACATGCTAATTAACGCCCAAGTATAGCGATAGCAGCACGTACATCTGGATCGTATCAATCGTGGTCAATTTATCCGCAACACTATCTACAATACCACCAATCCCGTCCTGGTCCGACATCCGTCAGGGACAACCTATGGGCCGATCTGTACGTCCGGGCTAATCTATGCTTAACGCTGAGGCTCGAAATTTAATCTTGACGTGGCTGCTCTGGTTCTGCGGCTGTCATGTGTACTGTGCTTGCTGCAATTGCTGCAAGGAGGTGGACCGGCTGAAGACATTAGTTAGGCACTTATAGCTCGCAATACCTCATCAACTTGCTTTCTTCGCCCACCAACTCGTTGAGTGGGTGTATCATTATCTGCTGAAAATCCATACGGCATAGAGTCTACTGCTAACTGTTCTGGGTATGGTAGATCAATTCTCCATATTCCGTCCACTTTCGAAGGTGTCTGGAACTGGCCCACCTTGACTTGCGGGAGCAATAACAGTCAACATACGTACACCACTGCTGGATGGTCCACACCTGTCATGCTGTACCACCACGTGGCTTAATCCTGCTTCTATTTAGGGGCATGTGGGCTAAGATTATAGTGAATCAGATATCTAGTACTGGGCCAAAGCTTGTTACAACAGGTCAACATAGCTATCCTTCAACTATAGAACAGAAATCAGGCCAATGTTACTAGCATACGGAGCGTAAGCATGAAGACCCCTATACTAATCTGTAAAGCTGCTAAGTCTGAAGTACACTTCTGATTCCTGCTTTACAGTAATATCACGCATCACATCGACAGACGCGCGTACTGCATAATGCCGGAAGATATAAGCAGTGGTGGCTCAGGGCGGCTGCACGAAAGATATATTCGCCGGTCATCAACGATGCGATCCACCAGGAGCCGTGCGACAGCTGCGTGGCATATGCTGCGATATACCGACACCTGCATGTGTCCGGATGGGCCCGACGCGCCGGAAATGACCCGTCAAGCATCATTTGGTCGTAGTCCTCATAGGGTGACGTACTCCGTGACGAGTGGCTTCTTGGCCCTGCAACGAGATAGGCAAAACAGCTGGTTCCAAACCAAACCGGCTGCTGTATAACGAGTAAGCATGTTACTGTGGACCTCATCCCTCACCGTCAGTTATTGTACCCTCCTCAGCCTTTTCCTGCCTCTCTCCAAGACCGTTCTCGGTTGTTCCACCTCCAGGTTTCACACTCCAGGTGTATCTGCAAGTAACGTGGCCTAGCTCCGAACGGGGCATGGCTGGATGGCACTAAGGATGGATCCGTCACTAGCGGTTCTTGGGCCGGGGGCAGGCGACCAATGGGGGCGGGGAAACGTCCACCATCAGGAACATCGAGACTCCACTGGGGTTACACTCAACTTCAGATCCTGACGATTAAATGGCCGGAGAAGGGCCAGACTAGCCCGGATGTGGTTAGAGGCGTCGCCAGCTGCCCCTTACTGCGTATTGTGTGAGGCCATGGCGTCCAGCCTGGATCCACCCGAGGGGGCCCTTTTTGGCTTTTCGGCTGGCTGGCCATCCATTTCCTTTCCCTGAGTTACCCTTTCTTTCCCGTCGCTTGAGGCTCACTCACTCGCTCACTCACTCAACTTCACTCCAACTTTGACTTCTTCCATCTCTTCTCTCGTTTGGCTGCGCGCAACATGGCTGATGACGCGACTTAATCTTCGTCTCATGTCTTGATTTGTGACTGCCTCATTGTTCCATTCCTACCCCTTTTTAATAGCGCCTCCCTCTCCCCTCTGCGCCCGTTTATATTGCTCTTCCGTCCCGTCGCCTCCCCCTCTCCGTGAGGCCCATCCCCAATGTCTAAGAGGCGGCTATTTCGCTGGCCTGCCCGCCGCACTGCCGGCCTGGGATGTCTTGCTCTCCTTGTCACCTCCATGGTATCTTGGTATCTCTACGGTACACGGCCCTATGAACCCCAACCAGGTATCTATAACTTCTCTCTGCAGCTCACGTGGTCCGTGTGCATCATCACCGACATCATGCTGACCCAGCCTTGTCTCACCAGTCCACCAAGAATCTCCCAACAACGATCACGACATCGTGACATCCCAACTGGCCCAACTTACCAGTACTTACAGCAATGCGACAAATGACATTGGCTTGGTATTGGCTGCGACCGTGAAAGAGGACCTCACCTGGCTCCTCAACTACTGCAAAGACCAGTACGATTCTACCTAGCCACCCGGCGATAATATACTAATATACCTCTTCCAGCGGCTCGATTCCCTTCATCTACACGACCGACCAGCCCCCTGCCCCCTACCTCCTTGTTCCGCGTACTATTCGCGGCCGCGAAGCCGCCGCCTACCTTTCCTTCGTCGTCGACTTCTACCACCAACTTCCGAAGTATACCATCTTCATCCACTCGAACCTGGACCAATGGCACAATGACCTCTTCGGTCCCCACACCAGCCCCGCGCTGAAGAACCTCCGACTCGAGGCCGTCGACGCGCAGGGTTACGTGAACCTTCGATGCGAGCACGACCCGGGATGTCCCACGAGCGTGCACCCCTGGAGCCCGACACAAATCGATATCGAGAAGGACGACATCCGCGCATTCTTCCCGGAAGTGTACGAGACGATCTTGGGTGTACCGGCTGAGAAGGTGCCAGAACACATCGGAAATGTGTGCTGCGGACAGTTCGCCGTCAGCCGAGAACGGATCCTGGAACGGCCACGCGAAGACTACGAGCGCATGCTGAAATGGGCAGAGGAGACGGAGCTGACGGATAGCTTTGGTGTGGGATGGGTGTATGAGAAGATCTGGCATATCATTTTCGGGATGGATGTGATATAGTAAGTTGGCCTACACTTTGGTGGGAGAAATGCGGAGAGATGCTAACGGGTATAGTTGCCCTCGGTACGAGCAATGCCGGTGCGACACGTACGGATGGTGTGGACCGTTGGCATCGGGTGAGACACTGCAGGCAGTGCGAGCGAAGAAGTCATAATCTAATGGATGATTGTTAATGCATGATGTATACTATCATGATTGGGGATATCGGTTGCATTTGGTTTGGTTTTCTTTGTTATGATTCGTGATCTAATGTACAGTTAGATATTCTTATCTTCGTGAATCTTTTTGGACTATTGACCGCTCAGGTATATACATTGGATATGCAAATCATAAACTGCAGCGCATGCTACTCATGGTTAATAGGTTGCTGATGCGTTCCTCGCACGGGCCCTGCATCTAGCTCAAACATTGGCCGTTGTACTGGACTTCCGGGCGCCTCATGCACGTCACCACTATCCAGCAACGGCACGTCTGTCTCCGACGGTCGCCTCCGGGGGATCGGATGCAGGAACAGTGATCGTCCATCGGCATCATTCGGCGGCGACGCAGAGGAGCGATCTCCTGGGACCAACGCAGCAGGGAGGGGCGGAGACGTCGACATGGACACCATAGATTCCCGGTTCATCTCGTTCGATGGCGGTGGCGGCGATATCGGTTTCCGGGGAATGGCACTAGCCGCAATAACAGGGTCGCTATTCTGCCTGAGTACGGCGGGATTCGGGACTCCAGTAACGGGCTTCTCATCACCAGCTGCCGACTCCTCGTCTCGATTACTACTACCACCGCCGCCCCGAAGGCCGACCCCGACAGGCGTATACATCATTTGGCTCTGATCATCATTCCGTCTTCTGCGCCGTTTCCGCTGTTTCCGATACATCATCCATAAACCAACAAGGATGAGAAGGACCAGTACAATTACGGCAATGGCGATACCGGCTTTGGCGCCCGCACTAAGTCCGCTGCTGGAACCGTCAGTGCAGGTGTAAGATCCTTGAAAGGCGCCGTTGTTGTTGTTGTTGTTGTCGCGGCGACGGCGGGTATTGTTATCGTCGTCATCGTCATCGTCACGAAGAGAATTGAGACTGGAGCATCGAAACGACCCGCCATGGGAATGAATCACCGTCTGTCCTTTGACCTTATCGAGGTCGTCGAATTTGATCCTGCCCAACGTTAGACAGAAATTCGAACATAAAAGACCAAGGGGACGAACTCATTAAAAGTCCCCTCCAAAATCAAACTCCCATCGACATTCTTCAAATCCTGGAATACAATATCCCTCAACTCCTTGTTCCCCTCGATATCAATCTCTCCGGGGACCTTTTCCAAATCCGGAAACGACAAATTCGTCAAGTCGTCATTCCCAGAGATATATATCTTCCCATTCACTTTCTGTAGATCTGATGCCGAGAACGACGTCAAGCCCGATACATCCTGGATGGTGATGCCGCCATTGATAGTCTCAACATTGGAGAGCGAAATACTGCCCGTCGCGGAGGTAGAGATAGTTAAGGTACCGGAGAGGGTATCGCAGGAGGAGAGCGAGTCCGCATCAGATTGAGAGGATATCGTCGAAGTGGATGAACCTATCACACACCACATCACCCACTGATTAGTTGCCTGGGGCTTCTATCACGAAGGTTAAGGACAGTACAACTCACAATTAGAGTTATCATTCCCCGCAACCAGCGGTACATGTACCTGCAGGAGTAATCCCAGAACGAGGAGCAAGTAGGGCGTGCGTGTGCGTGATTGGGAGGAGGAATTGAAGTGGCTGTGTAGTAAGGGTATCATATCATCGGACCGCAGCACCGTTGGTGCTATACCACCACCACCAGTGCAGGAAAAGAAATTGAAACCAGGGTATATCCTCGTAACTCGGAAACTTTAACTAGCAGTAACAAATAACCATGAACTCGTCAAGTGGGTAGTATGTTGAGTAGTAGGGTATCAATACATCATTCGACATGGACTGGACGCATAAACACGAGGAAGTAGGCAGTAACTCGAGGATGTGAGTGTGAGTGTGAGTGTATGGGTGGGGGTGTGTGTTGAAGAAAAAGAAAGTAAGTAGTAAGTAAGTAGTAAACTAGGCTACTACCGAAAAGACGGGGATAAGTGCGGAATAAGTACAGCAGACAACAATAGGTAGTAATTAGTGCTATGTGGTTAGTTAGTGTGTAGCATGCATGCAGACACCATCATGCAGATTGGAACGGACGGCACACACACACACACACACACACACACACACGCACACAGCGCACGGGTCGGCACTATTCAAGGCACAGTAGACACTAGACACAGTAGAAATAGTTGTGGGGATGGGTAGTAGCTAACTGACTAGTTAGATGGGGGTTGATGTTTGGTTCTTACTTAATAGTGTGATTGTGGTTATGTTAGAATTTGTTTGGGATATTATTAGTAGTTTAGTCTCCGACTAGAATTTTGGTGGAGGTGAGGGTGAGGGTGTAGGCAGATAGATATCTAACTACTCACTAGTCTAGTGTTGTCTTTAGGGGAGTGTCTAATTTTGTATGTGGTAGTAGTGAGTGGTAGCGGTATCTCCGATGCAAGTAGTAGCAGCTCGGATGATCAGCTAATCAGTAGCTAGAAAGATACTGTGTAAATAGGTGGTTGTTTCAGCTGTTGTGTATGTACCTACGTACTGCATCCATTCCTCAGGATAGATAGATAAGTTACACAATAAGGCAATGGAAATTATTCCATGTTATCAAGGCAAGGCAATAAAAAGCAATTCTACGATTACCAGCCAACCCCCGAAGAAAAGCAAGCAAGGAAGGGAGGAAAAAATCAAGAAAACCCCGATACTAGACTGACTAACTACTACTCCAACTCTCAACAACCGCACCGCCCCATTCATTAATCTTAATGACCCACTAACGACACCAAGAAAAAATCAAGCACAAGCACAGAGCAAAGTTGAGTGGACTGACTGATCACCACGATATCATATCATATCATATCCTCCCCTACTCATCATACCGTTAGCTCAGGTAAATTATTGGTATCCTGCATAAGTGTAGTACACCGCAACCATGACACGACTTCGTGAAAGTCTTAACTACGACCTGATTGATTGATACTAATCCAATCAATAACCGTTACATTGAACCCTGATTTACCACTTTCTACTACTTACTTTTATCTATCGATGATCTAAAAATAGTCCACCCATCACATCACAACTTAATTCATTCATTAATTCAGGCACCAGAATTTCCAGCGAAGGAGAACTCAGAAATGAAGCAAACCCTAGACAGTAGTACGGAGTAGAAGGGAATGAATGATTGGAAGCGAGGGAAAAGCGGATGGCGGGTCGGACACCCCCGCTTTTGTTCCGTTTGTTTGTATGTTGTTGTTGTTGAGTGTTCAGGCAGAAGAGATTCGGGATGCCCGATTGGGTAGTGATGTCCGATTATCATCATTCTTTTTCTCTTTATTTATTTTAGTATTGGGTGAGGTGCAGTGGAGGTGGGAGGTCGGAGATATTTGTTATGGTACGATTTTATTTCTTTTTATTATTGGTTTCATTCTGTTATTGATGGATTGGTCATTATCTTGGTTGACTTCGTGGGAAGATTAGGGAAAAGGTGGAATGGTGGTGATCGGACATGGATGGTAGCCAAGACACACACACGGGTCACACCCGCATCTAATAAAGTGCCGAGAAGCTTAGGGATGGTAGAATCCAGTCATGGCATGAGGGGAAAGGGATCTGTGGTCCATGTAGGTACCACTCATTCCAAGTTACTATGGAAGGCCCTGCAGGCAACTCAATTAATGACTTGCTGGTTGATCGTCTCTCTCCTCGCGACGACGGATGATTTTCGACCAATTATTTATAGCATGATTTTGGTGGATAACTGAGACATTGCGGTTGAATATTCGGTTTTTATTTTAAATACTCAGTACGGTAGTTAAGTATGCAATTCAGTTTGGACCCTGACTTAGGCAACCCTGATACTCCATACTCCAACTCCATACTAAATATGGAGTATGTGGACATCCATCTCGGCTAATTCTATATCAAGCACAGCTAAAAGACGACGCATCGTTCGGATCTCCACCAACATAGGTGAAGATCTTCGGATAAGGACAAAGATACGCCGTGCGAGTTGAGCTGCTGTTCGACCCAGCCACTGCTACAGCAGTGGCTTCCAAAGTATCAGGCACTGTTGAGTTCTCAACCCACGCCCTGAGTGTTTCAAACAGATAATCATTGGGATCGAATCCATTACCCCCATCGCAATGAGCAACTCCAGGTGCCAGGAAAAGGCGGTAATAGTCTGCAACACTGGGATCCAAATCCATCACCCGACTGTAATAATCCACTGTACCGTTGGTCGGAATCAACTCGTCTTGCATTCCATGCCAAGAAATCATCTTTCCTCCTGCAATCTTGAACCCTGTCAAGTCAAGATTGCGCGTTCCAATAACAGAGGCGTATTGGTCAACTGATTCGCGGTAGAGATCATCGAAGTCTTGTCGCGTTAGGCCTTGGATACTAAAGGACGAATTTCTGGCCAAGAAAATCCGGGCCCAGTCGGCGCTGATACTAAAAGGTCTCACAGTACAGTTATCAACCGTTGTGCAGGTCGTAGCCAGGAGGGCTGTTAGATCGGCATCAAAACCCAGTCCGTACCACTCGAACTGATCTTCGAGTGATATGGGTCCGTCCCACATGCCCTGGACTAGCTCGGCCATCTTGTCTGTAATTGTAATCTGCCCATCCGGATCACTGCAATTTACTGTCTGGCCGATAATCGACGACGCTTCATAATGGCATTGACCCGGAAGAGAAATGATTCCGTCCTTCACTCCATCCAGCAAATCACAGGCTTCGATGGCAGCATCCGTAAATGCATCGAGGACACATGCAGGCGGCTGTGTATCTGTGAGATATTGCTTAGCATAGATTCCGAACCCCAGTAATAGTCAACACACCAAGAAGTTGCGCCAGGAAAACAGGCCAGAACTCAGCCAGTTGGAATCTATCAAAATTGATAGCCGGCGAGCCTCCCACAATACCATCAAAGTAGGTCGGGAATCTCTGGGCCATCATGTGTCCCTGTCGACCGCCAGTAGAACATCCATTCCAGTACGAGTACTTGGGCGGCGAACCAAAGTAGATTTCCGTAGCCAGCTTCCCAAGTACAGCTGCTTCGCCTAGTGCCACACTGGAGAAATCCCACAGCGCCGGCCAGTTGGTATTGCCTTCACTCACAAAACCCCAGTCTGCCGTTGAGGCGGTACTATTGTGTCCCCCATCGGTCGAGGAGGATGAGTATCCGGCAGCGACAGGAGCTATAATTTCATCAAGACCTCCAGCTACCCATCCATCACCCCCGTCCATGAGAAAGCGTGAGTTCCAGCTGCTGGCATCAAGAGGGAGGCCGATATAGGTATTGACAATGTCGTTCTGGCCAGGATGTGTGTACTGCAATGACACCATGCAGATCTCTACCGTCGCTGGCATTTGGCCTACGGGTGGTGAGAAGATCCCACTCAAAAGTGAAGCATTGGTGGCAAAGTTGTGTGCAGCGGTGACGTTGAGCGACAGTAAATTGATATTGCTCAAGTTGAGAGACGAGAACGTGTCTTTAATGCAGGAACTTGATGCTGCGGCTACCCCAAAAAGGGATAATACTGACATGGATGCCCACGCCATGTTGCAGAGACCCATGTTGACCGATTCGATGCGTTGACAATGTCTGCGAGGATATTATTTGTCAGTATGACGAAGTGTGACAGATAGGAGAATTACAGACCAGAATCCTCGGAGACTGCTGCCGCATGTTGCCAAATATGTCGGATGCCAGCTGCAGACCGATTTATAGGATGAAGCCAGAGTCCACCAGCTGCTCTCATTAACAATCTCAACTATGTCTGAGAAGATGATCTTCCTTCGGGAAAGAATAACGGCAGTCATAACCTTCCCCCGCAGCTCCACAAGCCTCGGAAGGAAGTCCAGATGACCTGGAGAGAACAGGGACATCATAGGTGGAGCGACATGACCATACAGAGACCCGCAATAATATAGCTTCCTCTTCCCAGTCCAATATTCCGTGAAACAAGCGTATTGCTGGTATCGTTGTAAAAGAGGAGTAGTTCAGTCTCCAAGCAGAATGCGGAGAGAACATTGGTCAGAGCCAAAAGTTATGAAGCCGGATGAAGATTTCGGCATTGATTAGCGTGGTTCGTGCACATGCAAAGGCAGTGTTTGCGAACATCTGCACTCGCTCTCCACATTTCGCTCAACTTGTCTGTGGGGTAGATAGTGTTTCCCCGGGCGGGCAGGCTCGGGCGGGGAGGCTCAGGCGGCCGGGGAAAAGTGAGGGGTATTCTGGAGACCATTCATTGATCATGATATGCTGTTGTGCTAAGGAAGGTTGTGTTATGTTGATGATGCTTCACACATTGCACCAACAAGCTTTCAATGATAACTGTGTCTTATTATTCTCTCGAAGGGAAGGATTGGAGTGTAGTTGATGGTGTATCGGGAGGGTTGGTTTCGGTCGGAGAGAATCCGCTCCAGTATTGCTACACATCTTACCTAGAAAGGTTAGTGTCGATTATGTCTATGAAACAGGGTTAGTTAAGGGAATCTCAGGCAAAGATCTCCCGTAAGATATTTTCGGCAATCACCATGTAAGCCATACTTCCTTCCGGCCAGACGAACAGATATCGATTTGCCAGTATTAGCTTAGTGATGGGATCCCCCTTGGATGCAAGAAAGCAACAGCGGCAGCTTTCAGTCAATTATAACTGCTGGTACGAATCATGTGATAGAAATGATTTGCCAGCTGCACACCCCTGTGTAGACGACAAGCCTTGCCTACTGTGCATTAGTGCGGAGAATCGTTCGAATTCCGGATTTCCTAAGGTTGTTTATAATCGGGGAATATCGGGAAAGGCGAACATCCTCCTGAATGTTTCTTATTTGGATCCAGGTGTAGGTTGTCTCGGGGCTCTCGGGGCTATTATCTGGGCTACTACTATCAGATCTACTACCGGACCTGCTATGGAGGCTACTATTATGAAGCGATAACAGGATCAACACCCTGGAGTGTAGCATGCAGATCACTTGAAAAATAAAATGAAACAGCAGTAGATATACCTGTCAGTATGATTCAGATAACACTGTTCCTCAATTGAAATATGAATCGTTTGCTAGGTCGTGTATTATACCTGACCGAATCCCCGACACTCCCTTCTATCTACATTAGTCGGTATAATTTTACATCACGGCTAGGCCAATTCATAACGGATCGTCTTCGTCGTTTTCAGCTCCTGTGGCGGCAGCTCCTGGGGCGGTTGCTCCATCGCAGTGTCGGTGTCCATCTCCGGGAAATTGTAGGAGGCAGCGCCCTGGGGAAGCTCCGCAACCTCTCGTGGCTCGAGCTCCGCAGCCTGATAGCCGCCTTTGTTATCAGTGGTCACATTCTTCTCCGGTGTTACTCCGGCTCCACTCGCAGCTTGCTTCCTCTTCTTTCGGAGGATGAGAAAGGCTACAGCAGCAATTAAGGCGACGCCAGCAACGGATCCGACCACAATACCAGCAATGTCTCCGCCAGAGAGCCCACCTGAGCTTCCACCACTTTCCGCGTCCGTGCTTGTTCCGTTGGTGCCGGATCCCGTGATGCTCGAGCTATTGGAGCTCCGTGACATCAACAAATTTGCAGTAAATGCATTCACGGCGCTCATCGAACTGAAGAAATTGGGATCCTTATCATACGTCGATTTGGTCCAATCGGAACCACAGACAGTGCCGTTGCTCATGCCGCTGCATTGCTTCGCAACAGCCTCTGCAGTGTTCCGGAGGAGAGGCTCAATAGTGTCCACAGTCTCTGGCATGAGGCGCGTCACCGCCGCAAGGCATGATGCCAGGAGGCCCTTCAAGGCGTAATAAGTATCATCGTCCAAATTCGAACCCGTGAAACCTGTGCCGGCTTTCATTTTAATTCCAAGTTCCTGTATCACACCATCGTCAACAAACGTGTTCATAATGGTATTTAACAGCCCTTCTGCCCTTTTCCTCCAAACAGCTGCGCCGGTCTAGTTTGAGCCCACATGATTAGCCATGATTTTTTTGCACACCATGGTGGAGCCTTTGCAAACCTACCACACTATACATGTATGCCGCTGCGCTCATGTACAAACCATAGGCATATGTGTATTGTCCATTATTCGTAGTTATCGCCGTACAATCTCCTGAGGCGGTCGTATTCGTCACCAGAAAATTAACGGTCCAATTTGACTCCACCACCATATCGTTATCCACACACCAGTTCCAAATATTGACTGCATCGTCTGCATAAGAAGATTGGTTATCACCCGTGGTAAGATACGCTAGTCGTGCGGACAATTGCAGGAACTCTCCGTTGCTCAGGGCGTCTTTCATCGACTCGTTCGCCGGTTGTAAAACACTATTGCCAGCTTCGAGGCCACCGTCGCACACAGTTGAAAATGTGAATGTACTCCTCATGGTCCCCTGAGCCTGACTCGCATAGGTCAGCCAAGACTTTTTGGTAGAGTCGGCTGGGAAGCCCATTTCAGCCGCTGTTACAGCGCCCAGTGCCCAAGCTCCATGGTTCATGTTGGTATCATTGTCGGATGCCGCCCATCCATCTCCGAGTTCCAGTCCTGCCATACTATACATGCGCTTGCTAATCAGATTATTGTAGCTATCGTTTCCAGTGAGATTCCAATACGGAATCAGAGTCGAGTATAGCCACGCCTCCACGGTGGAGGAGTTAAATAGCCACTCATTAGCATCACCATACACCGGATTGACATTGCCGCTAAGTGATGAGTTGGTGAGCGTGTTCTGAACTGTCACTGTTGCGGCATCTTTGATTGACTCTAAATGTGGTGCAAAAGAGGGCTAGTTAGCTCATCGGTCCCTTCGCGATGATCCAGACGAGAGAAACCTTACGTGTACTGTTAATGTCTAGATCCAGTGCTGCCACCGTAACGGAAAGCCCAAAAAGCAGACATGTCCCAGCCTGATACCACATTGGTCGTAACATCACTGCCAAAGGTGATAATGCACAGCAGGATGAATAAACACGGAAAGAGGAAGTGACCACACCCGGACTAGGAGCGAAGTCAGAGCATTTATGCCTCTAGGAAAGTAGATTTTGAACTAGCAATGCCTGTCCTGGACAGTTTAAGAAGAGAAAAACAGCTTTTATTGGCGGGACGTGCTAAAGCAACTCGGGGCACTGTAACGAGACACAACCGCATGCGACGATATTTAGCCGGCCCACTAAAGCATTTTCTGTGACTCCAAGACCCTCAATGTTTTGGATCTGCTCATTTAGTAGGCTCGGCTTCAACGGCTTCTGTATGGCTGACCCCATCTGTTGGTCGGAAAGACCTCAGTGATTAGCTTAGCCCGATGGGGATCTGACAGGGATCATGGACAAAGAATCGGCTCACCCTAACTCGTTAGCACGGAGTCAGCGATGTGCGAGCAGAGCAAGGTTGACCAACGACAGAGAAATTGTTGGTCAATTGCCTCTGCGAAGACTCCATCATCATTATAACTCTGTCAGAATGATTATTCAATAACTGAAATTTTTGTCAAACCCCATGGCCAGTGAATGGGGTAGACGTTCCATTGAACTGAAGTGGAAGGAGAGAGAGGGAATAAGGAACTATCCGCCGCACCCACCGGACTAGTCTACTAGCGAAGTGACTTAACAAGAGTGGTAATTTCCCACCCCTGCTAGACCTTTCCCCACTGCGGCCCCGAAGCCGGGGGATTGTGCGAAACGAGTGGTGAACCTAAACGAAGCTAAGGCCTGATCCTGGTCAAGCCTTGACACCGGCCATCGCTGATCCGTCTCATCCCTCCCCGATCAGCTCAGCGTCTTGCTTTCTAGGGAGTAGTACGGAGTACTCCATACCAGCGGCTTTTGTGACCTGATTCGGTGGAATCGCGACTCAGCTGTGACTTGTTGGTCCATCACTTCGCTAAGCATGCGCTATTTGCGCTGTCAGAACGCCATTCCGATCAGCCCCTCGACTGTGTTGTCCGACGGAGGTTCCTGGCTTGCCCGGAGATAAAGCGACTCTTGTCGGATGCTGCCCTGCCATGTTCTTAGCACAATTCAGCCGCTTGAAGATCGTCTCACAAGTCGATAAAGTCAGGTGTTTTGTATGGAGTAGTTAGAGAACAAGGGTCACTGAGTTATGCAGTCATAAGCAAGGATCTCTATATTCATCTTATCATGTGAGATGTAAATCATAAATAGTAGTGTGTAAGGCTGTGGATAAGCCACAGGCTGCACCGCCAACCAGAGTGGCTGACGCGCTTACGGTCTTTGGGCAACGAGGCTCTTTGTTGGGCAGCGGCCTCTATCTTGTCAGGCTACAGTTGGTTAAGGGAGCTGAAGCCGTTCCTGAATGATTGGAAAATCCGAGTTCGCTGACTCATTGCGCTACCTACGCTTTTGTATCACATACGTCAAGGGGCTGCACTTGGATAAGCATAGTTCGCGTCTTCTGAACGAAAGAATACAAACTATGCCCACCATAGAAAACAATCTAGATGGAGAGAAGGTTTATCTATATTTACGACACCAACGGAAGCATTCTCATGGCTCTACCATGAATGTTGGATTATGATAGAGAATCACTGGTCCTTTTTATGTGCCAACTACTACTAAGTAGTAGTCCAGTACCTGTCACCCAACCTTTTAGTAAACACTAGTAGTAGTGGTGGTGGTTGTGGTGGTTACAAGTTTACTTAGTAAGTAGTCTGCTTCGGTTAACCTCGGTTTAGCAATCGCATCTTCGGCCAGAGGAGGCTGCTTATCATCGTCATCAGTCAGTGCCGCCTGCACATGACCGTGTGTTCAGTCAGGCAGGTGCATTACCTGTCCGGCTCACCACCACCCTTCTTAGTACCTTCTCTACTTTCCTCACTCCCACTGGGTTGTGCCATTTCCATGTCGTCCGACTCCTGCTTTTCGACCAAATGAGTGCTCCTCAGCCGGGCTCCGAATTCTTCACGGCCTGCCAGAATATTAAGGATAACCTGGAGAAACATACTAAGCGACGATGCGAGCCTGCCAGCCGGTTCATTTCGCATCAAGATCTGTTGGAAATCTGGCAGACGGAAGATCGCATCCACAAAGTGCTCTATACCGATCGCCGCATCGATGACGATCTGCAGAATATCCAAGACAACTTCATTGCCATCCTTTCCACTCTCGTATCAATCGAGGCCACACATTGCCTAGCAAACTTTCGGAGTTTATTTCTTGCTGGGAATATAACCGATAAGGATCTTCCGCTAGAACGAGAGCAAATCGAAACTTTCCTCCCTGATCAATCAGAGCTAGTAGACCAATTCGAAATCATTCAATGCGAGTTTTGCCCAACAGTGATCTCTTGCACGACGCCCCTACATTGTGTTTCTTCCAAGCGTCGACTACCATTTGAGATAAAGCCTGAAAAGCTGGGCATCGGGGGCTTTGGCGAAGTGGAATTGGTGACTATAACGCCACGGTACTGGGAAACGGCTAGTAAAAGTTACTACAACTTCGCCTATAAAGTTGCCTGCAAGAAATTCGACCGAAAGGAAGCTTTTCTCAGAGAACACAAGAATCTCACAATTTTGAAGGAGAGTTTGACAACACAGAGTCACATTCTGCAGCATTACACGGCTGTGGACCATGATCCACACAACTACTATATTCTCTTCCCGTATGCCGAACATGGGGATCTGCACCACTTTCTATATGGTGGTGCTGGGAGCTATGAAATTCACAATCAATTTCCCGGCATACCGGAGGGAAGCGATACAGCCATATTCAAGCCATTGTTGTATCAATGCTGGGCTCTGGCATGCGCTATTCAGTGGTTGCACGACTATATTCAGGTTGATGGCGAGCACATCATGTGTGCTCATTTAGACCTCAAGCCGGACAACATCTTAATCAGGAATGATGCAAGCTCTGTTGTAGGGAAGTGGATGATATCTGACTTTGGCATTTCCGTGCTTGAACCCCAGAAGCTTGGTTCAAGCCGTCCACTCAGTGTCAGAGGCTGTTACCAGGAACCGACCATTGAAGTGAACCCTCACCGGGGAAGAGGGACCTATCGACCACCGGAAGCTATTATCCGAAGAGGATCAACAGTTACGGCTGACAAGATAGGTCGTCGAAGTGATATTTGGGCTTATGGATGCATTTTCACTGAGGTACTCGCCTGGGCTATCGGACGACGCGAAGGTGTTGAACACTTAGCCAAGGAAAGGCAAACTGGAGCAACGAATGACTGTTACTGGGATGAACAGTTTGCTCAGAGCTTGTCGCCTCAAACGACAGGCTTCAAAGTACGAGATTCGGTTGTCCGATGGCTTGAGCACAATCAAAATTCCACTGAGAGGGTAGTAGGCGAATGGGTGAAGACAATCAAAGACATCCTTATCATAGACAAGGAGCACAGGCCCAAAGCGCAACAGCTTGTGGAATACGTTAGAGGTGTGTATAAATCATGCGACCTGCCTCAAATCCGCGATTCGCAGCCACCCGAGTCCCCAGCCGAGCCTCCGTTCAGGCAGCCATCTTATCGAATGCCAGATCCCCGAGAATTTCCCAGAGAGTCAGGCTTGCAGGGACCGAGCAAGCTACTACCACATGGCAAAAAACATGTCATTGACACCTATATGTCGCGGACAAGTTGCCAAGGCAAGGTCCCAATTGCAGTAGTATGCAATGACAAAGTTGAAATACTGAACTTGGACCTTACGCAAAAAGAAATCGAAGAGGTTGGATTCTTATCACTGTTTGGGAAGTTAGGTAATGCCGAGGTTGCCATCGAAGGCCAGTACCTCGCAGTTTGGGGTTTCTGTAAAGGTTCCCGTAAGGGAGAAGGGGGAAGAGTGGTAAGTTTCTTTGTACAGCTTACGGGGTTGTACTAATGAAACTAAGCTTCATATTGGGGAGGTTAATTCAGGCTTCGAGACAAGCCTACCCATAGTCCCAGAGTTAGTTGTATCGGTCGCCGTATCTCCGCGTGGTCTATTCGCTTTAGTCCAGGACAAGGACATAATACTCCTCTCTTGGCCGTCCCAATCGTCATCAGACGTGCGGCGCACCCTGGCCTTGCCCGTCGCAGATCAATCATTTACGCAGGCCATATTCAACGCCAGCGGTGACTTCTTGTTTGTGTGGGCAAGGAGCTCAAAGCAAGAGTCTCTGTACGTTTGGAAAGTCGAGGGGATGGCAGATGAACCAGACTTCGCTGTTCACTATTCTCTGGTAGGCCATACTACAGCCGCCCGTGTTAGATGATGCGAAACTAAGCATATATAAAGCAGCATCGATTCCACTGGAATACTTCAGTTATGCCTTATAGTTCTGGTAAAGGGTGTGTCCTTGCAGATGACCAGAACAGGTACACAGCTGTTACTCTGAATCAGCAGCGCAGTGGGACACATAGCGTTGAACCAGCACGCATTGAGCGCCCATTTGATACTTTGAATGTGATAGTCAGCTGCATGATTGGTGATGAGTATCTGCTCGGGCTAGTCAAAAGCGGTCATCTAATTACGACACGATTATATCTACATCGATTTGAAATCACCCGCCGAGAAAACCAAACGCATGCCTCAATTACCAGGGGCCGTGAAGTCCTGGAAGTTCCAAAGGACTTCAAGCAGGCCAGCAATGTACGGGCCTATGAGCAGCTAGGGGTAGCAACAGTGGTTTTATGGAACGAGACCAGCTTCTTCATATCTGACCTACCTCCCAGTAATGGGCATCATTGACGCATGCTATTTAGCCTAGACTGCAAAAAGAAAAGAAAAAGAAAAAGAAAAAGAAAAAAAGAAGATAAGAAAACGAAACAACGACTACCAGATTTATAGTACACCTCACTCACTTGCAAACTCCTTCCCAACCTGCATCTCGGGTTCACTCATGTCTTCCTTCCGCGGACGCTGGAAAAAGCGGAACGGCTTCCTTTTCCACCAGGCATCGAACCATACAATCAACACATATATCAACCCTGTGATCAGGGTCAGCGGTATCCAGGTGGCGAGAAACACCCAGAAATCCTTGGCAATAACGATTTGGCGTAAGTCCTCATCGAAGACGAAGAAATTCATTCCATATAAGCTGACGATGAAAGAGCCGGGTAAGTAGATTGCCGACACGAATGTGATTACTTTGACTGCGGCGCTGTCATTCATGTTGTCCTCCTGCAACCGTTTTAAGCTACTGGTCAGATCGCGCAGTTCACGGTCGACTCTTGCTGTTTCAAGTTGATTGTGCAGCGATAGTGTATAGCCAGCCTGTGTTGCGTTAGCATAATGCCCTTCGATTGACAACACAGAGGATTTGGAAGCCAACCAGATCAATCGCGTTCCTCATCCTTGGAATCAGCTCTTCACAGCTCTTTATGTAGCCCTGGAGCGCTAATAATAGTGCTTCGCACCCCGGGAGAGCTTGTCCCGCGGAGTCCAATGTCCTCCTACGCAACGAAGAGGCAATGACGGGTTTCAGGGCGCTAACTAAGTCCAGGTTGCCACGACAGCATACATGTGCGCGCAGGGCAAAGTCATTCAAATTGCGAAGTTCTGAAACCGTTCTATAGCTCTCTAGAGGAGTGGATTCATCAGGTAAGTCCACCAGAGCTCTGTCATTCTGATTCAGTGAAAGCTGTTAGCCCAACAGTCATTGTGCTATCATGAAAGGCCTGACCAAGGGAGGTAAGATGGTCAGAACCTCGCTGAGAAACTGTGAGCCCTACATATTCTTCGAATCGGTCTCCGAGATAACGAAGATACCATCTCCAGTTGCAAATGAAGGAGGAGAGAACTAGCGAATGAACCAGGATTGATTGGTCCCTGGCTTCGTTTCGGCTTAGTCCTGGCTGCAATCTCGAGTCTTCAAAGATCCCAAGCCCGTTCAGGATTCTTTTGTCCGAGATACTATCCTCGTTTGGATGAAGGAGAATGAAAAAGTCGTATCCTTTTTCATTCTGACTTGGTTGGCGACGGTGGTGGTACACCCCAGTGTGGCGCCATGACCACGGTATCAACCTGCGTCCAGTTTTCTCAACATAGTTGAGCTGGTATGAAACATCTACTCGTCTCGTGTTACCGCTTGTTCTCTTGATGTCGTAGACGTGAGAAAATATCAGGACTCACAGGTGTCGTTGTCTCGCTCGTTCACACACAAAAGGCCATTCCCTGCTTCTGAAATATGAACATTTCTCCCGAAAGAAAGCAGCACTTGAATAAAGGATGGATGTACGGCATATCGCTCTAGCAAGAGTGCCATTGACAGCGGAGTAACTTCTAGCGGGGCAATGGCGGCTGGGGAGTAGATGGACCTATTTGATTCCAATGTTGATTAGCACCTTATTATATCGATGGACATTGGCCAAGGACAATGCACACATACACAATCCTGATATTCAATCCATCTGGTATAGCCGACTCTGTTGTGAGAAAATTCTGAAGCGATTTTGAATTTGTGTGGAGTTTTGTTGCACGATGATCTTGCGAGACATGGGCGTGAGTTCGTATGCTGCCACAGAAGGGCCTTAACGGTACTCACCATCGTAGACATCCGTTACTCGGACGTGCGTTTCGTTTTTGCGTGTCAATACCCGCGGGACTCCGTTTAGAAATTGGTCCTCAAGGTTGGCGAGGTTGACCGAGGAAGGGTCGTGGTGAGAGGGCAGTTGCTGCAGGTAAGGGCGCCATATCTGGACAGGGTCATTGTCCACCGTCATTGTATTGGCTATTTTTCTTTCCCTTTTTTTCAAAACTTCGTTCTCACCTTCGCCTAGCTTGAGATGACAGTCAAACTTGTCTTTATATTGAAAGCTACATGGAAACCAGAAATTTGTTTTTCTTTTGCGAGTCTATCGGTCTTCGGGGCCACGATGCCTTCTGAATTTTCGGGTAAGCCTTGCCGACCAGCGTTCAGCAAGGCTGAGGGATGAGACTAAATCATACGGAAATGTATGCACAGCGCCTCAGGCAGATTGATTGGCGGTCATCTACGGTCAAGGCTGACTATCTAGGACTAGTCCTCCAGCAAACAACGGCATAGCCTGTCTGCGCCACGCCCACCGTCCATTGAAACACATTCTCGCCCTCTTCATCGCGTCTTCCGAAGCTTGCCACACTGGTACAGCCGCCCGAGCTAATGCATTGGGCCCAGCCATCAAGATGTTCCTATCCATACAGACGCCCTGCTTCATATTCACGCGGCCAGGTGCGCTGTGGTGCGGCTTCTTAGTTCCAATACCATCTCACTATGGTAGGAGGTGGATCAGGTCAGCCGGGCGTCAGTGAATTGATGTTAAGACACATACTCCAGTTCTTCCTGTTGGTCAGTAGGTTAGCCTCTGTCTTCTCCTCTTGCAATCAGAAGATGCACAGCCATGACGCACCTTAGTAAATCTTATGCTAGCCCAAACACACCATCGGTCATTGCGAAACTGTGGGTTCAATGATGGTCATTAGCGTCAGCCGGTCCATCGCGTTGTATGTCAGGCTTGATGGTCGGCGGGAAACCTACTTCCACCTTCGTCTGGACCTGGTTGTCATATCGCTCCCTCACATAGCTTGTTATTTCCTCGTCCATTTCGATGTACGATGATGCGGCCGAGGTAAGTTCGTGCCGATATGGAAGGATGGAAGAAGCCATAGAGACTCGGATGAGGGAAACCTGAATGGCCGTGGTCGCAAGGTTGTAGCCGCTGTTCCCCAGAGTTTCCAATGCCAGTTCCGAGCGCTGGTTATATACAATGAGCCGAATCCTCGTGTACGACTGCTAGCTTTCAAATATTCTGTTACCACTACAGAGCGCCATGCCCACCAAATGAGGCTCTCGAGGTTTATCTGCGTGCCACAATAGCACTGGGCGAGGGAGGAAAGCAATCAAGGGCAGCCTTCTCTCCCCGCCCGGTGCTGTCGCGTCCGACGAGGCTGCGGGTGTTTTCTTATCACGAGCCAATCATTTGTTGAGATACACCATGCAAGACTTTCGAATTACTAGTAGTTCTTCCGAGTCAGGATTAGCCTGATCTGGCCATGTCCCCGATTCGTGTGAGATCCCCCTTCTCGGTTGCCTCGTGATTTCTCCCATCCGAGAGATGCCCCGGCCTAGCGTATTTACCCATTATGCAAGTCTATCTCTACCAAGATTATTTAGATACTCTGCTTATTTCTTTGTTGGGATCTTCCATACTACATGTCCGATTTCACCGCACAGAGTGTACAACTTTGAGTGGGCGATGCCATAGCCGAGCACAATGACGAACCAGGTGGACACATCAGAAAAGCTTAAGTATGCAATATTTCGGAGTTTTTGACGATATGCTGACGCGGTCTAGGCAGGAGCTTTTTGGGTTTCAGATCTTTGTATGCATGATACTTCCGTTCTTGGTCGTTGCTAATAGGGCTCAGTTCATCACGCTCAGTGTTGTCATCGGAAGTGGCATATTCACCAACAATGGAATGGCCCTCGCCATTGCGGGACCAATGGGCTTGATTATTGCGGTCCTCATCATCAGCATAGTAGTTCTGGCAGTCAATGAGTGTATTGCCGAGTTGGCTCAGCAGTTCCCGGTTTACAATTCGATCGTTGAATATGTCCGCACATTCGTCGACGAGGACTTTGGCTGGGTTATCGGACTGGCTTATTGGTAATAGTTTTTGATCCAGCACCAAGCACCATTTGCAGCTAACGGGGAAATAGGTATGCATACGCAGCAACGTTTGCCAGCCAAACCTCTATGGCTGCGACTCTCCTAGAGTACTGGGGCCTGGCAACGGCGTGGAGAGTTCTTATCTGCTACGTTATGGTTCCAGTCATCTTATTCCTTCTCAACATGACTGGAGTTTTCGTGAGTTGTGTCGTCGAATTGATGGATACTTAGCTGATAGGATCTCAGTGGTACGGTGTTGTGGAAACGATTGGTGGTTTCCTAAAGCTGGTGATGATTGTGGCAATTTCAATTTATCTCTATACAATTGCGGACGATGGTGAGTGACAATCCCAGATGGCACGAATCTAATTTCATTGCCATCATTGAGGCTCCAGTAAAAGCTCACTTGTTGTAGTGTCGTCTCCTAGCTTTGAACATGGACAAGGTTTTAGCAGTAATGGCCAAGCCCAATGGTCAGCTCGCCGCCCCCTTGCCTATTTATTTGAAATGCTAAGATGGTACCAGCTATGCTATCCCACTCACGGCATACGCTTTCCAGGGCATAGAGGTATACGCCATGACTGCGTTCGAAGCTCGAGACGGCCATGCCCTTCGCTGGCCGGCTCGCTGGACTGCGTATGTAGCGGTAGTCGTGTATATCATGTGCACGTTGGGAGAGGTCATCAACGTGAAGTGGAATGATTCTGCTCTACCGAAACTTCATGATGGAGTTTCGAATAGCACATTATCAGCTACTTCTAACCCTGGTTCGTCAAGTAGCATGATCGTCATAGCCGCGCTAACCACCAATAACCGGTCAATGGCTGGTTTTCTCAACGGCTGTTTACTCTTCAGTGTCTTTTCTGCAGCCAACACTTCACTGTACGTTGCTTCCCGAACCTTATGGGGTATGGCGAAGCACTTTCCCAGATCTTCGACAAAAGAACTCTGGGTCAAGAAGAAGCTAGCAATTCTAAGCGAGGGCACCAAAGTTCCGGTTGTATCCTTGCTGGTCTCACTTCTAGCATTCTGCTGGGTTCCATTCCTACAGCTCGTGGATAGCTCTGCAGTACAGCAGGTGTGTGGGTGCAATATATTTGCTCTATGTATCTGCTAATACAGACAGGTGGTCCAAGTTATATCCATCTCCTCCAGCACCGCTATAATGATCGTATGGGCAGCTATCTGTCTCGCATTTATTCGATACTATTACTGGTTCGTGTGTCTGCTCAACATACAATAGTGAAGAGATACTCATTGCTAGCGCAGGTTGAAGAAATGCGAACCCCGACTTCGGTACCACAACCGTCCTGAATACATCCGACTAGATGAAAAGTACATTGCTAAAGGCAGTCTGCGTATTCTACAACCGCTTCAGGCCTGGATCGGACTGATTGGATGTATCACCATATTCGCGTTTTCCAGCGCGACATGGTGGAGTGAAACCGCAACTGTCACCGAAGTTGCCATGGCGTACGGGCCGGTAAGCCAATGCAACAACTGAGCACTTCTACCCATTCTAACTCTGTACCAATAGCATATGGTCCTCTTTCTTATATTCATCATCTCGAAAGCGTTCAGTAAAAACAAGGGGTGGGTCAAATTGAAAAACGACGAATGGGTCCTGCGGGATGCCTTGGATAGACTATGGATTCGCAAGATCGATCATCATGAAGAAACTGCCTCAGAGCGCCTGAAAAGTGTTATGGAATCATTGTTCTCTTCAAAATTATGGGAACGATTCAGGGATAGGCAGAACAGCCAGCAAGCGGATGGGGAAGTTCATCATCGGAGTGAAGGTTCCACGTCTGCGGAGACAAACAGGCAAGAATTGCTAACTATTTCGAACGACCAGCCTGTATAGGAGACCCAATCCTAAGTCTATGCCTTTGTGATATGTATACTCTGGACACCTGTTAATAGTTAATACTTGGAATGAAGAGATGAATCTACAAAGTTCTTTGATTCACCGATTGGTCCCATTGTGAATGCCCTCACTACGAGGAATACACGCCGTGCCTGACTGCCACGCTGATATCCCACTACCCGAATAGCTCGCTCACACTAAAATAAAATATGATAATAGAGCCATCGCCGTTAGCAACACGGTCTAAACTTATACCAAGCTATTCACTCCAAACAGCCTCCTCAACACGAGATAAACTATAGAACAGGCACCGAGGAAAGGTAATATCGCCAATTCGCAAGCCCTTGCATTAACTCAATGCTTTCAATGCAGGAAATAGTAACTGTAGTTGCTACGCCGATGAAAGTCTGACTCGTGAATCTACTAATTCATGCCCCACAGCTCTTCACCGAGCAGGTCTATTATAAAAGAGATCTTCTCAGCTTTTGATCTTCCTTCCTTCTTCTTCTCCTCCAATCATCTTCTCTAATCATCTTCTCTTATATATGAGGAACACTTGACTCAGACTAGCCATGGCTGCAACTTCTATCTATCATCCTTGGCATGTATATCCACGGCCATCATATCTTCTCTACAATACCTCCTCCAATATAGACTGGTCGATCGACGCGTTCTAGCCATCGTTGGGTGTTATCTCTATTATCATCAGCAGGTACTCAACAAAAGTATGCTAGAGAGACATCCATGAAGACCAACCATTCATGAAGAACCAGGCGTCTGACTAACAGCACTTCTAAATAAACAGGCACCTCAAAGAAAAAGAAGAAGGCACTTAAGATCGCTATATAATCTCAAGATACCAACTGCAAATAGACACTCGAGTCACTGGCATTGCAGATGGCTTCGTGGATGGCGCCGGTCGCCATGATTCGACATACCAAGCACGCATTGGTAAAACTCGAACGAAGATTCCCATACTAGCAATGCTAGAGCATCGGAGAACCAGGGCCCATTCAGTCAAGGCCAGTGCTCAAGGACATGTTGGCGTTCGCATAGCTGGGGTAAGAGCTGGATGTCGGCGCAGAATAGAGAAGATTGGCTGAGTAGATGGGCAATTTCACGGGTTACTGTTAGCGCCTCGCATGGCTATAATGGTCAATTGAGGTAGAAAGGAGGATTATGGACAAGACTAAAGGAGGATTGTGTTATCCATTCTTTCTCAACAAGAATATCGAGCTGAATGTGTCACGTTAATGTGGCAAAAGTTAGAATGTGGCTTGGGAGTCTCGTTGAGACTCCATGGGGAGTATAGCACGTTGTCTCTCATCTGACACAAATGTCACAGGACTTTGATCAAAAGTCGTATGTGGACTAAAAGAAGTGCTTCTTTATGTGCGTTCAGAAAACGCACGACTTCAGGAGCAGGAATTGGCATTGGTGTATGTGCTGTTTGAGGACTGCAATCAAGAACATCGAGCGCGAGGAAGAGGAGCAGCAGAAAGCCTTCAAGATGAACTGTGTGCTTGATGCGAAGGGTTCGATCCTGTGTCAACGGTGTTTCGGTCGCCGTGAGGGCTGTGAAGCGGTTTGGATTCGCAGTCTTCTTTTGATATAGAGAGCTAACGCCATGCTTTGGCCTTCATTCTCGAATGGACCCTTGGGAATGGCGTCGCTCGAAAAGAATGATGAAGACTTATCGATCCTTATACTGACGGTTCTATGGAGATAGAACAATCTTTCTTCAATCAATCATGGAATCCTCAACTATGATCAAAGGATCAATGACACATTCAACACAAGTGCCAGAGAAAGGGAATAAATCTGGCAGAAACTGTTGGCTTGGGCAATGGGTCCTGAGCATATACATCGCCGAATAACACCATTCGGTGTTCTGCATTTGTTTTTGACATTTGATACATCACCGGTCTTCCATATCGACTGGCGTCAGTGCCAGTTATTCTAGCTCAGGGGCTGACGAGTGGAAAACCCTCGAGGGTGGTGTGCATGTCGATAGGCTCCACAGGTGGCCTTATGGTACCACTCTTCGCAGGTTGGGCAGATCCGGGTTGCTCATATCTATCTCGTCTAGATACCGGCAGAGAAACAGCTCTTCAAGAAGAAGTGTGGCTATTGTGGGGTTCGGTGTCTTGATGCCCCTAAGGGCTGATCTTTCTCCGGTCTTGGAGCTGTGGTAAGTAGGTCTTCCCCTTGAACTTTCATGAGTTTATTCAACTGACGGTGAATCTACAAGGGTCCGACGGGTGCCTATTAGTTTTAAAGCACAGTGCAAGCCCAAATTCAATAAGGCCAACTTATAATATCGATCTGCTCAGGGCGGAAGAGCACCGAGCCCACGTTACTTCCGTGGGATGCTAATCGGCGTGGGACAAATGCGGCTGGGAGTGCGAAGCATTTATCTAGACGCAACTACGCAAGATACTCACAAGCTCACTGCTGACATTGCGCGTGTCAGGGCTGCGAGGGCTATGGATGCTGGAATCATGTCTGGTGCTCGCGTACATGGAGTACAAGGCACATCGACAGACACCCAAGCTCAGTCAATAGCTTGATTGCCTTGTGGAAGTACCCAACGGGTATGGTGACACAGATGTGGCCTGACCAGGCGGTTTCTAATACAAGTTAAGTATTCAGAATCGCTCAAAATAAGAACTATGGGCATGGTCAGCCGGCTGAGAAAAGAATTGTTGGCTAAAGGATTCGAAGCCATAGTCAATACGGTCCTCGTACATCCCAACGAGAAGATGGACGCGGGGTATTGCAATACAATGGATAAACCGAAGCAGTCAAGACTGAGCGTCCATGATTACATATGTGTCCAAAATCTCTCATCATATGGAAGATGAATTTGGCCAACCTATCGAACGAGAGTTTTAACGGCTGACAAGATCGAAGCCATAGACATTAAAAAAGGCTCAGACTATAGCTGACAAGCTTGATCAGCCGGTCGAGAGAGATACAATGGCCAACAACGTCAAGGCTATAGACATTCCAAATCGCTCATACTATAGCAGATAAGCTGGACCAGCTCATCAAACGAAAGAATCAATGGCCGACAAATCCGAAGCCATAGATAATACGGTCCTCGCAAATCGCACAAGAAGCACCTGGGACGGGGACTGATAGTCCAATCAGCACTCACAATCTGGTGAGCAGCATGGCATGTGGCATGTCGTATCGCGCGCTATACTGTTTAGCATGGTTACCTACGAGTCAACGCACGTTAATGCGCCACTCGACGCTAAACTCTTCATATATGCAAGAATTTCTATATATCCAGGATGCATATATGACCCGGGTTCCGACACCACCATCTCCACAAGAACCGTCGGAATCGCCGGCTGCGAGATCCTCGCTCTCATCGCAGCCATTTGCCTTTTCATGTCCACGTCCGGGATGAGTCGTCGACATCCAGAGCAGCGATGGGGTGATGATTATGCGATTGTCCGCTGCCTTGCGCGTTCTCTTGATCTAGATTTGTTTAACTTGAAATCACCATCTATGTCCTCTGACCAGGGTCCCACTACCATACGAATCATGAGCCCGATCGATGGCAGGCAGTCCATCCAAATACCCAGCTTAGTTACAACATGGTCATATCTCCCAAGGCATATAAGCAGCCGTTGTGACGCTATGAGGAAGGCAGGATGTTCATAAGATCTGAACCATGCTACTGAGTTTAAGACGAGCCGATATCTTTCTTCAGCAGGTCCAGCTACCACACGAGCCATAGCCTCCATCATAGGCAATCTATCCAGATACTCGGTTTACTCCATACATGGTCATTTCTCCCAAGACCTATCATGGGCGGGGTGTGACATGACGAGGGAACAAGATCTACATAAAGATACTTATTATAGGACTGATATCTTTCTTAAAGAGGTCCCGCTACCACACGACTCATAACCCCAGTGGCAAATAGCCTTCATCCAGATACTCAGTTTATTTACACAAAGCATAATCAACTCTCTAAAGACCTACCACCGGCGGGTGCCGATGCTCTGAAAGAAGCCAAACACCCGAATCAAGCAGAAATGACACTAGGAGGTCGTCGCTTTAGGGCACAAGTGTGTGAGGTGGAGCTGAGTTGCGCAGCAGATCCGGGTCATCCCGCTCAGCACGATTCAGTCGGGACCTCTATATAAAACAAGGAAAGTGGAGACTTCAGTTGAGCCAGGGTCAAATTAGGTCAATGAGTGGTTCAACTACTACTATTACTATTTCTACATGAATCATGGAGCGATTGGTTAAATCGATATATTTAGTCACATAAAATATCACTCTGATTAAATAACAGTCGTCTACAGACCAAAGACATAGGCATCATGCTTCATCATTGTAATCTATATAATTCATCATAAAGCAATAACATAACCGATCATGTGGTATAACGCATCAAAACGCACCAAACTACCTATATGCATTCGTTTAAATTGGCACTTTTGTTGGACTTCGTCTACACACTGATTGTCTTGAACACACTGTTTGATAGTTAGCTTAAGTCCCTAGGAATAAAGAAAAAAAAAGGGGGGGAAAGAGTGGAATGACTTACCCAAATCCAGCACCACCCGTAGCCATGATCGTACCGGGCATCTGGGCCTGCCAGTGGATTTCCTTGACGGACTCCGTGTAGTGCACGAACAGTAGCTGCGGCGGAACTTCCTGCATTCCCGCCTCGCGGTTCTCCTCCTCGTCCAATTCCACGGCCAAATCCCACAGAGTGACCGTGTTGTCGGCGGATCCGACTGCGACGACACTGTCGTCGGTCGGGTGCCACTCAATACTCGTCACGGGCTCGCGGTGGAAGTCGAACGAAGCGACAGGGGAGGCTGTGGTCTGAGAACCCGCGGCATTCGGCTTCCAGTGTCTCAGATCCCAGACGGCCCACTGTCCGTCATCCGCACCTGTCGCCAGGAGGTGGAAAGTCTGGTTGGACCAGCTCATGACGTTGACATCGGTGTTCGAAACCTTCACGTCGACAGCAGGCTTGCGCGACTTGGAACGAACATCCCACACCTTGACACTGCCGTCACTGCTGGCAGAGGCGAAAACGTTCTTCTCGTTGGGGGACCACTGAAGTTCCTCAACAGACGACATGTGGCCGGTGAAGGGACGAGTGTCGGTGACCCAGCCACCACCTTCGGTGCGAGTCGTCACGTAGATCAATCCGTCGTTGTCACCGGTCAACAGCTTGCCGAGGGGCTGCAGCGGGGACCAGTCGAGAGCGTATCCCTCAGACTTGTGCATGCGGAGAGTAGACAGGGGCTTGTTGGCGGAGGGAGGGAGAATAGTTCCAGGGACATCGAAGCTGGTGAGATGGGGGGTAACATCGTGAATCACGACCTGGGAGTTCTCGAGCATCGTAGCGGTAATAGTCTGCGGGGGCTTGGAGTAGTCTCCGGACTGGTTGGGGGTCTGGTGGGCGCGGATGCGGTTGGTTGTCGATCCGAGAGGAATGCTCTTGTGTTCGAGGATTGCCTCGCTGTCGTCGTCCGAATCGGAGTCGCTGTCCGAGTCCATGCCATCCTCCTTGTCCATCTTGCTCATGCCGCTGAGCTTCAATACCATCAATTCGTTCTCCTTTGCCCGTCTGCCCTCAGCTTGTGTGCCCGTCACGGCGTAGACAGTAGCGGGGTAAGTCTTGCGGTTGTCGCCCAAGGAGTCGCGCACGATATCGAACGATAGACAGGGCCACGGGGTGCTGAGAGTGTGCAGCATGTCGTACGTAGACGGATCAGGAGAGAGGACCTCTCCGGGTGCCAATTTTGTCCTTCCGGGAATGAAAGTCTGCTTGTCTACCTCCATTGCATCTGAAGAACCAGTCGGGGTCAGTATGGCTGCCGCAATCGAGAATGGCAGTATGCGACTGGCAGAACCCGTCGCATTGGGCGCATAATCGTACCTTTCTCTTCCTCCTCCCGTTCGGCATCAGGCCGACCATCTACACCAGCTTCGAGGACCTCATCTTCACTCTCGAACTCATCTTCATATTCGTCCTCGAACTCCCCCACCTCGTCGGGAGGGGCATCAACGACGGGACGTTCACCAGCCTTGAGGGCGGCGTTCTGCTCGTCGGAAACGTCGGCGGATCTCTTGGACATGATGAACCGGTGGGACGTGTAGGCGTCGGGGAATTAAAATTAAATGTCGGTCGTCCACAAACCCGGTTGAGTAGCAGGAGACTGACTGAATTTCCTGGCCGCGAGAGTCGGGGAACTTTTTTTTTTCTGTTCGCCAGGCCGAAATTCACGGGACAAGGGCGCTAAGCCTATCGGGGAATAGACCCGATCGGAGACTGGCGCCCGCTTTTTGCTGGCTTTGCTTTCTGGAGAGCTGCGGCTGTGTTTGCTTGTCTTGCTTTCTCCTCCAAGGGGCTGTTCCTCATCCCTCCTCCTCCTCAGCTGGCCCTGTCCTTCTTTCCCTCTTGTTGGTGCTGCTCTGCTGTTGCTCCGTGGTTGGCACCGCCTTCGTTTTACTCACTCTCTCTGGTCTCTGCTTGGTGCCGCTAAGTTGCTTCCTTATCGCCCCCATCATTCCACACCGGCTGCGTGCCTTGACTACTAGTGCACCTGTCACATTGTTTGGTTTCTGCAACAAAAGGTGCATACCACCACAACCCAAACCCATCCTTCCCGCTCATTGCCCCAGATCGGTCCCAAGCTATAGAGCTTGCATCCCAGACATGATAAACTGACAAATCAGTAACCACCTAGATCATTCTCTCCTCCCCTTTGTCATCGTCCGATTTTGTTCCGTTGGATGGGTTCCGGGAAACCGGTGCTGTGATCCCAAATCCTCAAATTCGGTTGGTCTCAGCATCCCCGCTCCACCGGACTTCGACCGTGTTTACGCCTGGGACTAATCCACACCACCCACAGATACCATCCGAACCCAACATCTGTCATCCAAATATGGATGCCTCACAACTGCCCGTGGCCGGCGCTTCGGATGTCGCAAATCAGGCGCATCTGGAGCAGCCCCAGAGCCTTGATACACCCGCTCCCGCAAGCCTCGGACTGGCGGGACCAGACGAGTTCACGACCTCAAATGGCTACAGTAGCGACTCGCGCGCCCACTACTCCTCCCACGAATTCAACTCCCCGGCTCGCGATTTCCACAATGAAAACGACCAACCTCGACAGAACTTCTCCCCGCTAACTCATCAGCCGCAACCCTTATCGTCATCCCGCCCCAGCTCCGAAATGTCCAACAGCCTGCCCCAGCCTACACACGATATCAGTCAAAAGCAACCATCACAAGCAGCCAAGAACAGTGTGGTGATCAAGGTGGGAATGGTCGGAGATGCCCAGATCGGAAAGACCAGTTTGATGGTGAAATATGTGGAGGGTAGTTGGGATGAGGATTATATCCAGACTCTCGGTAGGCAGCGGATTCTTGGGCGCTTAGGAATGATAATGCTGACCGTGATGTCAAGGCGTCAACTTCATGGAGAAGACTATCTCCATTCGGAATACGGAAATTACGTTCTCTATTTGGGATCTGGGTGGCCAACGTGAATTCGTCAACATGCTTCCCCTCGTGTGCAACGATGCTGTCGCAATTTTGTTCATGTTCGATCTCACGCGCAAAAGCACACTGAACTCGATCAAGGAGTGGTACCGACAAGGTCGCGGGTTCAACAAGACGGCCATTCCCTTCCTGATCGGTACTAAATATGACCACTTCGTCAACTTTCCCCGCGAGGACCAGGAGGAGATCTCGATTCAGGTGAGTGAGAATGCATGTGAGGTGTCTTAGCGCGCACTGACCACCTATAGGCGAAACGTTTTGCCAAGGCCATGAAAGCCAGCTTGATTTTCAGCAGTACAAGTCACAGCATCAACGTGCAAAAGGTATGTCCAATTCTATGCAGTATTACCTGATGCTAGTGCTAACAGCATGGTAGATCTTCAAGATTGTCCTGGCCAAGGCTTTTGACCTCAAGTGCACAATTCCCGAGATCGAAAATGTTGGCGAACCCCTACTACTGTATAAGAACGTCTAAGTCACGACCAAATGAGTGGGATGAACGATTACGTATAAGGGACGACGTGATGTTGATGATCGAACTTTCCCTACTTTGGGCTGTAGGATACGGTGATCTGGTGCCAAGTCCTGGGATCAGAAGCGACTGGTCTGTTGGTGTCCTCGCTACTTTCTTTGTCTATTTCCGTCTGTGTCTTTTCCTCATAAGCATTGGGATGCGCTAGGATTTCCTTCGTGTTGATCACTTCTCTTTGTTCTTCCATTTCCTTTCGCTTTCACTGTGTTAAATTCCCCACATTGTTTCTACTTTTCTCTTCGTTGAGCCCGTCCGCCGCAGGTGACAAGTCACATGGCGTGCCTGCGGCGATGGAGCAGGAGTGCTCGGTTACGGCATTGGCCTGATATATTTCTTTTACTTCTATTTCTTTTTCTACTACATGTCATTACAGCCACAGTGGATACTGTTTCTTATGTTCAGATAGCTCTAATGTGACCTGAGGTATCATCTGCCTCTGCAAGACTACATACTTCTTTCAGCAGGTCTTCCCGGGCAGACAGTAAGTATTACATACGGAAACTTTCTCGTATAGCCTGGCACTGTCAAGCCCCACCAGACTCTTCGCGCTAATTGTTAGCTACAGCCAAGGTTCATTAGAAGTATTTCAAACCATGATGCCTTTCAACAGATTATGCATGGGTACTGGGACGCAGGATATATTTCCCATTTCAGCAAGCAAACTCTTGGATAAGAAAGCCTATGACGCCCAGCTTCGAAGCACATTTAAAAGATAGAAGAAGCATCCAGCATGAAAGTAATAGTGTCTATATTATGTTCTGCAGTTGCTTTGGAGATTGTACAAACCGACAGACAATATACTAACCAAATCCATTCAAATCCATTCAAATCATTATTCGGATAAATTTGGTTATATGTAGTCATTTATTTCCGGTAATAGTTAGTAAATATGGCGATGGATACGGAGTTGAGGAAACGATATATATAATAAGTACTTTGTTGAACGCCTTCGATATTCTATTTTATCGTATTACTATCATGTCGGCTCTTGCTCTTCTATTGCGTCAGTAGTAGTTGGCTATAATATGGTATGGGATTTCAATGATACAACACGACTCTAGTCTGGCCCGTGAAGAAGTTAGACCACCAATGGTTCTCTCAAAGGATTTTCCAATCATGTATTAAGAGGTCCTAACAAGTTAATGAAACTCGTCGCTATCCCTAAACAGCCATCCTTCTTCCAACAGCCGAATATCTTCCTCATCCCCTTCCGCACTCGCTATTAGTGCAGACTTGAGTTCCGCAACTCTCTGGACAGTCTCATCATAGCGTTCGTTACTGACCCATCCCTCTTCGGAGACACCACCGACTTGATCATACCACTGACTCACCACCTTGTTCAGATTGAGCCATGTTTGTTCTTCGTCGTGAAAGTCAGTAAGTTCTTCTGCTGTGAATCTTACAGGGCAGTGCTTCCCCTCTGTATCGGGTAGGTGAGGCCAATATTCCACCATCCGGACTAAAGCTCCCTTCAAAGTGACTAGATTTCCACTCCACTGACGGCCCGCCCTATCAACGAGATGCTGCCGGGGAAGCAAAATGGGGTCACGTAAAGCTTCAAGATGAGGTTTGTTGTAATGACCGTTGAAGATACGGTAATAATGAAATAGTAAACGTCGCCGGTAGAGTTCATCCGCCTCGGCTTTTTCCTGGGACGACAGGGCCACATAGTTCGAAGGAAGTGACGGTTCTTTAAGACCAGTTGACTGTTGGGGATCGGGGTTTTCAAATGCACGAGGATAGCCAGCTGCCAACAGGCGTGGCTCAATGAAGCTGTGCTGCCAGTCAATGATACAAGACACAGCACCAGACTCTGGTGAAATAAAGATGTTGTTTGGGTTCATATCTTTGACTTATTAGAATAAACTATGGCACACCACAGTTTAAACACTTACCAGGATGCCGGAGTGTCGGTTTATTGAGACGGCTATTTGTGTCCTCCGGAAGCAGAAATGGTACTAAAGCAAGATACTTGTCCAGAAGTGGCAAGTAATCAGCCGGATACTTTAACCCAGGAAAGACGCCATTATATGGGAAGTCCAATTCAACTGGTTTCCCAAAGCAGCGTATCCATTCAGCCTCTTTTCTAGCAATACCCGCTAGGTACTCTTGATGGTTATTCCCTATGAAGATGAGAAAGTGGAGGAATCATGTTGTCCAATCATAGAAACTTACAGGGTCCACGATGAATATGCTGAGCAGCTCTTCTGCCGTACGAAAACATGTAATCCGCTGTTGGACCAATACAGAAAACTTCAGAGTCTTCGTTTTCTGGTACATCGGGAGCATATAGTGCAGCCTGATGGTCTTGCTTAATGTCCGTTTTGAAGTAAAGGCTCCCGATAGAGCCAAAAGGGATGTTGAAGAAATTCCTCTCAATTTCAACGAAACTCGATGCAAGCTTATGCTGATCACGTTTGCTCATGCCATGCCAGTTATTCTGTAATCCAACACCCATCGCCTTTTCCATAAGAATGTATTCCACTCCGACAGGGTTATCCTCTGAAGGCGAATACCCATATAGCTGGGGCACAGGGATGCCTTTTGCATGGAGGAAGCATAGGGTAGCAGCTTCGCTAGCAGTGGCATAGTACTTAGGACCGGTAAAGCGGTATGGTATTTTCGCAATAACCTCAAATCCGTCATCCATTGTTACGAGGAAGACACGATTGAAGCCACCCTCTGCCAATTTAGTGATGTGAGTGGCATGCCCATGGTCCCTGCCGACAAACTTTTCGGTTTCTCGTAACAGAGCAATATGATCGAATTCAACGTAGCGCTCGTGTAGGCGGAGTGATTCGTTAAAAAGAAATCTACCAGATGTATAAGAGTACAGGTCGTAGTTTGCCGCAGTCTCAGAATGGAAGCTGCGGGCCGCGTGTTGCTTCAGTCCCATGAAGCGGCCATGTGCTTGCCAGGGCAACCTGCGCAGAGAAAGAGACGTAGTACTAAAATTCATTCGTCTAGACATGAGAAAGATAGGTTGGGTTCAGATAATAGGAATGACCTGTGCTGAAATTCTCTTCGGAGGACCAGAGGATTAGTTTCTATTGACGGACAGACACTCGGACGGCTCCTTGATAAGCCAGTCCGAGCTGCAGCCCGACAACATAACGCGCCCGCCCGGGCTGCCCCTTGCGGCAGCCCGCTGCTTCTCTCCTATACAGACTCATAGTAAGGCGTAAGAGGCACTAATCATAATTTATACACTCTTATTAGTGTTACAGGATTGCCTCTTTCAGTTACAAACTGAACTGGAAGCTAATCTTGGTCAGCTAAGTTGCAGAGAATATATCAACTCATATGTCGGGTACGCTGGCTTGCTCTGCAAAACGCTTTGTGACATCAGTGTTTAGATATAATTTATGGGGTATAGGAAATGGTGCGTGGTCTCAAATCAAGCATCTTTCAAGGATTGAAGGCAAAGCCTAATATATACGTCATCAAGACAAAGGGTAAGGCGTGGTACGATATTAATAGGCGGTGCTAAATTTGGGTATGCAGGCTAATACTTATTATTTATTCTGCTACACTAATACCCCGCTTGCTGAAGGAAAGACTCTTAATTCCGTAGATCTATGGCTGATTCGTCTTCCACAAGGCCCGAGGCCTACGTTAATAGGTCTATTCCTGGGGCCGATAAGGTATCCCAGGTAATACTGTACAGTAGTTAGGGTAGTTCGCTGATATTTATATATTTAGTTCAGCCACCAAACTAGTCAGTTATCTGAAACGCCGCCATGATGACTCAACGGGGAGGTGTTGAGCTTCAATAACTATCTCAACCCCAACCCGCTTACGTTGGGATTACCTTAGATTTGTAATCTGTGTCAGCTCACCCTTGCAGCTTGAATATATAGCCACCTAATCGTCTCTAAGTGCAGAACAACTTCCATAAGGCCGCGGCACAATTCAGAAGTATACTTTTTGTATACAATTCCCAACAACCCATACTCTGAAAATGACGACAGGCAGCTGCTTCTGCGGGAATGTCCAAATTGAGCTTAGTGGCGAGCCTATGATAGTGGTTAGTACCTGACTAGGTATCAATGCCCTTCAACAAGAATAGCCCTTCTAATCAATGATTAGGCCATCTGCCACTGCCACGACTGCCGCAAAGTCACCGGCACTCTGTATTCCTACAACTTCGTGTTCAAAGGTGACAACGTAAAGATCACAGGGAATCCCAAAGAGCTACCGAAGACGTCTGACAGCGGAGTTCGGATCGTGAACCATTTCTGTGGTGACTGTGGTATGTGGACATGTCAATCACTCAATATATCTGAATATCATCAATTGACCTATGGTGCTGGTAGGTACGCCGCTCTTCGGATACAAAGTAAATCCCGATGGAAGCCGGGGTGATTTCAGGGTCGTGCGTGCTGGTATTTTCGATGATGAGACGGTGAATAAATATAAGCCAGGACATGAAGTCTTTACCAAGAGACGGGTATGTTGGCTCGATGCTGCGGAAGGAGCTGAGCAGTTTGAGGGGATGGCGCCTCTGTGAGGCATGGAATGTTGCGGTGGGACCGTAGGTAGCTTACTAGATGAGGCTGAATGGGTAGTGTTTCGGCGGTTCATTGAATGAATTATCACTCACTGTTATACAATGAACGGACTCTTATGCATACTGAATAAGCGTTTTCTGAAATCTTACTGAGAATCTCAGCATCAAAGCTGCTATGGGGGGACTGTCCAATAATGAAGATTTGTGGTCGACTTAAAGTGTCAACGTTAAGCTTGCAGCTTCCGAGCGGAAAGTGGAGCCGGGGTTTGGCTACAGGGTATCATGTCCACGGGACTGGGACTCAGAGTACAAATAGCTCAAGGACCTTGGTGGACAGATCGATGCCATACTATGTAGTCCTGTACAAGGGGTGAATGATATACGAGCCACGTGCACTGCTTGTCCCCGAATGTATCTATCTAACCTTATCAGTCCGTATGCAAGGAATAAGATAATGGCAGATCTAATAGGCAATCATCATCATTATACAAGGTTGTGCTCAAAGCAAGTAATTATACCACTGCAACACACATCTAAATTGTATAAATATTCAAGCAACTACGTAAATCAGCGACACCCTCGGCCCATGCCGGTTCTAAGAACCCGGACACCGACCGGTCCCCATGCAGTCTATATCCGGCCCTAACAACTAGATCCAAGGCAAGATCCGGCCTCCATACAATCTCCGACCGGACGTATATACAAACTCCGAGTATACAATAGATACTTCAACAGCAGCTTCACCACCACCACAACCTCGTCCCAGCAAATAACCAATCAATCAATCTACACACACTACATACTAAAATTTCAACCATCTACAACCAATCACAACCAAGCAACCACACAATGTCCCCCCAAATCCTCACGATCCTCCCGGCCACCAGCCAGCAAGGCCTCTCCATCATCTCCGCTATAACCAATCACCCAACCCTGCGCACCGAATACACTCTCCGCGCCCTAGTCCGCAACCCATCCTCTCCAAAAGCCCAATCCCTCGCCAATCAATCCATCGAAGTCCTCCCCGCGGACCTCAACAACCCAGACTCCCTCACCCCAGCCCTAAGCAACACGCACACCCTAATCCTAATAACCCTAACGGACTACTCAGCCCCAGACCTCAAACACCAAGAACTCACACAAGTGCAAAACGTCATTTCCGCATGCCCCAGCAGCCTCAAACACATCATCTTCAGCAGCGCCGTGCCCACCCACCCTCACGGACGGGAAGTAGATGTCTTCGACTCGAAGTTCGCAGCTGAAGAGGCACTACGCACGCTATCCTCATCCCACGGCATCAAAGTATCTGTGTTCTATCCGGGCATGTTCATGCAGAATTTCGAGACGTTCATGAGGCCTCTTCCTGATCCGGAGGGAAAGGCGGACTTGGTGGTGTATAATGTTGTGGATGGGGGGAAGAAGATCCCGCTGATTGATGCGGTGAGGGATACGGGGAAGTTTGTGGTTCCGATTCTGACGGGGGAGACTGAGAAGGTTTATGCTGCTAATGGGGTTTGGTCGTTTGAGGAGGTGGTGGAGATTATGGGTAGGGTGATGGGGAAGAAGGTTCGGTATGTCAGGATGGAGGAGGAGGTGTATGCGGGGTTCATGCCGGGGCAGAAGGGGTGGCAGGTCGTGGATATGTTGAGGTTTTATGAACAGGTTGGGTATTATGGGGGAGATGAGGAGGGAAAGGTGAAGGAGACGTTGCGGTTGGTGGAGGGGGTTAGGGGGTTTGAGGAGTTTGTGGGGGAAAAGTTGGTTAGGTTGGAGTAACTGTGGTTGATTCATGTTTGGTTTGAGGAGTGCTATCTGTTTCTATTTATTCTTATGGTGTGGTTGTTCCGGTTGTTCCAGAAGATAGATATTTAATAAATAGATATTTCACTACTAGCTAGGGTTGCTACTGGACGAAAAAGATACATACGCTTCCTCAGCTGGTTCTGCAACTGCCTCCTTAAAGCGCTTTTCTGTCCAGTCAAAGACATAGTCATGGCTGAATCCCTGCCGCTTGAATTCGGCTGCGAATCTCTGCCGGAGCTTAGAGTAGTTCGGCCGCTGGTTATAGCGCAGCGATCTCACGTGTTCAAAGTATTGATTGAACACTGCTGGGAGATCTTCGCACAATTCATCCAGAGAGATTCGTCTTTTCTTGCTGCCCATCTGCTGTTCGGGACTTTGCCCCCCGACAGTAGTTGTCATACCACTCCAGGGTAATTTATCTTTGAGAAGGTCAATGAGCACGTAGCCAAAGCTCTCCATGTCATCACGATATGTCTGACCTACACGATTGTCAGTATTCTGTAAGAACTAGTATATCATCAGAATGGTAATAAAGGAAAACACACAATGCAACTGATGCGCAGCCCTAGGTGCATAGTCGTTCGTACCCAGGAACGAATTTGCCTGATCTCCGTTATAATTCATCGGATTGCCAGGTGCCAGCACCTTCTCATGCGCCAGGCCCATATCCACAAGATAAATCTTATTTCCCTCACGGCCTCTTCCCATGAGGAAATTATCCGGCTTCAAATCCCGATGGATAATACCCTGGTCATGTAAAGACTTTAATCGACAAATCGCTTGGTCGGCTATCAAAAGAACTGTCTTGAGGCTAAATTTTCCCCCGCAGAAGTATCTGAGGTCCCAGAGACTGGGGCCTAGAAGTTCCATACCCATGACGCGGTACTCATCACAGACGTCGGTAGGGAAGTGGAGTTTAAGCATGCCGGTGGATTTGCCCTTTTGCAGCTTCTCGTAGAAGAATGACTCCCTGGTGAGGGAGTCAGAGAGCTTTGTGCGTTCCATTTTGAGCGCAACGCGCTCTCTGGATTTGGTATTGAGGTCGGTTGCTGGGATGGTTAGTTTATGTTAAGGAGAAAAGGGAGATGGGGGGTTACCTTCGTAGATTTCACCATAGGTTCCTGAAGAGATGTAATTGACGAGTTTGAAACGGTCTGCGACGATAATATCCTGTTCTCAGTCAGCCACTGTTAATTGTGAAAGTTGAACTCACTCACGAGTTGTTCCATTTTTTTGTCCATTTTAGCTTGAATCTATATAATGATGCTAGGGATGTGTAGACAAGAGGGATGGGAAGCTGGAGGAGACATAGCCGCTTATAGTAGGCTATGTGCTTATAGTAATCTGCCATAACAATGATCATATAGAAATAGGAATGATTTCATTGAATCTTGTTTGTTAGATATAGTTGAATGGGTTTGAAGGTGTGAGACTTGGCTAGCGGTGTTTGAATAGCATAATGGCCATCTAAGACAAACAATGGGAGTCATGATAGAGTGTTTCAGAAATAGAAAAGTATAATGAGCATTATACTTCAGGCATTAGCCGTCTGAACAATGCACCTGCCTTGTGGGTAGACACATGATGCTGTATATAGATACCACAGTATTATGAACAAGGAAAGTTCTTTGTATTGAAAAGATACAAGGATTTCCAAACATTACTTGAATACTTCAGCCTGAAACTTGTGAACAAAGTCCATAACATTTGAAATGGACAATAGACCACTGTTGTCAGCAACACCACACCGCTAAAACAAAGAACCAACACAAGCAAACAATGAATCCGGCGTTTACAATGCACTGTGCAACCAACCCACCTATATGTAGAAGCAAAGCAGAACGGGACTCTCAAGATGTGTCATGGTCAAATCCAACAGTTCCTACAAACATACACATCAACCGCACTGTACCACCATGGCACACACTCCGCCAAACGCCAACCAACCCCACCAAAAGGCCAGCGCAAAGCATGTCAAACGAGAGCTAAAATCCCAGAACACCAGCCCTCCGCAAGTATCTCAACCAGCTCGTCATCTAAATCAATTGCCCTTGAAAGGAGGAATGGCAAAAACGAAGAAGTCGGCTACCCGTCGAAGACAAAGAAAGCTTTTCAGCCAGAAATACTGGGATGAGCATCCAAAGATCCATTTAACTTACAGCGCACTTATGGAGTTTCGCCACCGCGAAGGAAAGATCAGATGGGGAAACGGTCGTGACGAGACACCACCCTTGAAAACTGACTGCAAGTCTGTCGAGGACTTTGCGAGAAGAGGCGGGCCTGATCTGACGCACCTGTGTGATGTAGGATTATTGCCTTCTATCATTATCCAGATTCATCCCAAGCTAATCTTCTAATCTAGTATCAACATCGTAACAATCGAAATCGCGAATTCGATGTCCCCAAACTCAGTATGCCCGCTATCTACGACATGAATTTAGAAGGCTATCTGAATCATAACGGAGTCGAGAAACGGCTTGGTAGGGAGCGCGAGCCGTTCAATATCGGTGATCTTCGACGGATAATGATGCAGGATCGAACCGATCTGGATAATTTTGGTCCTGGGGCTGCGCGTGGCATTGGTATTATGTGCAGGCAATATAAGACTAATAGCAACGTGCTGCCAGGCATCTATCTGAATCTCTTCGGCGCCCGATATGACAGCACCACGAGACATACAGATGGACCGTTAGAGGGAACGATAACAGCACTCAAGAAGCATTTTTACAATCTGGATCCCATAGTGCCGCACATGATCTCGGCCAGGCCTGATCTCGTCGATGGAGCCGATCCGAAGGCCCTCGTGGGCCAAGTGAAGGAGGAGAGTTCGGGGAGTGAGCCTGTGTGGACGGGCAAAAGAGGAATTGGACAGGGAAAGGACAAGGCGACGGGGAAGGGGAAAGGGGTAGACAAAAGCACAGACCGAAAAGGAGACCAACCAACAATACACACAGAACTTGAGGGATATATCACCCCCTATCACCTCTTGGAAGGTGCGAAAGAAGACAAAGAAGATCCTGACAAGATGATCTTGCCGAATTTCTTCTTATACAACATATGCAAGCATGACGATCGACTTGCTGGGGAACGTGCTGCTTTGCATAGTGGTGCTCTTGGAGCACGGGCACTCTTTGAGCTCGAGCATTATGGAAAAGACTATATTGAATTTAGCGGAAAGGCGCATACATTCGTTGCCGTGCTTGCGACTACCCATATGACCATCTACGCCATTCATGCTATTCCTCCTCAAGAAGAGGGGAGAAAGATGGACTTTCAGATTACGGCGATCAAGGCGTTCAAGTTATTCGATAGGAACCTCGGGCAAGACGAGCTGGTCGCACTTGTCAAGAATGGGGTTACTGCATTGAGGAATCTCAGGGAAGAGGCACATCGCTATCGGCAAAGGCTCATTCGGAAAGCAAACGGCGACGATGGCGACGACGATGACAGCAATAGTGGAAACAGTTCTCAAAGCTATAGTGGATCAGGCAACAGCACTGGAACTGGCAGTAATTCTGGTGGTGAAGGCAATGGTGGTAATGAAGGCAACGGTGGTGATGGTGGTGACGGTGGTGATGGACGAAAGCAATATGACGGTAGCATGGAAAACGGCAGTGACAAAGCTGACAGAAAACAGAATATGAGTGGACCAGCGACGGAAGGGAAGGCAGAAGCAAATGCTGGAGTAAGCCTTTTAGAATCTATGTACAAACTCGTGGGACGACGAGCAAGACCGTGACGACCTGACTGAATTGATTTTTATGCATCATCATACTTTATATAGCTCCCGTACTATACATCCATACATTGATTCTACAATCTCACCTCTGCCATGAAATGAGAAGTACCACTCAATCAGACCATCATGACAGTAACACAAACCATGAAGCCACAAAAGTCACGCCCCCAGCAAGTAGTATAAAAAGTCAACACAAGTATGATCTATCAATTTCTTCTGTCTTCAATCTTCAAAACCCCACCACCATCTTCACACCATCAATTTCATCCAAAATGAACCCCAACAACTTCCTCCCCAATCCCCATTCCCATCAGCATCACCAACCCCCCTCCCAAACCCACTATCACCACCAACCCCCAACCCTAACAACCTACCTAACCCACCTCCCCTTCCTCCCCCTCCACGACCGCATCACCTCCCTCCACCATCTATCCCAATCACTCACCCCCCGAATAACCCCCACGGGCACACGCCTCATCACCCACCCATCCTTCACCGGCCCCGCACCCCTCGACTACCTCGGCACCATCTACATCACGACAGGTCGCGACTGCGTGGCCAACAACGCCGACCTGAGCACACGCATCCTGCACGCCGACGTCGGCGCGCTTCTCGAAACCATCTACGAAAAGAGCAGGGAGTTGCTGGATGCCGGAATCCAGGACGGGAGCGTCGTCTTGTCCGAGGAGAATAAGCTCCGGGATGGTGCGGGGGCGTGTTGTCGTGGTGAACCGGAGGTGATGTTTCGGGAGGGGTGGGCGGTGGATGAAGCGTTGTGGTTTTATAGAGTGGATTTTGAAAGCAGATGGGAGGTTGCGGATCGGGATGGGGAGAGGGTGTTGTTTAGGGCGAGTGTTGGCATGTTGGAGAGGGCGGCGGCGTGGGAGGGGGAGGGGATGTAGTTGGTGGTGGTAATGGCGGTGTGCTACGCTGTTTTAGTTGGATGTTTGGATAGCTAGCTAGGAGCTACTAGTATAGTTTGTTGATCTGCCGGGTGGATGTAACCTGATAGCAGTATGGAGGAATAGCTCTGTGCTCCCATCTTCTAGTATTTGCTGGGATGGGTGGTGGAGTGGAGTATCCGGGGTAGATCTACAGTGGGACAAAGAAGTATTTGATTTATTGTTGACTTGGGTATATGGTGCTTTCGAATGAGTTTATCCCTGTTAGTACCAAGGATGGTATTTATACAACATACATTAAAGTGATTAAAGTATGGCTGTCCCTGCATCAAGACCCTTTATCCGAAGTTGCCCCTCCGATGATCGGTGCGGGGGAGATTCTGAGCTCATCGCGGGGTTCCGGATATACCCTCATCCCGGGATATAAGCCGGCTTTTCCTACCAATTATTTAATCACTATAGATACTTTCTATCCACCACTACTACACGCAATCATTCTACATAGACACACCATCAAGATGCCTCCCAAAGTAGCCATTCTCGATGACTACCAAAACATCTCGCCCCGGCACTTTGCCCACCTGACCTCGCGCGTCGACATCAGCTACTTCCCCGACACACTGAACCCGCGCGACCCCGCCCAGCACAAGCAACTCATCCAGCGCCTGTACCCATTCGAGATCATCGTTACTCAGCGCGAACGCACTCCCTTCTCCAAGGAGACCTTGTCCGCACTCCCCAACCTCAAGCTCCTTCTCACCACTGGCACGCGCAACCTCGCCTTGGACTCCGCCTACTGCGCGGAGCGGGGCATCCCCGTCGCAGGCACAAAGTACCGCCTCACCGGCGTCCACTCCACAGTGCAACACACGTGGGCACTGATCCTGGGAGCAGCGCGACACATTGCGCGCGACGATGCAGCCATCAAACGCGGCGAATGGCAAGGATCACTCGGTCTGTCGCTGGCGGGCAGAACGCTCGGGTTGCTCGGTGTCGGGAAGCTCGGGGCGCAGGTGGGGCGGGTAGCAGTCCAGGCATTCGGGATGAAAGTGATTGCGTGGTCGACGAACCTAACGCAAGAGAAAGTGGACGAGCAAGCAGAGGCGATGGGATTACCTACAGGTAGCTTTGAGGCTATTCCCCAGAAGCTGGATTTCTTCCGGCAGGCGGATGTGGTGAGTTTACATAATGTTCTGTCAGAGCGGAGTCGGGGAATCGTGGGGCGGGAGGAGCTCGGAGCGATGAAGAAGTCGGCCCTTCTTGTGAACACGTCACGCGGCCCGTTGGTGGAAGAGACGGCGTTGTTGGAGACGCTGAATCAGGGTGGGATTGCCGCGGCGGCGTTGGATGTGTTTGAGACCGAGCCGTTGCCGGCGGATAGTCCGTGGAGAACGACGGCGTGGGGGAAGGATGGGCGGAGTGAGGTGCTCTTGACGCCGCATATGGGATATGTGGATGAGCAGATCCATGGGTGGTATGAAGAAGTGGCCCAGAATCTGGAGCGGTGGTTGAATGGACAGGAGTTTACGGTGCGGTTGAATTGAGTTTGTGCTGATTCTGGTCGTCCTTTGTTTGAATGTTCAATAGAAGCGGGGATGTCGTGGAATGGCGTGGAATAATGTCGATATTTCAAACCAACTAACTACCTAGTTTATTGAGCCCAAAAATTAGACTAAGAAACTCATGCACGCATCAAGAATAGGACTACACTCTAATGCAGGCAAACCAGTACTATTACGTGATGTACCTCGGCTGATCCACCAGATAACCATAAACAAGGTGCCTGTTCCGTGATCATTCCCGCCCTTCCACTTTAAGCTCCATGACTCTGCCAATAGTCCTGCGTCATCATCTGCTGCCAGATCCACTCGTCCGCAGACATCCTCGGCCGATGCAACATGCTGGAGGTCCTTTACGCCGATACTTAAGGAGGGGAGTAAGTGCCCGTCCGTAATCCCAGTGACGCTCTCATTTCTTCCTACCTACCTACTTACCTACCTACAATACAACCTACATCACTACTACCACTACTATCACTACTATTCCTCCACCTACCTCCCCTCCAAAATGGCAACCACAATGACAACCACAACCACCACCGCTACAACAACACAAGAACCCACCCCTAGCCACCCTGCCCTAATCCAAGTCAATCGCAGCCCAATCCCCTTCGCCAGCGGAGCATACAGTCTGGTGTCCGCACCCGCCGGCTCCCTGCTGTGCAAAATCACCGGAACCACACCGTCCAAGAAAGCCTACACATCTGTGCAAACGGGACGGGACAGCCACATCGAGCTGAACTCCGACCTGGTGTACTGCAACCACTCATGCGACCCGACAGTCAACTTCGACATGCACAACATGGAGGTGCGGGTGGTGGACAACCGCGACTTGAAGGCGGGCGAACCGTTGACATTCTTCTACCCGTCAACGGAGTGGGAGATGGATCAGCCGTTTGAGTGTACGTGTGGCAGTGGGGAGAAATGTAAGGGACGGATTGATGGTGCGAAGAACTTGAGTACGGAGGTGTTGGGGGAGTATTGGTTGAATCCGCATATTGCTGAGATGGTGGCTGAGAGAGAGGCGGGGAGGAACTAGGGAGTGAGTTGGTGAGGGGCATGCATGGTGCGGGTGGGGTGGTGTGATGGTAGACGCTCGATAGACTTAGACTTTGGTGTATATATGATTTGTGGGTGGACTTGTTGTGCTGCTGGCTTAGATGCATAGAATTGTTGGTGTGTTTAGATCTGAGCGGTTTGTATGAGTGGTGGGAATAGATGGTGGACATTCAGATCTCATGATTGTTGTTTTGATGGTGGTGTTGCTATAGTGGGGTTATTATAAGGCTGGGGGTTTCATGTGCCGAGGTAGGGAGATAAGAGGAATCAATCCCATTGTGATTTGTCTGCACCGGCATTGTAGCATATAGCCAATTTGAGAACCTGAGCAGGTGTATTTGAATTCGCCCTCGTAGAATTTGTGGGTTGTAGTTTCATGTTTACTGACAGGTTATAGTATACCTAAAGTGGAAGGCGGGGTAACCACACCCCTTGATAACAGTCATGTGCTTCGGCTCTCAGTTTCTATGGTAGTTTCGCTCTTGACTTTACTGTAGTCGCCCAACAATCATTGACATTTCGCTTTTTCTTCTAAGTAGTTTGCCATCTAAAGTATGATTCTCTCAATACCCTCTATTACCTCACAAGCAGTGTGATAGTATGAGAATACCAAAGGCCTTTCGTCTCTATACATACGTCCCTTGGGATAATACTATGCTAATAAAGTATTGAAGCACAAATAGTCATCGGTGATCAACCGCATGCCGAGAAAGCTGTCGACTATTTTACTTGGTTAGGCCAGCATTGCGTTTCCCCCTGCTTAGGTCGCTCTACAACTTCTATTATGAGCAGAGAAGTGAAATATTCTCCGTTCTAACATGCGAATATAAGCCTGCTTCTTCTACCCAGGGATTTGATGACAGGGTTAGCTGAAGCCTACATATCAATCGGGTTGACAGATCCAGTCCATTCTGGCTGTGTACTTACGTCTAAAGTGATGCCGGCACTCAGGAATCACTGTAAGGGATGATCGGCACAAATACCTCCGAATCAAAGTGTATGATTTCCTATTGGTGAGCGATTGTGACAAACCGGCAGTGTTTACATAACTATGGAATATCGTATTTCAGAAGTTTTTCAGGGTCTGAGAAAGCGCCCACAACCAAGAGCACCATCAGTATGAATAGGATTGCCTTATATGGCAGCTATTTTCGATCTCGAATACAATATTGAATGTATGGGTTCAACAAATAGCTAAGTCCGCAATTCCCTATGTCCGATTGCACTTTCGGCTCAACGGTCGGATTTCGCGTCTTCGGTCTCCGGAGCTTCAGATTTACAAATTAGGCTGTTCTGGAACAGCAGGATAACTCCAATGGAGTGACGTGGGATTTTAGTCACACCACCTATCCGAACACGGAAATTGAGCTCCCTAGCTTCCCCACTCGGTGTCATCGGAACCATGGGAACTTTTGTATAAATCTCCCGCTTCACGCAGCTTAAGTTTGATAGGATCTCAAGCAATCGTCACAAAATGCCTTCTACGATCTTGCTCCAGAACGCGACCATCCTCGTCCCGTCCGGGGATGATGTTACACCACTCCGCGAGCACTCTCTGTTGATTGAGGGGAACAAGATAGCGCAGATCTCGTCGCATATTGCACCTCCATCGGTCGACACTCAGGTTATCGACTGCACGGGGAAGATTGTGTCGCCTGGGTTTATTGATACGCACCATCATCTGTGGCAGACACAGCTCAAGGGGCGTCATGCCGACCATACCTTGATAGAGTATATGCCCACTGGTCAGTTGATTTCTTGCAACCCAGGACTATTAGTTGCTTATAGATGTAGGAAACCTTCAACAAATCAATTATTCACCCGAAGATATCTTCTGGGGCCAGCTGGCAGGCTGTTTAGAGGCCTTGGATGCCGGCACTACAACGGTCGTAGACCATGCCCATATGAATGTTACTGCCGCTCATTGTAAGTTAATAGACTTCGATTATTCCAGCTTAAAGCTCACCCAGTATAGCTTTGCATGGCCTCCAAGCCACGGTCTCATCCGGAATTAGGTCAATTTTCTGCTACACTCCCACTCCCACTGTCAAGTCATGGAAGCCAGAGATAGTACCAGGCGGAAATTTCCTAGATGACTGGGTGGTGAAGCAGCTGAGTGATTTAGCTACTGCAGCTCCTTATGGAGACGGCAGAGTCGAAATAGGGTTGGGCTTTGATGGGCTCATGCTTCCAAAGGATGTCGTGGTATCACTTTACGACAGAGCCCGCAAAGCAGGCACGAAGGTTATAACTACGCACTACGTTCGGGGTCACTTCAGTAGGTTACTCCACACGGAATATGCACAGGACTAACCAGAACAGGCGACGATTCACTTGTTGATCTTCTCGATAGTTATGGTCTGCTTGGACCAGATATCATCCTTTCCCACGCCACGCATCTCACATCAAGCGACGTCGAGAAGCTGTCCAAGGCAAAATCATGGGTCTCATCCACCCCAGGATCGGAACTGCAGATGGCACATGGATACCCAGTTTGCTTCCAGGAGGGATGTAGTAAGATAAGTTCTCTCGGGATCGACTGTCATAGCAGCACCTCTAGCGACCTGGTTACCGCTATGCGTCTTGGGTTGCAAGCCGAACGAGCTCGTCGGAACGAGGAGGTCCTTGCCAGTGGAAAAACTCCCCGCTCGTTGGACCTCTCCGTACAAGACGTTTTCCGTCTGGCAACCATTCAGGGTGCCCGTACCCTACATATGGAAGATAAGTTGGGCTCGATCGAAGTGGGAAAGCTTGCCGATCTGGTCATCTTCGATGGAACCAGCCCGGGGATGGTGTGTGCGAGTGAGCAGGACCCGGTTGCAGCTATTGTCCTTCACTCGTCAATTCGAGATATCGATACCGTCATTGTCGACGGTCAGGTGCGTAAGAAGGATGGTCGACTGACGTCCGTGGAGATAAGCCCGTCGTTTTCGGAGGTCCACATACCCAAGCAAAAGGTGGAATGGGGACATGTGGCGCAGAAACTGGTTACCAGTCGGCAAAGCATTGAGGAAGCCAGGGTGAAGACCGGTGCCACTGATTTGGACTCCATGGTTTCAGCATCGCTCAAGCTATTTCACGCGGATCAGGCACGGTTTGTATGATCAGGCAACTGAGCCTGTTCACACTGCAAACTACATTGCTGACGCTCCAACGAGGCTAGAAAGCAGTGATGCTAAAATTGTAGCGATGGATATAGCCGTGCTTGAGAGGCTACAAGATCCGGATCTGACGATTCATCTAGATAGAATGAGGGGAATCGGCGTGTTATAAGTTGGGATCTTGTTGGGAACTGTCTGTGGAGCAGATGAAATAAACGTTGGGTGGTTGATATAATGCCGAGGCTCCATTCCCGAGATTATAATATCAGAACCAAACTTCATTCCTACTACTAGCTTTGCAGAGTTTGATGAAATTTGTTGCCACAGTCAATTCATACAGCACAGTAGACAAGCTAGCAAATAAAACAAATACATCAACCTGCAAAATAAGCTTCCTACATGCCCAGACAAGGGTGATTTTGTGGGAAATGACACCCCGTCGATCAAGCAAACGAGTAGGACGGCCCCGTCTAGACACCACCGCCACCACCAACACCACCGCCATCCTCTCTCCCAATCGTCGTACCCAAGTCCGTCGTGCCCAGCGCACATACCGACTCAGAAAGGAAGCCGTGTTTCGAAATGCGATCGACAGAGCCGAGCAGCTTGAAGCGAGATTCCGCATCGTCAGGGAAGAGGTAGCAGGGCTACTCGCTGATGTCGCCACTGAGGAACAGCAACTACATCCTACATTCCGTACTCGATTGAAACGACTTCATGAGGTTCTTCTATTCGATGACGGTGACGGCACTCCCGTCGCAACAAGCACGGACAATACTACACCATCATCCTCATTCTCATCCTCGTCCACAGAAACAGATCCATCTCCACCGGGACAACATCACCAACAACCAACATATTCCAATAACAACCACCGTCTAATCCATAACCAACCGCTCACACCCATCCCAACAAAACACCACACCTACGCCTTCCACGAACCCCGTTTCTTGCGCAAACTCCACCGCTACACCCTCGAGCACGCCTACCGCCTCTTCACCGACCCGCGCTCCAACCCATTTACCATCTACCGCGTCTTCCGCCTGGTGCCTTGCATCCGCGATCCGCAGAAGACACAGCCCCGCTTCCAGCAGCTCTTGACGGGCGGGTGTACCGATCCGCTAGAGGTTCCGGGATTACCCTTCTATGGTATCGGCGGCGCAGGCACGCATTTCCGGGGTGTTGACGGGGATGTACCGCGGAATAGGAGGATGCCGGGGAGGGTGTTGGGGGTGATGAGTAGAAGTAGTAATAGTAGCAGCAAGAGTAAGGGTGATATGTTGGAGATGTATGGTCTTGGAGGTACGTGGTTTGATTGTCGTGATGTCGAGGGGTTTTTGGGATTGATGGGGGTGGATGTTACGAGTGGGGGGATGTTTCTGAGGTGTAGTGGGTCTGCTGGGTCTGGGGATGCTGTGGGGGAGTATGTTTTGGATGTTGAGGGGTTCTTTTCGAGTAAGTGGCTTCTTTGATGGTTCCAGTTGGGGTTTGGGTGGTATGCTGATGAGTGATGTACTAGGACTTCTTCCTGGGCTTGTGATTCTTGGTCGTGCGCCGGGGTTTAGGGAGGTGGATGTTAGGCGGGCGTTGCAGGGTTCGGTGCGGAGGGTGGATCATATTTGATTTAAGTAGATCGCTTTAGACTAGTTATTTGCCTCGGGGCTTGGATTGGGTTGATTATAATATCGGTGTGGGGATAATTATAATGTTCGGGGCTTTACGTCAGGCGTGGACTATAGTAGGATAACTGCTGTTATTACTGTCTTTCTCAAGACTGCTAGTAGTAATTAAGTTGATTGAAAGTGTTTAGAAAGCCTCTGGTCAGTACACGATCTCGCTTCAGATCAGGAGAACATAGTCTAAATATCGGGAAAATTACAGAAGCCAGTACTCGCAGACATCAACATCAATATAGTGAAAATTTGTCCGACAATCAGGATTAACAAGCCAGGCGCAATAAAAACCCATCAATAAGCAAAACATCAATGTAGAAAGTACCCAAGCACATCTAAACACGGGTTCCCACCCAAATACAACTTGATATCTTCAAAGTATGGATATATCCCTTATAGTAGCATCGCTCCCTCAATATATGATATACAACTCCGTCAATTTGCACCAAGATGATCCAACTTCGCCTTCGAAAACGGACACATCGCCACCCCCCTCGCCTGAATCACCTCAATATCACTTCTCATTTCCTCCACTCCTCTTCCTCTTTGCGGCTCCGGCCCAATCGTCATCAGATCGTATCCTTGTGGTTGATACCGGTCTCCACGCGAACCAGGCACCTTGCCTCCGAACAATCTAATCAGCAATGCCCCCGGACCCCATTTCGACCAAACAGTAGGTCGGATATACCACGGTTGCAGGACTTTTCTCTCAAAGTTGTACAACTTCGTCTCTTGATTCGGCACATCATGCACTAATTTGACGGCACGGAAAGTCGGACGCGGAAGGGCAAGATATCGGAGGAATAGTTTTCGTGAAGTTTGCACGAGGTTTATCACGAATGATAAGAAGTATCCGGCGGATTCGAGACTAAAAGATCTGTTAGCATAGGGCCGAACCAATTATTGAATTGACAAAGTATAAGGAATGAGAAACCCACCCCAAACTCAACCGCATCACCTCATCCAACCCAGCACCCAACATCCGCCTCACCACAGGCCTCACCAACCGCGGAAGCGCAGAATCCACATAAACACGAACATACTGATCATTCGTCTTCGTAAACATCGCAACCCTCTCCTCATACTGGACCGTCCAACGAGTCAACTCCATTGCGAATCGCACCCCATCTTCCCATCCCTCCGCCTTCGACGGAAGCACATCAAAAGGAATACCCATATCATCACCCAGATTCTTGTGGAAGATCCCAAGAGCACAGATCTCCACGTCTGTGAGACCACGCCACTCTTCTCGCTCAATGACGTTCAGAATCTCGGCGAGTCCATCGCCGAGGGTATGCAGGAGATCGTCATCGGTGATTTTGTTGGCACGGCGGTAGCGCGCGTGACTATAGTGGTTAGTTTATATATCCTGAAACAAAATCTCTTTGATTCTAACGAAGGTATCATGTACACACAGATAATTCATCCTCGCCACAGCAGTCGCATAGCGATCTGAATCCCTCCGCTGGGACTGCGACTCCCGGAGAAGGATCTCCGTGTCGACGGCGCGTTTACCCGCATTTCGCCGGTTATTCTGGCCCGTCACGGCGAATAGCTTCGACATGGTGGGGATGCCTCCGGCCTTATATCTGATCAGTTCCTTGGTTGCAGTTCGGTGCTATGCGGTCGTGCGTACCTTCAAGAGAGCCATCCGACGAGCCTTGGCAAACGCATAGGGGAATTCCAACTCTTGTAGTTGGGTTATGATTGCGTGTGCTTCTTCGATGGTCATGCTTGATAGAGGTCTTTTGTTGGCGCTAAACGGGGCTTCTATTGCTGTTTTGCGCTGGTATCGGAGGTGTTGGACTAGGGTTAGGTAGATGGTGAGGGCTAGTATGGCTATTGAGGTGGTTAGGGGGTGGATGGTAATCATCCATTGTTCTTGTAGTTGGTCGGTGGTGGTCATTTTGTTGTCTGGCTTTTTGTATTGTGATAATGGTCGTTGGCGTTATCACTCAGATAGGGGTTGGCTGGCAGATCCAAGATAATTCGTGCTAGGTGGTCGGATGAGGTTATATATGTTGACAACAGACTACTGATTTAAAATAAGACTCCCAACAAAAGAAAAGAAAAATGGTCAGAGGCATATGAAAATTTTTTACGAATCGTTGGTCCCAGATCTCCCCCAGCGAAGGATTTAATATTAGTATGACCGAGATATTGTAATCCAGGGCTTGCGCCGAGGCCGCTCACTGACCTACCCCAACACCACACCACTACAAACTCCACATAGTATAGTATTATTCTTCTGCTAAGCATAGCACTATGTCTGATTCTCATGTGTTTGGTAACGACATGTGCAATCACATGGCTACTGTCCGATATCTTGAGCGCGAACTCCTAATAGTACCATTACATACAAGGCCCGAGCAAAACAATACTCTATGAAACCTAGATTATGCCCAATAGTCATGAACTACTCATTCTGTGCACACAAATCCATTAGTTCTCGAGTCTGATCTTAGCCACTCGGCTACACTGACATATTTGAGTAAATGTGACAATCTTTAGTACTACTATATGGATCATCATACAGTATGTGGCTCTACTGTCCATTTAATTGTAGGGGGTGTTGTCAAAGAACATTGAACCTAATGATGTTAAGATTTATCCTTCACCCGCAGCTACCTGCAGACCAGTAGGATTCTTCTGCTTATTAGTTAATCTGGACACGCGGGAGCAGGTGGTTTATGACCCACTAGATCGATCTATTACAGAATTATATTAGGCTGTGTCATAGAAAGGGGCTATTAAAGAATCTATTGTAATACTACTGTACAATTCTGGGCCTAGGTTTCATTAGGATGTAAGTAAGAACCTACAGGAAATTTTACTAGATTCAGTTTAGAAACATGATGAAGAAAAGTGGTATAAATCAGACTAGTAGTCCTCCATTATCTTGCATCTGGATATATACTATCAAGTGTAGTATTCTTCCCCCCAACACTAGACATATGTTCAATCAATTCCTCCGTTGTCGTAATGCAAGGCATCCGTGGAAATCGAACCTACTCTACTATGTACTCTAGCATGGACGAGAGAAATTTCATATTAGATAACCGTAGGAGTACTACACCACATGGACACTCATCACAAGTGATCAGATCGATAGGAACAGGATGACATCAGTGGACAATAGAATATTGGATGAGGTTCAATAAGCTTTGACTTCCGACGACCAGGGTTTGATTAGGACGATCCCTTACAGGGATATATTTGTCGGTCGATTCCGACAAGGAAACTTCAGGGCATATTACGGTTGGCCCAGTCGGGTGTCCCGGTTTGTCGGAACGAAATTTGGGCGTATAGCCGGGATAGTTTGTATACGGTCCTATTACAAGACATGATGGAATATTCATTACTTATGCAGTTCTTGAACAGTGACTTGGTTCAAATATGGCTAAAGACTATCCCGGCCTTCCATATCTCAGACCGTTGCAGTGCAGTGTGAGAGTACCTGCGGCTGCATTATTCTGCAGCGGTGCCTCTACCATAGCAACCACAGTTGCCTAACCAGGTAGAGGAATAGTACCAGGCAATCACGCTAGCTCGCCGTTGGCTCATATCTTCAATGTAGAAACGAAGAAATAGTTGGAGCCATGACCCACCCCGGAATGTCCGAGAAACGCCACGCATTGGCGGTTCTTACCAAGTGGACCGCTATGAGCCCTTAGTCTCTGCAAAAGAGCCCTGAAAAGCCAGTATGATCCCTCAAATGCAACCCTGACGTGGTCATAGCCGAAGAAAACGACCGTGGCCCAATTTGCATTCTGCATGAACCAAACTTTTGTCTTGTGAAACAGAAAATTGACAGGAAAAGCGAGGGTTGATCCATCGCTCGTTCAGATAGGCCCGTGAGCCGGCAAGTGATCGGTTATGCAGATTAATGTGCACGCCAAACAGACCCAATCATAGGCTGACCTGCATATGCAAGATTTGCTGTCGGTGACCCAACCTCAACCCTGGGCGTTTACCAGCGCGCTATGTCGGGCCCATTGATCGACATATGCCGGGAGATTCGTGAAGAATGGGCTTATGTAGCCATGTTGCCTCTTCTGACGCTCGGGTGATTCAATCTTCATTGCTTCCGGTGCCAAGAAAAGACATGCACCTTGGGTTCCACCTCCTTTCCTCATCGTAGTCTCCAGAACTGGCTACTTTATGGTTCTCAGTGTATGTAGCGCTTAAGAGACTTTCACCCACCCCCAACATAGTAGACAGACAGCACCTAAGACCTGCATGGCTGATAGTGATGTCTTGAACTGCATAGTCAGGTATCGAAACGGGAGGGCGAAAAGGGCCCCCATAGACGCTCACAGTACTCAGCCATCCACCCAACCATGCCAGAGCCACCATAGGAGAAGCGAGGAGACGGGAGGATATGGAGATGATAGGAAATCTGTGGTTGGAAGCCTGGCAAATGTATGTTCTCACTTTTTTCTTCTTTTAACAGTGAACTAAGGGAATTATATTACCCTTCACATAACCTGGCCCCTTTTTCCCTTCCCCTCGTCTCCTTCACCGAGGCCTCTAACGTAGCTTCTCATTGTCTCGTCGAATAATATGGTAAAAGGTGAACCGGTACTGTCGTCGCGTGCTCATGTCGGAGTCGTAGATAGGAAAGGTAAGTTGGTCATCAATTTGATATATATCGTCGCTGGTGGTAGGGTTCGTTTTATTTCTCGTCATTGGGTAAACCATCCGGCCTGGAGCTCGCCGGTGTGCTGTTGTTGCCGTCTGTTGCCACGGAGTCCACCCCGTCAAGAATATTTATCTCATCTTTCGGTGCGGAGCGAGCAATAACGGCCCGGATTTCATCATGAGTTGCGCCCGATCGGATGACGTCGAGAATGCCGTCGATGGTGGCACGATCACCGAATCGCAGCGCCTCAAGGAGTTGTTCCACAAAGCCACGGTAATATTTCAAATCCTCCTGGGCACGCTTGGCCGCGACTTTACGTCGCTTGTCGGCGAATTCATCGATCACGCACTCCCGGTCGTGAAGAGCACATTCAGCGCACGGCGTCCCTGTTGTATCTGCACTACACTGTGATACGGCCGGCCGAGTCAGAACAGAAAGAGTGAGAAGATAGAAGAACTTAATGGAGGGGCTAGATGAACCATTATGATGCATCATAAAGGAAAGGAAACCGCTAGAGTGTACTAGAACAGCCAAGCTGGGGGGGAGTTTTCACCTTCGTTCGACGTCGTTTACATTCCCCGCAAGCCGTAGAAGCGCGCTTTATTTTCCCCTCCTCGGGCGCAGCAGCCGGGGTTGGAGGTTCTGGTATCCTCCTTGGGGCAATGGGACGAAAAGGTTTCCCAGACCCTTGTTGGGCCATGACTTAAGAAAGAGTGTGTCTGTATATGATGACGGAGGAGAAGAAGCAGCGATGGGAGAAAACAAGAGGCCCGTGGGAGGGGGGCAGCGAAGTGCCAGATAAGATCGCGGGTAGAAAGTTCTAGGAGCACTCGCCTCATTTGGAGGCGCATCTATGCCGGACGACCAGAGAAGGCCCTATGTTCAACGGGCTAGCCAGGTCTTGCAGCGTTGTCGCACCGGCGTACCGCGGGCGGTCGAGACGAGCGAAAGTGGGTGGGTTGGAAAAGCACCATCTGCACACTCAAGGGGGGAAATCCCAAAAAAACTCAAAATTACGGCCCAATACAAGTAGGGGGGAGGGAAATAGGATCGGTGTGTGTTGTGACTTGTGACACATCGGGGGCCTACGCAGGCCCACGGGCCGTCCCCAACGCTGTGGCTCTCCTCCAGTCGTTCCAGGAACAGCAAACCCTCGGGCATTTATAGCCAAGAAGCCGGGTGCAAGAAGATTGTGCCAGCGAAGGAGAACCCCAACTGAAAGTGGGAGGAAGTTGTGCGAGTCAGGTCGACGGGACCAGTGCATGGAACATCCAGCTGGATGGGAGAATTTGCAATCGCAATGGCTATCAGGGACAGCCCAGCCTTCGTTTTTTGGACAGACCCAGCAGCGGTCAGACAGGGAGTTTGGCGATTAGGCAGTCTCAATAGTCACCAACTCGGCGATGCGCAGCTAAAATGCCTAAAGGGCCCATCCGTCCTTCTCCCTGAGTAATATGGTTTTCCCACCACCACTCTTTGGATCAGATTTTGTTCCTCCTTTCCGTTTTGAGCAGCTCTACCGGCGTTCCCCTGTCCAATATTCCTCGGGTATCTGTAGAATCTAGTTTTGTTGAACCTTTCCTTTCCCTGTTTCTGCTGTAGGCGGTTCTGTGGATGGGATGGTTTCCTCACGCCCCTTCATACACGCTCGAAGAATCCTCTCGCAAGGGGGTTCTTTAATGGAAAAATTACTGGGATTGTGCGAGCATAACTGTGACCGAATCAACGGAGGACCATTGGTTGACTAAAGTAACGGCCGGCGCTCTGCGCGAATTCAATGGCGGCGCGAGGCCGGATATTTTATCCGTTAGATTTGATAGGCCACGGGGAGATCAAATCGACGGAACAAACAGAGGACCCAGGACCTTAGTCCGCTGGGTCGATGTCTTCGTCAACTACCTGCTTCCAGAGGATCTTAGCCACAGAGTGACCACCCACGTATGCGATGAGGAAACACAGACCAAGAGCGGGTTGTGCCCCGATTACTGGTTCTGCAAAGCTAAGGTGTGGATGCAGTTCAATGCACCGTGGGAAAGCTGAAGTGCCTGGTTTTGCCCCCAACTTAGTTCCTTCATATACTGCAGGCCAGAAACCCGGGGACTAGGGGTACCATAGGACACCGCAACGCTATAGAAGAACCAGTATTTGAACCAGTAGTACCGGGGGAGGCGACTAGAATTGAGGATTGAAGTTTAACCAACTGCCGGCTGTCGAGGAGGAGATCAGCTGTCATCGCAAGGCAGGCGCTCACGTGCCCGGGTGGCCCACCGCCGCTAGTCCCGGTCGGACTTGGCCTGATTTGGGAAGTTCAACCCAAGTCTAGATTTCCAACCAGTGGATGGAGGGAGCATTGGGTTTCCTCAAATACATGAGCAGGAAGACGTTGGTTGCCGGTCTGACTTTTCGATAGACGTCAGTCACCCCTGCTCTCTTTCCTTTTCATCATGGCTGGCCTGAGCTGATACGAGCTCACCCCAAGCAAAGGTCATTCGCTCTCTCCCTTCTCCTACTATTTACTGCCTGTGACAACCTATAGACTGATTAGACTTCCTAACATCTCCCAGGGGCAAGTTTTCTACCACCTACGTACTGCCTACGAACGGGCAAGGCTCCGGAACTACGCCGCATCTATATCTTCTGCTTGCCAATCACATACTGATAATCTAACCCCTTCGAGATAGCCGACGCGACTAGAGAACAAACCCTATGGGGTCATGCTCGGGACCCAGATCGCTAAGGCAGTTTCACTAGTTGCCAATCCACTACGTGGCAGAGTACTGGGTAAGTGCGAGTTATCGTCTCGAGGAAGCTGATAAATATGTAGATCCTGAACCGCCCAGTTATACAGCAAACCACTCCACTACATCCGCTGGCGGCCGAAGCTCGGTTGCGGGAGTGGGGAGTGCGAGCGTTGCAACATTCCAACTAGTATAGGAGCCCGTCAATCGTTGCTATTGTAACCACGGCTCCGTTCCTCTCGATGCGGATGATCAGGAGTATCAAGCGCTTGATAGGCTGGCATCTATGCCGTGGCTGTGGGGTCGTGTGATCGCACACAAAAGTCGGTTCGGTACGCCACCTTGATGTCACGAACCAGAGTTGCCTGGTGATGAACCTAACTAACTTACCGAACTGCCATCCTTGCTAGATGCATGCGTTCACTTCATGTCCAAGGTGATAGCAACATACCGACAGAGCAAGGATGGGGTAATGGGGGCATCTCGCATTGCTTCCGTGCGCCACCTCACCTTCAAAGAAAAATTCCTGCGCCAACTATTCGAAGCTCGTAAAACCCTTTAACGAACCTGTGGGTTCAACAGGTTTGGAGCAGGCGATCCACACCGCCAAAACATCGTACGAACAAAGTGCAGCTCAATTGGAACACCACGAGCAAAATTGTCTGCTTATTTCAAAATCCTGATCTGCAGGGGAATCCTAATAGTGTATACACGAAGTTGTAAAATAATGTAGAGGGCAAAGTATGAGTTCCAAGAAGGGAATAAGGACGGGACGGAGCAGACCTTCAGTAGATAGGCCTGCCCTCATCCCATTTGCGCAATTCTCCCGGGCTCTGCGCCAGCGTGGCCTCTCCAACGGGCTGGTCACGGCTCTGCTCGGCAGGGAGTGGAGAGAAATGCACCTTACCGCTCTCACGGCCTGTTGCAGTGCTACTCTCAATCTCGCTCCGGACACTGCCAATCCCACCGATCCACTCCCAGACGCGAGCAACATCCCCACCACGGCCCTCACGAACTGAAGCGCGAACGTTGGCATTGCCCTCCACTACATTACGAACGCGCTTCCACAATGCTTCGCGCCGACTGCCGCGCAGCTCTGAACGGAGAACGTCGTCGCGCAATTGGCCAATGGGAATATAGGGCTCGCGAGCAGCACCCCGAGCGTGAAGGGCAGCCTGCGTCGCCAGGCGGTCGAGTGTCGTAGCGACTAATTCTGGGACTCGAGCCATATCAGAACGGCGAGCCCGGACTCTTGAGCGTGCGTAAAGAATTACACATGCGCACAGAGCTAGAACCGAAAGAGGGAATCGATACGCGACGAGAGAGAGTCGGATGTTGCGGCGGAAGGCGCATGTGAGAGGGAGACGGCTGACGGAGGTCGAGGTGAGGGTGAGGACAGAGGATGGTCTGTAATCATGTTGTCGCCTCTGTTAGTTCCGTGAAAACACGTCAGAATCTGATTCCTTCGGTGCCACCATAGGGTCCGGGCAGGTGTGATAGAGCCTCCAGATTAGGAAAGTTGATCGACTTACTGTTTCATTCTGGTAACAACCTCCTCCCTTCCAATTACCTCACCCAGAGCTCCCTTCCAAAGGTCATCAAACTCTGTGTCACTCATGCCTTTCCGACGCTGTCTCCCCACTTCCTGCTTCAAGTCGGATTCGCTGATTTCTGCACCGACGGTGCCTTCCTCATCCTGCGCCAGCTCGCCACACTCCCACTTCGCCCTACGATCGCGCAAGGCTTCCAAAGCCTTATCAGCGACAGCCTTCACGCGACGCGCTTTCTCGCTGTCTGGCTCACAGGTTGGGGGTAGCGGAACCAACCCTCCAAGAGACAGCGGATGCGCCTTGAGCAGGAAGTCGTGTTCACACCGAGCTTCAAAATTGGGATAGCAAAATGCGTGCGGGGGGCATGGTTCACATTGCGGTTCAAGAACATTGGCCCATTCAGGGACCCTGGTTTCAGCCAAGGACCAAGTGGGTTTGCCAATGCCGCAGAATCCAATCTCGATCTTCTCCTTACGCCACCAAGCACCGAAACTTGCGAACAATACAACGAGGATAACCCAAGGCGCTGCACGGCTTGCAGTTCCCTGTTTCTGTGGCCGCCGGCTTGGAGCACTGTACATCAAGTCGGCGTGCTCCCTCTCGAGCGCCAACTGCTCGTCTGGTGTAAATTCCTCGCCTGCACTAAAGTCGCTGTCCTCCTCGTACTTGATTGGATCAAAATTCTGTGGAGGAGTTCTCATATTTGAGATGGCGGGCTCGAATGGTGACCGCTTTGACGGAGTAGCACCATGCTGATCGTGCAGATCCGCTGGCGTGACGGAATTCCTTGACCGCAGACCGCTACTCAAGGCAGGCGATTCGAGCGAAAACCGCGAGCTGCTCTTTCTTTCCGATCTATGACTAGACGGCCTCGGGCTCTTGTATTCCCAACGGGCTGGCGATCCACTTTGGAAGGGATTATCATCGGTGAAAACGCTCTCCTCCTTCGGTTCGAGTTTAATGGCAGAAATCGGGGGTTCGGGGTTCACAGATGGTGTCATTTCGCTGCGTCTGGGTTTTCTGGCAGTGGACTTCCGTGGTGTCATAGTGTCAGTTGCCACAGGTGTTGCCAACATATCATCCTGCGGCTCCGTGTCTGACGTGCGGTATCTTCTCGATTGCGATCTCGGGATAGATTTCCTCGAGCTCACCGACGGAGTAGCTGTAGCATTCCTTTCCTCAGTGTCGGCTGTCGATGCTCTGACACTTGCTCTAGAGCGTCCCCTTCTTCCAGTGGCTGTCGATACCGTAGACGGTGTAGGCGGGGGTGGCATCGAGTCTCTCGCCGGAGTTCCGCGCTGGTCGTCATAGTCGCTCACAACTGACGTCGCGCGACTTCCCATGTCTGTAATACCCTCGCTGGTTCTCCTGACTCTCTCGCGCTCTCTCAATAGCTTTCGGGCCTGGGGCATAACTTCCGCCTCCAGGATGCTGATAAGTTGAGCCTTTTTGGCTGAAGCAGGGTAGGGAACATCGTGGCTGACAAGGATGGATCGCAGACGCGGTACGGTGAGGGAATTGAGATCAAAATCCGGAGCAAGATACTCCAGAGCGTCCGCCATGGTGGAAGCGATTCGCGTAGCTTATCAACGCCACGAAAATCGATGTTGAAAAAGGAAAAGGCGGATGGAGGTTTGCGGAGAGGGAAAAATTGAACGGACGGATGGGAAGGAAAGATCTTCCTGGTCTCCGCTCTTTTGGTGAGAACCTTGATTATTGTGCAGCCCCCAGCTCGTCAATGACGGAAGTAGCCGTTAATCAATGGTCTCCAGGGCAACCAAGCGGGGCCGTAGTAAGAGAAGCCAACTGGCCGATTGAGAGTAACAAATAGGACCTTATTCGATATATCAAACCTATCTATAATTTAGAATGATAGGATTCGATTCAGAGTCTGAGAGGAGCGATGAGAAGGGGAGGCGAGAAGAGAAAGGGTCAAATTGGAGCACGGATACGGCAAGATGAGCAAGCTGGCCTTGGCCCCCGTCATGCAAACAAATCATAACAAACGCTGGCATCACGTGAGCGGGAGGCAATGCGCCTGAGATCCCCACCGTGGCGCATGTCTCCAGACAATAGCTACTTAGATAGCCTATATAGTGAAAGATGAGATGGTCAATAGTGCCAGAGTATTGTGCATAGTAAACACGGCGATATGTGCATCTGACCAGACGTTGCGACTCATCGTCTAGAGGCTTCATACAGTTATCAGGCGCAATGTTACGATCCGCTGTACCTATATGTAGCCTATACATTTACGAGATAGCCACAGATAAAATGATAATTCGCTTTTACATTTCCATTAGATGCACAGTAACCAAGAAGTTGGGGAAGAAAGATACCACCAAGAAGGAGATAAAAGGGCAAGAAAGACGAACCCCACCCTTCCAAGGCTCCAACCTATGCTGTGAATTCACACTTCCCACCAACCCAAGAGACGCCGCTCTGCAGTAGAATAAAGAGAAGCTAAAAAGAAAAGTGCAATGAATACAATAGAGATGTGAAGAATGTAACCCTTGCCAGAAATATAATCAGGGTGGATTTCAAGGACGAGGTCCGCCAGGGTTATACTCGTCGGATGGCGGTCCCATATGAAGATAGGACGACGAGGCAGAGTCATAGTTGCTCTCACCGTTGCTATACTGGGGGTCGGTGTATGTATAGCTAGTTGCAGTGCCAGCACTGGCATCAATTTGCTCCTTTAGAGCTCGGAATTCTGCGAGCTGAGCTTGTAGTTGTTGCATCACGTCTGTAATCGGTACAGCGTGGTCATTGAGCTGGTCGCCAGGCCGGAAGGGCCGCATCATGTTTCGAATGAAGAGTGTAGTGATACAGACCTGGGGAATGTCAGCGCAGCTCGCATATAGTCTGGATATTTAAGCCGTCGTGTCACTTACCTCGATGCGAGTTACCTGCTGCTCAACTAGGCTTATCACAGTCGAGTCTGCAAGCTCACCACCATGATTTTTCACGACATTGAATAGAGCTACATTCGGCTCCTTCAGTCGAGCTTCACCCGGGTACTCCAATGCAGCGCAAAGCCTCTCCAGACGAAGAGTAATTTCCCACAACCGCCAAATCAAATCCGTCTGGATTTCCAGTTGAGAATGCTTGCTGATAGTAGTTGGGGCAAGCTCATTGCTTGCGTCTTTGTCCAACGTCGTCAATCGTCCCGACAAGCCATGCGGATAGATGAGATAGAGCGGTTCCGGATTTTCCAGTCCCTTTAGCTTGCGCTCACCCTGGTCCTTTATCACGAAGCCCTGGCTGTTGAGTTGCTGCAGCTCCCGACGAATGTTGTGCCCGAGGGTATCATACGCGTAGCTTTCTTCCGAACCTGTCGACGCAGCCCGTTCGCTATCGGCAAATATCTCCAGGTTGCGTTGAATGTCACTCATGAAGTCTGACGATACGAAAATTTGGCCACCATCAGCGACCGCGGAGATTCGTGACGCTCGGTTCACCATTGGCCCAAAATAGTCCATACGGTTGGTGACAGGATCTTTCTCACAAACGGGTTCGCCCCAGTGAGAGCCCATCCTGACGGACAAACCCCTGAAAATGATGTTGTTTTCCGTATCATAGACCACTTGGCATTGGGGCTGCTCAAGGATCTCCGTCGGCCATTCGGCGTCAAGAAGCTGTGTCTGGCAGTTGAAGCACCACAGCAAAGCAGCTGTGGTGGTAGAGAAAGCGACCATAAAGGCATCACCTTCAGTCTTCACTTCATATCCACCTATGATACCCAGCTGTCGACGAAGGATATCGTTATGGATCTGAATGGCCGAACGCATCGCATCAGGACAGGTCTCCCAAAGACTGGTCGACTTCTTGATATCAGTGAAGATGATTGCCAGTTCACCAACAGGGGCGTCCACATAGTTAAATCGCGCGAGCCGGGAGTCACCAGGCGCATCACGCGGCTTCTTGGTGCGCTTGGTACTGGGAATAATCTGTTCCTCGGGGGGCCCAACCATCGAAAGACTTGGCCGGGTCCTAATCTTCTCCCGTCGCTTGAGATCGCCCACACCTAGAATCATCACCATCAACTTGTTGGTCGCACCAAAAGATATGGCCAGGTCTCTGATCTTCTGGGCTGCGATCATGAGATCTCTTCGTTCAGCCCTAGTCACATCGACTACCAGATCCGGTGTCACGTAGTCCCACAACTCTCTAGATGCGAGGATGACCATCTCATCCTGCTCTGTCAAATTTACGTGCATGGTGTGAGGAGCTGCGATGACAGCAGGCATCATTGGGAAGTGTCCAAAAGCTCTCGACACGGTGAGGACGTCGTTCAATTTGCCGGTCCGGGAGACAAACCCTCCAGCATCGCGGATTCTTGCCCTTTCATGTGTTTCGGCAGGATCATGGTTTTGAGTCAGGTGTCTCAGGGAGCCGTCCGCTTTGACGAGGATCGCCTGGGCATCGCCAACATTTGCGACATAGAGGTCCATGTTATTGAGGTACATGACGGTCGCAACGCCGCCGAGATCAATGTCGTCTTTGGTAAGCCGAACTTTTCTCTGGTCGGTTGAATCTTCCTGATACTGCCGGACATCCTGATCCAGAGACTTGTAGCAAGCGAAGGCCATATTCTTATTCAGAGTCAAGAACGCCCTCCGGAGCGCATCAAGGGGTGTCTCGTGCTGCTCAGGGCGCATTCTTTTCAGCTCAGAAGAGAAAGTATGGATGAAGTTTTCGTGAAGGAATTTGGCAATTCTTGAACCTCCGCTGGATTGAGACTGCCCGTCAAACATACCCACGACCGTTTCAACCTTGTCCGGCTTCAAACGAGGCACAATCATATCGAAGATAGAAAGATGCTCGCTTTTGCCGAGAAAGTCAGCCATACCGTATGCGAGTGAGCCCGCAAGTGAAGCAGACGTCCTGACCCGACGATCTTCGTTTTCCTCAGGGATCGTTGTAATTGTGAGAGTGACATCCATCAATCCCAGAACGCGCAGATGGGTGAGAGAAGTGAAATCGGTGAGGTTTGTCTGATGCTTTGGTTGTTGCTGTTGGTTCGACAGGGAAGAGCCAGGAGGTTTGATCTCAAGCCGTTTGTTGCCCGAAAAGTTGAGGTATTTGAGGTTTCGATTCCAATTCCAGTTCCAGTCATAGGGCCAGTTGGAGACATTATACTTCAGAGAGTTGCTGCCAACATCCAGAATTGAGAGTTTGCTGACCTTACAGAGCTCGGCGGGAAGCACTTGGAAGCGATTCGCGTTGATGTGAAGAACCCTCAGGCTGCTTCCTTCTTCAAGGTCATCGGAAGGAAGCGATGTCAGTTCATTGCCAGAGATGTACAATTCGGTCAGCAGCGGCCAACGTCTCAGCAGTCCCTGGGGGAGCTCGGTCAATTCATTGTACGACAGGTTAACAATGCGCAACTCCGGGATGAGTGAAAGTTCACGAAATATGTCGTCTTCCAAACGATTGTCAGCCAGGTACAGGTTCCGAAGTGACCCGCCAAATGTCGTCGCCACATGCTGAGAGAAATTGGAGTCCTTGCGTGAAGATGGACTGCCGTCAGTCAGCGATCGAGATGCAGCAGAGACTTTCCTGCCTTGGCCGAGGGAGGATGCGACAGAGGGCTTCCGGTAAGCGCCCCCGTTTGGAGAGCTTCCAGTGCTAAGCACGCCGCCCGATGTTTGGCTTGGTCGTCGAGCCTCTTGCTCCTCTAAAGCACCTAGCTCCTCATAGCTAGGTGTTGTCGATACGCCGGGCGTTGCGGCGGGTGTGCCGATCGGTTCGCTGGGGACCTGAGGCTGCGGGCTTCCATGCTTCGGGAAACCTTCAAGGACGTTCGAAGAGACGTTCAGAGTCTCGAGCCTCAGGCAGTGCCAAATTTCTGGCGGTAGCTTTCTCAGATTGCATTCCCTCAAGTTGAGATACTTGAGCTCCGTCAAGCAGCCAATGGTGGCGGGAAGAGCAGCGAGGGGATTCTTAATCATGCTGAAGTGCTCAAGCTTGCGCAATTTGCCTATGTGAGGTGACATTGACACAAAGTGATTCTTGTCTAGAATAACTTTGGTCAGATTAGGTAAATTCTCGAAGAAAGTATCACGCAGTTGAACAAGCTTCGCAGAGGCAATATTGAGAGACGTCAGTGTGGGTATAGGTGCGTCAATTTCGAATTGAGTCATAGGGCAATGGTCAAGTGCCAAAGTTCTGAGTTTTGGGAACGATCCCTTGAACTTCGATATAGCATTGTGTCCAATAGCTACCTGCTCCAGGCGAGGGAGAACACACAGTGTGTCAATGTTCGTAATTTCATTGAACCTTGCGTCAATTTCTTTCAGGTTGACGAGATCTCTGAAGGTATCGTCTAAAGCACCTCTGACTATGTTGTTCGTCATCCAAATCCGCTCGAGTGTCGCGAGCTTGCCGATTTGTGGCAATTCCGAGATATTATTGAAGCTGATGTCTAGATCAACTAGACTCTTCAGGCCGCAAAGGAGGTCAGGGAACACCTTGAAGTTGTTTGACGATATGTTCAGGCTCCTCAAGTACTGGAAGTTACCGAAGTAACTGGGCAACTTGGTGAGCCTATTGTTGGCCATCTTTATGCTGACAAGTCCGTGCAACCTGTCAAGGTTGGCATGAGTCAGGTCCTCCAAGAAGTTATTGGACACGTCCAGATATGTCAGCCGACTCGCAAGTCCAAAACTTGCAGGAAGTCTAAGAGCCTCATTCCCAATAAATTTGATTTCTCGCAGGTTGATGCATCCCTGAATAAAGTCCTTCGGTACGTCCAAAGCCAGATTTCTCGATAGGTTTAGCGAAATAATCTCGGGCGCTTTCTTGTAGAGACCAATGGGGATTGTAACAAGGCTTCTATTCGACAGGTCCACATGGCTGAACTTTTGCTGAGCTTTGCCAAGGGGATCATTGCCATCGATGATGTAGCCAGTGATCCTGGCCGGTAGAAATGTGAAGCGCAGAATGTAACTGTGATCTTCCCGGCCGACCTCTTCGATACGGTCTTTCTCAGTATAGCCCACTTGTTCGAGCATTCGTTTCTGCATGAGTATGGGCATCTCCGTCTGGTCAAGCTGTCTTGAAAGGTCATTCTTCTGCATGACTAGTTCGTAATTACTGATATGTTCGGTGAGGAAAGACTTTCGACTGAGTCCATGAACCAGGTCTGCAACAGTGGCGTATAACCCACCCGAGAGCGTAGCGAATGTAGCATCTGGACGGAAGATCCGTATGTACCAATTCGGTCCATCCGGCTCGGTAATCGTAGGGCCGGGTTCAGAGGTGTCCTGGGGGAGTAAGGTAGACGGCTCGTTCTGCTTCTTCACATGCCAACTTTCCGGAGCGTCCCAATTACCCGCGGGCACCGCATCACGCCGTCTTGTTTCCTCGGATCGAATGGAAGCACCATCAAGCATCTTGCTCTTTGCGCTCGGTGATGGTGGGTTTACAATACCTTCCATGTGAGTGAGGTCTGTATCGAGCTCCCACACATTGGATCTGTCGGGTTGTCTGATTTCCTTGCCGGGAGGAACCTCGGTGGCATGACCTCGACGACCTCTCAATTTCGCAGAGCTGATGGCTAAGCCTTTGCCGTCCCTTTTGCGCTCGTTATCTCCCGAATCGGCCAAGCGAGAGGATGTTCCGCTTTCGATACTGCCCTGCCGTCCACGCCTGGCAGGCGAAGCTTCACGTCGAGACAGCTTCGAAGCAGCAGCTTTAGTGGTCTCTTGTACTGCCTTCGACCCGGTGATGTTCTTCAAATGACCATGTTTCGGACGGCGTATCTTGTCGAGGAAAGACCGCTTACTCGTCTGTGCCCCTGGCGAATTTTGGCCCTGTTCTCTGGAGTAGGCACTTTGGACGCTTGGAGTTGGGCTGGTTGAACGGCCAACAAGTGTCGTAGTCGAAGTCATCGGAGTTGGGTAGTTCAAGCTGCCTTCTCTAGACAGCCGAAGACCTAAAGATAGATCGTCTCGTCCCGTTGCTGGGCGATTAGAATAGCCTGCTAAATCACCAGCGGCTGTCGGTTTCTCTTCCTTGCTTCGTGAGTGGCGGTGGCCGCTGAAATGCCGGCGGGATTGGTCTCTCTGGGATACCGACCCGCGTTGGCCATCAGCTGTCGTTGTGGGTGCTTCTCGGACAGGAGCTTCGCCATACTGGGGTATATCCTGACATAGTTTTGCATTAGCTTCCTGCTGCCCAAAGGATAACAGTCACGTGATATACAGCGAGCATAAAGATGACGGGCTGCTGTATAAGGACGAACAGAAGCATACTAGGCGCTGAAACTTACGTTAAAACTTTGGTATAACCACGGAGTGATTTCGCTCGAAGGGAGAGGGGTATGAGGTCTCGCTTGATTTGGAGCCGGTGATGTTCCTGGATTTCGGGAGCCATCGGAATTGGCTCTCTCGCGTGCTCGAAATTGATCGAGGGAGGAAGGTTTCGTAGCCGAATTTTGAGTGAAATTGTCCGAGTCATGTCTCGGATCCCCATTTCCAACATACTCGTCGCCGAAAAATCCTTGCAACTTCTTTTTGAAGAGCGCACCAGCACTAGACTTGGAACCTTGGCTACTGACAGTCATGGCGCTGGCGACAGAAGGCCTTCGGTGATCACCGTTGTAGTCTAACTCTAGAGGTTCGCTGGCATATGTCTGGGCCGTTCCTGGACGGAATAAGTTGGATGCGGGAGACGCCTCCTGCTCCGAATAGTCATTGAAGAAGGTTGACGGACCATCATTAGGTGCTACCGTAGGAGAAGAAGCAAGCGAGGGTTCTGCGTCGTGCTGGGAACTGTCCGGTGGATTAAGATTTAGTTGTGGCGGCCGATTATTCGAGTTTGCTGTTGGTGAAGTGCCGGGATCCTCAGTTCCCAGCAAATTCATGGCCTTTCTGTGGCTGCCAAACTGAGGAGGTTTACGTTGGTCTTTTGGGGCGAAATCGGAGCCCCAAGAAAAGATGGAAGAATAGAGGTCATTTGGATCTTTTATTGTTGGTGATGTGCAAGTCTGCGGATCTGGCCTGGTAGTAAGTCAGTAAACTGTGACCAGAATTGAAAGTCATCATGGGCCCATCGCTTTCTGTAGCTTTCAATCATCCCATCAGATAGCGCTATACGTGCAGTGACTGAGGCAGCATAACGCAGGAACGGAATGGCACCATTCACCAATACGGTGAGTGAAGTAGGGTTCCAGACACAGAAAACGGACATGGTAGGACGTATTTAGAAGAGATGCCGAAGACAAACCAGCATTGCACGTGGCAACGGCAGCCGCCATCCGTTCTCCTTCGCCGAAAGTAACGACAGCCCCATGACGGCTATATCTGCAGCCTCCGACCAGAAGCGATATGAGGGAAGGAATAGCGAGGAGGATAATGTTGCCTACCTGTCCGTATCTCTGAATCCCGATAATGGAGAAACACTGCGCGCATTCGAAGGTTCATGATTATGCTGGGGTTGGTGGGTTCGACCTTCTCGAACAGTCTCTTGCGACAACCAGCTGTGCGCCCCTGAGCTCTCCGAGCTGCGCCGCCCTCCAGATTGATCACTGTTTCGATGCGACATGCTTCTGACTTATGAACAGTTGTTTGGGAGGGGACGTGGCGAAAAAAATAAAAAAGACGGACTGTCACCTGAAGCGGTTGCCGAAGAGGGAAATAGGGGGAAGGAGGGAAAGCATTAATGAGATCGATATCGAATTTATGGTGACAAAAAAGTGAGGAAGTTAATTATGAGCTCGTGAAGGTGTCGTGGGAGGAACTGCTGGTAGATCCGATCGGGGGGCTGATCTCGAATGGCGTGGGGATATAGATACTGCGTCGTCGGTATAGGCAAAGATTATATAAACTCTAAAAGTAACCCGAAGGTCTCAGCGAAGATGTACCACCGGAAAGGGAAGGCTTGCCACAGGCAGTTATCACAGTACGAACAGTATACGATCGTGGCACGGGGTTTAGCGTCGGGCGCGACGGTGTCAAGACGTGCTTCATGTTCTGGAGGGTGAGCGGCAGCGGTCAGGAAACGCCATCGCACAATCTGGGACGAGGACAGCCAGGCCTGCGACAGGCTTCAAGAATGACGGCAGGTGGGGGGTAGGGAGAAAAGGGGGCGGGACGGGCGAGGAACAAAAGAGTTCAGGGAAGTAATAAAAGAGGAGGGAAGAAGAGGGGGGAGGAAAGGGGAATGAGAGAAAGTCAGAAAACCACCAGCATGAACCGGACAGGTGAGGTTCGCGTGGATGGGAGTTTAGGTGGTGGTTAAAGTGGTGGTGGTGACGGTCGGCGGGAGGAGTGAACCTGCGCAGAGTTGGAAAGGCGTTGAGGCTCTGACCACGAGCAACCCGCTAAACCGGACCGAGCAGCAGCAAACAGCAGCAGCAGGAGCAAGCTCCCTCTGTGGACTTTTGGGGAGGGGGGAAGTGGTTCAGATTCTGGTGGACCGCCGCTCGGAAGCTACTGTAAGCTCCCTCCCATGAAAAGTCCCCAACTGGTTTGACCGGTGGACATGATGTCAAGATCCGACTGGTCTACTACTCTGTCGCTCCAAAAGGGCCGTACCGATTGGGGCAAAGTCCCGATGCCTTAGAGGCTTGAGTTTGCATTTCCGGCATGAGAAATCTTATTATTAAGATTTAATCCGCCAGCTCAGATTCACTTTGTGAACCATTTAGGGAGCTTTCAAGGGTCGTTTCCGGGGCATGCATGGTCCATGAGGATGTCCGTGCTTCAACAGGATACATACACTACGGCAGATAATCACAACTAGCTTGCGATGCTACTTAGTACTACTGTAGCACACAACACCTCTTTGGGAGCCGGGATACCCGGCAAAACTTTCACGGCCCTTGTCCGGTAAATTTTTAGTCATCCCAAATCCTGACGGTTAAAGCGGCATTAGTTGAATAATGATTGAGAATTTGAGCAGCTGATGATACTTAGTAAGTTTCAGCTGTCTACGCCCATTCTCTTTTTCATTTCTTTTTCATAAGCGAACGGAGTATCTACGGTCAATACTACCGGGCATGTTCTACCAATCAGATCTCATGTCATCCCACTCCTGGGCAAGGACTCCTGCACATGAGCGATTGTGGCGTTCCGTTGATCGCCAGATCATTGCACCCTTAGCAAGGAGTCTAGGGAGTACCGGAGGCAGGATGCTATTTATTTGCGGTCTGATCTTACCAAGTCACTTGTCGTTGGAAAGCCGCATTGTACATTCTACTCGACATACTCTGTACTTACTAAATATAAGACACCTTACTAGTGATTATGATGGACCCAGATAATGGCTTGGTGGCCCATGCTCTTTAGGGATATTGTTCCGAATATGCAGCAAATCTTTGATCCTTGAACTGCCCCCACTGGCTCAACCCCACACCGTCACTTTTTATTCTTTTACGCCCGTCCTTCCCTTTGAGGAGTTTCGGAGCGCTCGCTTAGGTACGAGTTTTCTGCGTAGCCGATATGGTTTGGGGCACTTTTCTGCGAAAAAGGGGAGCTCCTATTGCCATGGCGGTTTCACTCTGGTTACGAGAGAACCGAATATGTGTGCAACCAAGAACCCTCTGAAACATACTTGCTTGTTTCAGGACGTTCCTATCTACCATGACCCTTTCACCCCTTGTAGAAAACGAAGAGGCATGTTCAGGAGCGGTGCAAGGTGGATGAGATGGGAAAGAGGAATTTAAATATATGTTGATCGACCTGGACGGATTCGGTACAGGGTTAGTACTGGTTACTGTAAGTAAGTTCCGGCAACACTCATACCTTTTTAGGTTTGCAGGTGTACACAACAAAGGACACATCCCCTATCAGTAAGGTTAACCGAACTGGGTAATTGCCAAAGACACAGCACTAGCCAGTAACCCTTTTAGAAGGTGGAAAGCAGATTCTCAACACCTGTTCAACAGAATTGCTTTTGTCGTACAAATAAGCAATGTCGAAATGGGGGCTAAGATGTATAGTTCCACTGCCATATTCTTCGCTCTAATTATCAGCTTATAGTAGTATTCTTGCTCTTGGACAACGCTCGGATATCCGTTGACATGTAGTGCCATATATGTTGGGTGCACGCAGTGTACCAGACTATTTGAAGTCTTCTACCCATGTATTCAAGGATGGTGCTACTATCCATCTATTGATTTGACGGTATCGAAGCCTGAGTAATATACTGAAGATATATATTAGTTGGTATCCCGGGGTATTATTATTCTAAGGATCTCGGTTTTTGCCAATGGCAACGAGTTCAAGTCTTCAGACTTAGTAGTGAATATATATACAAAGTATGCTACCATTGACCGGATATCTATATGGACCGATTGAAAAAGGCACCAACCTGGAGCACTACTACTTTTAGCATGCAGACATCACAGTTGACCCGCATAATAGGGCGCAGTAGAGATGCATCTCCATGAGGAGATCGGAAGTGCTCCGTAGTCGGGTTAATAATTCCGGATGGCACCTGCAGGTCACTGATGAAGCAGAAAGCATCTCCCGAGTATTGTATCCAAAATAAAGAGGGATTACCTGATGCCTATGAACGGCTCTGCCTGATCTGGAACGATTCCACATCCTACTATGGACATGGGCATATGTAAAGTGACAGTTCCCACGGTTGGATGTCCTGGACTGTTCTAGGTGCGCCAGAAGAGAGGGTTCGTTTGGCACAGTTACTTGTTAGGTTGCGACAATGTCATACTGTCCGAGAACGTAGTTAACACTCGAGACTATGGAATTTGATCATACTGTATATGGTTGAAAGTCAATTTGCTACGATGGTTCCCCAGAAAACACATATACTTCGCCATCGTCAAGCCACAGCGTCGCTCTGATATCAGCGGCTAAGCGGGGCATGTCAATTAACCATGGTGGTTCTACGATTATCTGTGAACAAGGTTTGGGTAGACAGGGGCTGTGTCACCTGAACACAGTAAGATAATTGATAGAGAGCAGAATTTTGCTCTACGTGAAGCTGCTTCCCGTGGCGGGTGGAGCGTAAGCATGAATCGGACATGGCAGAGAGGCCCACGAGAAAATCCTGCAGCAAAGCGGAATGATGTATGCGAGATAGACTAGCCAGGAGCTATTTCTTATAAAAAGAGATATTGTTGGGTTGTGGTTCTAGATCACCAGGGTCCCGATAGCCTGATAGGTGCTGATGGAAAAAGAGGAGGCTGGGGGTGGAGCGGATGGGCGGTGATCGACTCCAACTCAGGTGGCGGTTGATGCTATTGTTGGAAAGGGCCTTAACCCGCGCGACCGTCGCTGTTTTGGAGCGGTCGATGGCTGTAGAGGACATGATGCAGAGGACGAAATGTCAGAGTTTACTACGGAGTACGGAGTACTTATCTGCCGTTTAATATGCGAAAGGTGTCAAGTGATGGCCTGCCCTGGTATTGTGGTTTGGACTGACGGGTAGACAGCTTATTGCCTATTCAAGTAAGCAAAGGTACTTTGGTGGAAAGTGGGACGGCGCCTACCGCTGAGAATGTTAGATCCTTCATTGCTACATCTTGTATCAAGAGCAGACAACATGGAAAAGCTACTAAACAAAGATTTGAGAGAATTGCTATCGAGCTGATAGGTTCTTCCCATTCCTTAGGGATAATAATTTTGCCTATTCCATACTCCACACAGAGAGATTATTCAAACTCATTTCCTTGTGGTCGCATCCTCTACGTAAGGTACAGTCATGGTCGACAGTCCTGAGCCAATCAGCGGGGCGGATGGGGCGGTGATGAGGCCCCATGAGCGACCCGGTGACTGCCCGATCGGGCATAATGGCGATGACGGGCCCGAGATGGAGCAACAGCAAAAGCGAGGAGGCTGGACCAAGAAAACCATCAGTCCGACCTTTCGATGGAGTACGAGGAGTCGGAGCTGTCCACACGGACGATGAGAATTGCACCTTCCTCCGCAACTAATTTCAAATGTGCCTTAAATATGATTGCGTCCCTACTCTTGGCTTGTGGATGATGGCTGCCTCGAGTTTGACTCCTCACTACCACCACCGGCACCTTCCTGCGCCGTGACTTTGCCGGCCAAAGTGGTCTTGCATTAACCTACTTAGTATTGATCCTCAGTACCTGTCCATCCTCCTGTCTAATATCCCTCTCATCCCAATTTCACCCTTCCTCTCCTCCACCCAGAAAGATACGCAAATACATCACTGGTTATCGAACTCTGTCCGCCCTCTCAATCTGTACCCTGATTGCAGTTGACGACCCCAATTGAGTGAATCACCGGGATATATTGTTCCCACCATGAGACTTCCGTTTGTTAGCTCGACAGTCGCTCTTCTTTCTAGCGCCAGCTTAGTGGCAGCGCAGACATACACCAATTGTAACCCGCTGAAGAAATGTAAGTGCCCAAAACCGTTCGTGCGATAGGCAGGCGCAGCTAATACTTCTAAAGCATGTCCTGCGGATCCCGCACTGGGGAAATCTGCGAGCTATGACTTCACTCAAGGCAGTTCCTCCGACTTTACTGCAACCGGTAGCCCGACCTATGGTGACAATGGTGCCGAGTTCACCGTGGCTCAACAGGGAGATGCGCCATTGATCCAGTCCAACTGGTACATCATGTTTGGGCACGTGGAATACGTGATCAAGGCTGCCCCTGGAACGGGCATTGTGAGCAGTGCCGTTTTGCAGTCCGATGACTTGGATGAGATCGACTGGGAATGGCTTGGAGGGAATGACCAGCTTGTGCAAACCAACTACTTTGGAAAAGGAGATACAAGTAGTTACAATCGTGGAGCTACCCATAATGATCCTGGGAACCACGACGACTTTCACACCTATACTGTGGACTGGACGAGCAAGCAAATCGTCTGGCAGATCGATGGCACAACGGTCAGAGTGCTTACGCCGGATACTGCTGACACGAACCAGTACCCCCAGACCCCCATGGTAGTCAAAGTAGGAATCTGGGCTGGAGGCGATCCCAGTAACCCTCAAGGTACAATCGGTGAGTTGCTAGCCATATGTCCCTGCAGTGCTTGCCACTGGTGTGCAATATGCTAATGTTTGTCTTAGATTGGGCTGGAGGCACGACCGATTACAGCGCCGGACCCTACACAATGTACTTGAAGTCCCTCAAAGTCACGGACTATTCGACCGGCTCGTCATACTCATATGGTGATGAGAGTGGGGACTGGACGTCTATCACCGCCAACGGAGGTCAGGTTAATGGAAACATTGGGGCCGATACAATGACCTCAATTCAGTCAGCACCCACTGTGACGTCGACAGTTGCCAGTATCCCTATCCCTTGGAGCGGCACTCATCGTGAAACATCCAGCTTTGTGACTCCAGATGTCTGGCCATGGGTTGCGACAGCAACATCGACATCGCTGCCTTCTGGCTGGACATATTCTGGTTCTAGACAAATCCAGCCGCCTAGCGCGGCTTCTGTGAGTGAGCATTTCCCTTAACACCCTTTTATACAAATTTCAGGATTTCACGCTAAATCGGTACTGCTTTTAGTCTTCCTCCCAGTGTATATCAGCCTCCTCGCAATCTCGGCCGGCTTCATCCTCCCCCTCCGTCTCTAAATCCCGCTCAAGAACTCCAAGTTTGACTGCTTCCTCGACAAGTGCTGCTGGCCAAACTAGTTCCGCCACTCATGCTGGTAGCTCCACCACGACCAGACATCTCTCTCCTACTTCAACCAACCACGCAGCCCCAAATGTGAATGCTGCGGGAAGACCAGATAGGACTCACATTGGCATATGTGTGATGTGTGTGCTTATTAGCACATTTATCATGCTGTGATACGCTGCGCAACGACCGTTGAAAAATGATCAGGTCTATACATTACCAGCACGCTACTCGACGACAGTTATGCATACGACACGACGACTACTATAACACGACATTACGACGAAGTGTATATGAATGAATGGCCCCTTTCCTTCTTCCTTGTTTATGATAGAGATCTTCATGAGCTATGTACAGCATAGGTTTGGCGTTGAATCACGAAAGAGGCGAGTCAGACGAGCTCGCTAATTGTACCACGTGCTGTGGCTTAATTGGATGTCAACTGGCGTTGGTAGCTCTTAATCAATAACATTGCTTTTGTTAAAACAATCGATGTGTCTTGTAGCCCATACTAATCGTGATGTTGAAGATTTGAATATATGGCAGAAGAAGAGAATGAACGATAGCAACAGGGTTTGATCAGACGTTATCAAGCTAGTCAATTGACTAAAGGTATTTCTCCCCATGGGAGCAGTCAACTTCCCAAATATCCTAGGTCACTTCGTAAGTCGTTCGACCCCAGACCTACCTCATATTGTCCCGAAACTTCATTTGATACGCTACCGCAATAGAATACGGACGGTCAAGGAACTCAGCAATTACAGAACCCACTGTAGATATCCAAATGGGCTACATCGACACCCCAACCACGTGGCACTCATATAATCGTATCTATATGGGAGGGAAAGAAATTATAGCTAGCCACTGCAGCATGGCAATGCTAAGGATGAGAATCTTAACCTACAATCGAATTGGTTTAGATCACGATGAAGCAGTCCGGGATGTGCAGATCAATTTAGCTACAATGAATATGAAAAAGGTTCGAAGAAGCACACGGACTGGCGTAACATTCAACGATCCCCACCGCTCCCTTGCATCATGGCCCTAACATCACTCAAAAACACAATTCAACTCGCAACCCGGATTCAAAGTAATTTCAAACCTCAACATCGGATCCTCGACCTTATCCTTCCCGGCTGGCGGCACAGCCCTCAACGACTCGTAGACCTGCAAGATCCTTACAACGGTATATCCCATCTCAATCATCGCGAACTGCTGTCCCAGACAGATCCTAGGCCCACCATTAAACGGAACGAAATACCACGGTTTCGGCACCCAATCACCCATCCATCTCTCGGGGATCCACTTCCCAGGGTCGAAGTAATTCTTATTACTGTCAGGGGGCGGGTAATGCGCCGGATCCCTCTGCATCATCATGGTCGAGTACATCACGCGAGTGTTGGCACGAACGCCTACAGGTCCGGTGCCATCGGGGCCACCGCCACTAGGGAGGGTCGTGTTCTTTAGTGCGTAACGAACGTTGAATGGAACAACGGGATAGACGCGCATAGTTTCGTTGAGCACGGCCGTGAGATATTTCATTTCTTTGAGGTCCGTGTATGTGGGTTTGCGGCCGGATGGGCCTAGACCTAGTCGGGAGGCGATTTCGGATCTGAGTGCGTTGACTACGGAAGGGTTGCGGGATAATTCGAAGAAGCAGAATGCGAGAGTCGTGGCGGTTGTGTCGCGGCCGGCGAGTAGGATGGCGGTTAGTTGGTCGCGGATGACTTGGGGGTCTCGGGTGAAGCGGGCTAGGGCGTGGATGAATGTTTCTTGCTTTAAGAGGGACTTGTCGAGTTCTTCGGGGCTCAGGGATAGGGCGCGTTGGATGAAGGGGGCCATGAAGTCGTTCATTATCTTGAGCTTTTGGCGGAATCTGGTACGGGAGAGGATGGGGTTGAAGGGGCTGGGTTGGTGGTGAGTTTAGTTGATGGGTGGAGGGAACGAAAATAGCAGGAGGGGGGTTTGAGGGAATGTACGTACCCGTAGCGAAATATCTCGCCTTGTCGGTGTTGTACGTAGCTGAAGGCGTCGGCGAAGCTGGTGGCTGGATTCTGCAGGCTGTTGGTGCCTTCGCCGAAGAGATAGGCTGTCGCAGCGTCTAGGGTGTATCGGAGGAACAGGGGAGTTAGGTCGACGACCTTGTTGCTCTTGGTCCCTGCCAGGAGGGGGATGAGGTGTTGGACGTGATGCTCGAAGAGTTCTGTATCCACGATGCGGCCCCTGGTGAACATGGGCCGAATAAGTTGACGCGAGCGAGACCATAGTTCGCCGTCTGTGACGAAGATACTGTCGCCTAAGAACTCTTTCCAGTCGTGATGAAAGGTCTCTCCTTTGCCATAGTCCGCAAATTGGCCGGTGAGTAGGGCTCTGATGTTCTCAGGGTCCTTGGTGATGATCACTCGATTTGAAATACCGAAATCCAGTTCAGCGGTTTGTACATGATCAATGGTTGGTGCGCCATGGGCAGTCTCCATGAGATTCTGCCAGTGAGTGAGATCCTCACATCTCCTGTTTGCCATCACATAGCCGTAAACATTGTCGAGGGCTGGGGATATCTAGTTAGCCTATGGATTATTGTGGAAGGGTGGTATTTACAGACCGTATGGCAGCCGGAATCGCATGCGTGGAGCCCTCAGGCCCAGTCGAGAGATTTCCCAAGACACTTGGATCTTACGGACGAGACATGCAAGGAAGAAGATCCCCCGAGGCACGCGGATGCCTTCATGGGACTCACCTGGTCAACAAGATATTCAAGCATGGTGCCAGGACAAAGGCCTCGAGAGGGAAGTAGGATGAGTTATGGTATAGATGAGGGTTGAATAGCCACGGCGCAGGAATTCATTTGATTATTATGCTCGTGAACACGAGTCATGCACTATTCAGCCAGAAGCTCGACTATGTCATCCATGCTGCAAGACCCCCGCTCGCTTGATTAAAATTCTCATTTTGATTGCTCCGCTCGTTCGTGACCAGCCATCTCCGCGCATTGCTAAGCAATCAATTGTCGTCACTGCCAGCTGACCCGAGGTTCCTGTATTGGAATGGTGGTTGCAGATCGGATAAACGAGAAGAGGAACGTGAAGCTTGAGAGCTAGTCTAGCTAGCTGAGTAAGGCGATTTGGCGCATCTGATGGAGCTGAAACGAACTGCTGGTATGGAGTGTGGATCCGGCTCAATTGGTCGGGTTCTTGATCCTTGTACAAATTTCCATGTCCTATCTAAAAACAGCATATGACTCTCTATGACCCTCAATGACAGCAAAGTGTGATATGACACCACATGTCAAAAGTATTGAGGTGAAGTGGTAGATGCTAAAATCTCCGGCACTGCTTCCTGGGGCAATTTGCAGCAAGACTCGCCAGTTGGCCGCTGCGCCACGGCAGTACCTAGCACGTGACTAATGTGGCGCGCGACTTTCATCATCGGCGAAAGCAAAGTTCCTGCGACGGATACCAGATCTCTCCCCAAAACATCCCTCCTCTCCCCTCAACTCTTTTCCTCCATCCTGTATAGCCTCCGATTCTTGACAATCTTTGGCTCCGGGAATCCTATTATATAAACTAGCGAATCGTCTCAATAGCGCCTTCTGGGTTCAGTGGCGCGGCGTTCTACGATACCCCGTGCCGTCCCTCCTACATTTCCTCGCCTACGTCTGTGTCACTCCTAGGTCGCTCTTCAGCACTCGTGCGTTTGCATCATGACTACAATGGTCACCGCAGGAACCCCGCTCGCTGAGGCGCTGGGTCATGTCATTCCGCCGAAGCTGGTCGAGATGGGTTGGAGCTCCGACGGTGGCGACGACTCAGCCCTGACCGATTATGTGATCTTGATGCTGGCGAATGGCAAGACTCAGGAACAGATCGCCGGCGAGCTCTCCAATGATCTTCTCGGCGGCCTCGGTGAAGGCGACACACAGGCCCTCGATTTCTCGAGATGGCTCTTCGAACAAGTCGAAATTCTCAACCAACAGATCAATGGCGGGGGTGCCCCGGCACCCAACGAGGCTTCATCTGCACAGGCCATTCCGTCATTTGGTGATCAAGAATCTGCTCCTACACAAATGTCCGGCTTTGATGGCAACGCGCAGGATGCCGATATGAGCATGGGCGATGCAGCCCAAGGCGACTCGATGTGGGTCTTCTCTCCTCCCCATACCCAAGTTGGCGATATAAACTAACCTCTCGTTTTCTTTGTTCTAGACCGACGGGACCGAAGGCAATGCGCAATGGTCGTGGTGGTGGACGTGGTAGAATGCTCAACCAGATAAATCGCTCGATGGACCGTGGGGACTCGGCTTTACATCGAGTCCGCGGTCAAGCTGGCGGTGGACGGGTCAACTCCCATGGCCGCGAGCACGGAAAGGGCCGTTTCAATCAGAATGGAGGTGGCAGAATGCCCGGTGGCCGTCAGATGGGTGGAATGAATATGGGCAACATGATGAACATGACTCAGTCGGATCAGATGCACCTCATGTCTCTGCTTGAGGAGCAAGCTCGTATGATGGCGCAAATTATGCCCGGTTTTGTTCCCCCAGCAATCAACCCGGCGTTCCAGCAAAATGGCTCCCAAAATGGCCGGTCTTTGTTTGATCGAGTCGAACGTCAGCATGGCCATCGGCACCGCGGTCAGCGCCATAACAACCACCACGAACAGTCGGGAGATGTTGACATGGACACGAAACCTGATCAGGCTGGACAGGAAGGGGCCCAGGATGAAAGCAATACCAACACTGTCTGTCGATTCAACCTCCGGTGTACCAGGAAGGACTGCCCGTTTGCACACCAGTCGCCCGCTGCCCCCGAAGGTTCTCCGGTCGATGTTTCGGATATTTGCACTTACGGGGCTGCTTGTAAGAACCGCAAGTGCACAGGTCGCCACCCTTCACCTGCCGTCAAGTCGGCGCATCAGGCGGAGGAGCTCTGCAGATTCTTCCCCAACTGCGCCAACCCTCATTGTCACTTCAAACATCCCAGCATGCCCCTTTGCCGGAATGGAGCCGACTGCTCTCAGGAAGGCTGCAAGTTTACTCACATTCAAACCCCATGCAAGTTCACACCTTGCCTTAACCCGAGCTGCCCTTACAAGCATGCCGAGGGCCAAAAAGGTGCCTTCTCCGACAAGGTGTGGACTCCGGGCTCGAAAGAGCATGTGAGCGAACGGAAGTTTGTTGCAGAGGAGGAGGGTACAGAAGAGTTGATTAAGCCTGACACGGCCGGGGAAGGTTCTCAGAGTCAGGAGATCGCGACTTAGATTCAAGCGTTGGATCAACCTGACCACATTTCTTTTGATGATTCCACATTGTCCAATTCCCCATATGATGCCGGAGAGATCTCATGTATTATTTTGTGTGCGCGCGGGTGCTTACTTGGGAGGGCGTTCAATTTCGATCTACTTTATGTTATGGTCATGGCAATGGCAGTAAAGAATACTTACGGTGGCTTTGTAAATAGAATCTGGATATCATGGGATTACTTATGTTCTGCACGACCTAGTCAGTGAGTACTCTTCAGCCTTGTAATAGTGGTTTTGTCTTTGGGGACCTTCGTAGTAACTGGAGTGCATATGCCGATCATCAATCAACTCTCAACTGCGGTCGGCCATCGGAGCTTCTGCTAGCGGCCCCTCCGCTCCGCAGCTCTTCCGCTTCCTCCACCCCGTTGAGCACCCTGGACACTTGGTTGCTAACCCCAGTGTCTTTCATTATCGCTAACATGCGGTTACCATGTGCTTCTAGCCGTGTGTTTCGGCAAGTACGAGCGCCATTGGCTCTGCTCCGCAGGGGTCAGAGGCACGCTGTGCATACCAAACAGTTTGACGCTGCGGTCATAGGCGGTGGCATCACCGGCCTCACAGCGGCCTACCAACTATCGCGCGACCCGTCGTGCTCCAAAGTCACGCTTTATGAGAAGTCCTCCCATTTGGGAGGCTGGCTCTCCTCTGAACAGATCCCTGTTCGTGGAGGACATGTCGTCTTCGAATATGGTCCGCGCACCTTGAGGACGAGTAGTCCCTCGTGCCTTCCCATGATGGATCTGGTAAGCCAGGACGCCAGTACTAGCTTCAATCGATGCATGTTGGGGAGTTGCCTATGGCTAACAATACTGGCTCAATGCTGCAGATAATGAACTTGGATTTGTTGGATGATGTTCTGATCTGCGACAAGAAATCGCCCGCAGCTCAAAACCGTTACATCTACTACCCCGATCATCTCGTGCGCCTGCCATTTCCCCCCACGGAGGGATTGCTTAAGACAGCCTGGACACTCTTAATGGAACCGTTGTTCGAGACTTTTCTATATAGCGCTATCTTCGAGAAGCCAAAAAGAGCTGAAAATACCCACATCCTCTCCCGTGACGAATCAGTCGCGGATTTTGTTTCGCGTCGGTTTTCCCCCAAAATGTCGGAGAATCTCGCTTCTGCAGTCATGGCTGGCATTTTCGCGGGAGACGTAAATCGTCTGAGTGCAGAAATGGCCATTGGTTATGTACGAGAACTCGAGAAGAGATATGGATCTATAGTGGATGGCATGATGACCCAGAGGGCGTCAGAAATGCGTGCTATGCCAATGGATGAGTTGTTGGCATTGGAATCGGTGGCGGTCCCATCCCACAGTGATGATCGTTACTGGAAGAGTCTGCGGGCGGTGGTCTCAGATGCCAGCGTTCTTACGTTGAAGAACGGCTTGGGACAACTCACAGAAGCTATGGCTGCCCAGCTCCGGAGTTCCAGTAATGTGGAAGTCGTGACGGGGACTGAAGTCACCTCGCTTAGCCAGAACCCAGAAACTCAGGACTTGACTGTGAGTGAGAGTTTAGATCTATTTTCTACTGGATGGATTGACAAGGCTGACACGAGTATAGATCGGGTTTGGAAGGGACAAGTCGAAGACTCACAACCGTGTAATTGCCACCCACGCGCCCTCGAGTCTCGCTCGACAGATACAGAACACAAAGGTAGGTGCCGTACCTTCTGATACAATCCGCGCCCTAGGACAGAACAACTACGCAGTGACTGTCATGGTCGTCAATTTATATTACGAGGATCCAGACCTGGTTCCAGTTGAAGGGTTCGGATACCTGCTACCTAGCTCGGTTCCCTTTGAACAGAACCCCGAGCGGGCCTTGGGAGTTATCTTCGGGTCCCAGTCCAGCGAAGGACAGGACACTGCACCCGGCACAAAGCTCACCGTGATGATGGGTGGTCATTTGTGGGACGGCTGGAGCGAGTCCGACTATCCTGACCCGGATAAAGCAATTGAGATGGCCCAGGCCTTGCTTCATAGGCACTTGGGAATCAAGACGGCTCCGTCTGTGGCACGCGCCCGGTTGCTCCGCGATGCTATACCCCAGTATACAGTTGGCCACCTGTCCCGCATGAAAGAGCTCTCGCATTCTGTTCGGAGTGACTTTCATAAGCGGCTCACCTTAGCTGGTGCATGGTATGGCACTGTGGGGATTGGCGTAGTGGACTGCATCAGACAAGGTTACCTAGCCTCGTCGTATGGTGTTGGATCTAAAAAGCTTGGCCCTGGAAACAGCCGTCGACCTTGGACCAAGCATGACTTCCATAACTGGGAGCTGGAAGGTGGCATAGCTACTTCCCCTGTTCGGTTCGATAACGTTCACGTTACGGAGCGTCAGCATTACTAGGACAGACCTACACGGGCTTTCAATGTCTATATTAGCATGTAAGATACCAAATGTATGATTATCTGCACTATGCGGAGAAAAATGAATATGATCTCGCTAGTAGCGATCCCAGATGTCAATTTGGTACCGCGAGAAGCCAGTATAAAGAAACAGTAAAGATGTAACGATGTTACAGAATATGTCTTTCATCCGGATTTTGCCATCCTCAGTAGACTGCCACGGATGGCTTATGTCGGGAGAAGGGCTATCATGGATCGGACGAGATATCCGCGAGGCCCAGGACGTGTAGCGAATATCTTGATACGCTTTGGCTCTAGTGCTGAGGAAGCCGAGCTGCTTCCAAAAGTCTGTTTTGATACTCCTGCATCGACCGTCGTATGGATTGGTATGCTCTAGCAATCAAGTCACCAGAGACCCGGAATAAATGCCGTTGATGGATGCCAATGACCGAGATGGCTGTTATGGAGCACCTTCAGAAAGTCGCACAATAGGACCTGATCAATAAGAAGTACGGTTACTTCTGCGAATCGGTAGTTCCCTCTACTCCTTCAATTCGGTGGCCTCCTTTTTGTCTCCGTTCGAATCGAACCCGAGGGAGTCCAGTTGGCGAATCAGTTCCTGAATCTTGATCACCTTCTCCAACTGCTCGGGAAGAAGGGCCTCTCCCTGGGCTTTCTTGTCGCGCAGGTCGCGAGCCTGCCTCAGCTTCTTCTTCAAATTGCGGGCCTTCTTTTCCTTCTCTGCTTCAGGGTCGACTGCTTCCTCGGTTTGCGCTGCGTCCTTTTCGGCTCCGTTCGATTGCTTCTTAGCCTCTTCGGGCGCACCGGCACGCCAGTTCTCGATGCGAGTCACATCCTTGCCGTTGGTAGCACCATCCTGTGTCGCCTTGGCCTTCTTTCTAGCTTCGCGACGCTTCGCATTCTTGTTGTTGGTTGCACCACCTGCCTTGTTGGCCGATGTGTCCTCGTCGTCCTTCAATCCATCGGCACCGGGAACCCCGCCTTTTCCGCGATTCTTCCAGGCCTCTGCCGCACGGGTTTTGTATAGTTCCACATCCTCAGGAGGGCGGTATCCCGGTCGGACACGGATCTCTCGTCGCTTGGAACCGTCGGCACGGACAGACGAAGGAATGTAGCGTTCCCCGGTGGTTTCATTCGTTGTGATCCCGGAGGAACTGACCGCACCAGGCTTGTTGGAGGCCATAATTTTATTTTCGTTAGGCGGGGTGTTGAGAGTCGGTCGGGCGGGAAAATGTCAGGGTGGTCTGAGGGGGAAGACAAAGTAGTTCCACGGTAGAAATCTCCCCCTGGTTTAAGTTCGAGGTTGAATGCGTTGAAATTGAATTCCGGTGTTTGTTGTCACAGTTATTCACAAGTCAAGCCCGACAGCGCATTGAAATTGTGGACGAGTCGACGTAAGGTTGATGAATGTCCAGGCGGCCAGTCGGAGGCTCTGCGCAGGTGGTGTTCCGACTGGCCAATCAGCGACCCGGTGATTCCCGCTGTTGCTTTTCGCGGCCGCCAAACCGAACTCGATCCTGACTGGAATCTTCAACCTCATCTCGCCCATCCTCTCTGCCTTGCTGTCTTTCCCCGCTCCCTTCCCCCTCTATCTCTCTATCCATTACCGTCACAATGGCCGGCGCTGTAAGTATTTTATCTGTATGGGTTTCGTCACAGTTCAATGGCTAACTCCAGGGTGTTCCCGCTCCAGTTCGCTTCCGCTATCTACCAGCATGTCTCCCCTTTCACTCCGGATATCCAATCAATACTTGTCGCCCGTCATGGAATGGTCTTGCTAATTGGAAATCTTTGAACGACTTACAGGGGCCTGATCCGCCGTAACGCGGTCTACCTGACCACCATCTTCGCCAGTGCTTTCGCCTTCGAGCTGTACGTTTCTGTTATCGGGATCTTTCGGGGGGTTGACAATCGCTAAACAATTATTTGTGGAATAGGACCTTCGACACTGCCTCCAACAAGGTCTGGGATTCTTTCAACCGCGGCGTACGTTTCTTCCCTCCCACGACCTTTCCGCATGGGTTATACTGACGGGTTCGTTTCACTACTGCAGCGCCAATGGAAGGACATCAAGCACCAGTACCTCAACAAGGCCGACGATGAGGACTATGAGTAAATTCGGGTGCAATACTCGCCGTGTTACATATGAAAGAATAGAAGTGGTGCTAGGGGGTTTCAAAATATCCATTCCCATGTTATACTATAGCCGAGTGCCGGGAAGGAGAAGTGCTATAATCCAGGGTGTTTGTACGAGATAGATTCGCAATAACCTGTAACTTTTGTTTTTCAGCAGTCCATTCAGGAGCAAGGTATGCGTACGTAGGTCATCCTACCCCGTAGGTCAAGCCAGTAGTGTTGCCCAGCTGGGCGGGGGAAAGCCAACCGGGCGTTCACACGCCGTGGATGAGAATCGCGGTGGCGCCAAGCCCCGGTGTTTGCAGTGCTCTCGATGTCATGGGCGAACCAACTCTTGGACACCCCTCTCCTCTTCCACATATGGTCTAATATAGTGTCATCGCTTTTGGCTTTCGGAACGACATCTCCATCAGGGGTTCTATCTGAATGAGAGAATAGGAAAGTTCCGCTCATGATATCAACGGGCTACTGGTGCGTGCCGCTGGATACCATAAAACCCGACTTCCCACCACTTTCCCCCACGGTGACATTGCCGTCCCTGCTATCGCTCGATAACTAAGCTTCTTAACTGATCTAGATTTTTTTTCCCTCCCCTCAACCTTACTTGGGATTTTACCACCCCAGTAGCTCCGACCAGTTTCAACGGCCTTTCACACCGTGGCTTATTGCAACATACTTGCCGCCACTTACACGCTCGATCACAGGCCGAGCGATCGCAGACTGGGAGATCCCAAGCCCGCCCCACGGAGCTCCCACTCCATCCGACCCTCACCATCCCCTCACTTTTCGGACAGCCCGATGAGTGTCGCGATCCAAGCGCAAAGGCGATAAAATGAGTTTCACGGATAAGGAGTTGGTACTCGGGCAAGGCCTTCTACGGCTCCCCTCTGCACACAACTATCGATATGGATTCAATGCAGAGCAAGACCTACTCGAGCTACTCTTCCACTCTTTGACCGGCTTCAACGAAGAATATCTCCGACTACTTTTCCCCAACGGGCCCCCAAAAGGAGTTTGGAAACTAGCGGAAGCTCAGGGAGCAAAAGAAGGAGCAGAATATACCGAAGCGGCGCGGGGAAAGCGATGTGGTCACATTTTCAGGGCCGGCGAGGCTACTTATCGGTGTATCACCTGTGCTGCGGACGATACCTGCGTGCTCTGTAGTCGATGCTTCGACGCTTCTGATCACACGGGCCACCAGTACCAGATTTCTTTGTCTTCGGGAAACTGCGGCTGCTGTGACTGCGGAGATGAGGAGGCATGGCGACTACCGTTGTTCTGTGCGATCCATACCGACAGCGAGGATAAGAAAGGCAAGCAAAGGGCTCAGACTCAGCTTCCGCATGATCTGGTCGATAGCATTCGAACGACTATTAGCGGCGTGCTGGATTATTTCTGTGATGTCATTTCTTGTTCTCCCGAGCAGTTGCGGCTCCCGAAAACAGAGGAAGGGATCAGACAGGATGAAGAGGCGTCCCGGCTACGTCCCGGCTGGTATGGTGATGGAGATCTACCGGAGGATGAGCCGGAATTTGCTCTTGCTCTTTGGAACGATGAGAAACATACTATCCGGGATGTTGCTCATCAGGTCAGCCGGGCTTGTCGGGAACGGGATCGTTTTGGCAACGATAGGGCCCACGAAACGAATGATATTGGGAGGAGTGTAGTCAAATACTCCAAAGATCTGCAGAGGCTGCTGGCTGTGTCGAAAATTATCGAGCAGATTAAGGTCACGGTTACAATTCGGTCTGCCCGCGACACGTTCCGCGAGCAAATGTGTGGGACCATCGTCGAGTGGCTTGCAGATATCTCGGGGTGCAGCATCATGGACGATAACGAGATTCTGCGCCACACGATCTGTGAGGCACTACTTAGTCCATGGCAACAACGCAGCAATGCCGCGAATGCCGATATCGGAATGAAGGGCATTGATGACCATCAGAGGTCTGAAAATGCTCCGTACCGCACGGTTATGCTCACGGTGTCCCCACAGGGGCAGGTGGTTTTGGCTGCAGAAGAGGATGACGACGAGGATGATGAGGATATTGATAATGATAATGAACAAGTTGGCGACGGGGATGGAGACGAAGAATTTGTGGAGACCCATGATGATGCTGACGACGAGGATGAGGATATGGATAGGCGGATTGCTTTAATTCGTGAGCAAGCTGAAATAGAGGATATGGCGGATGAGGAAGATATGGTGATGGGCAACACGGATGACGCTTTTGAGATGGCTCAAGCCATTATCCAACTGGGTCGGCGGTCGATGTCTCCCAACACTGAGCAACAACAGGAACAACAGGAACGACAGGAACAAGAAGAGCAGCCAGCCTCGGAGAACCAAGCTCCACCGCAATCTCCCGAGCGCGAGCCGAACTCGAATGACACATGCCAACTTCCTCCCATGTCGTATGTTGCCATCCCCAAGACACCATCTGGTGTGGTAAAACCATCACCTGCAAAGACCCCCAGTCATTGGCAAGTCCGACCTTCCGTCCCGGCCTTCGGGGAGCATGTTCCCCCATACGAGGATCTCTGGCAGCGTACACGCCTGGACTGGATGATCTTGTTCGATCTCCGATTGTGGAAGAAGACCCGTACCGATCTGCGCGATCTTTACATTGGTACTGTGGTCAATGTTCCCCAGTTCAAGCGAATCATGGGTCTACGCCTGTCGGCTCTATATACGGCGCTCGCGCAGTTGTACCTGATTGCAGACCGAGAACCGGATCATTCAATTGTCAACCTTTCCCTCCAACTTCTAACGACACCCTCTATCACTGAAGAGATTGTGCTGCGCGGGAACTTCCTCACCAAGGTCATGGCCATCCTATATACATTCCTGACCACGCGTCAAGTTGGCGAACCTTATGAAGTAAACCCGAACGCAACTTTGGCTTTCGATGCCGGTTCCGTGACCAACAGACGTCTGTACCATTTCTTCCTTGATCTGAGATATCTCTTGCAGTCAGAGTATGTACAGAACCGCGTACGCAGTGAAGAACCTTACCTCGCTCAGTTCTTGGACCTCGTCAAGCTGTCTCAGGGTATCTGTCCCAACGTACGTGCTGTGGGAGAGCATGTCGAGTACGAGACCGACGCCTGGATCAGCGCCTCGATTCTCATGCGGGAGATCAATCGGCTTTGCCGTCAGTTCTGCGAGGCATTCCGCAACCCCGAGGCTGATGGTGGCGTGAAGTTATTGCGAGCAATCCGGACGGCAACCATCTCTGCAATGGTACATTCTACGGGGATTGAGCGCAAGAGATTTGAACAGGCGGAGATTAAGAACTATGTGCGGTTCAAGACTTTACCTCCCCTTGACTTCGAAGTCGATCAGCAACGAGTCCCCCGTTACCGTGTTGTAGACTTTGTTGTTGAAAGTGGTTCGATGAGCTTCCACCATGCCCTGCACTACACGCTGTCGTGGCTGCTGGAGTGTGGCCGCAATGTGAACAGTGCTCTGATGCGGGATGTGCTCATGAGTGCTGCTCATGCCGCAAACGAGAAATACATCCACGATAGTCAGCTGACTTCTGAGGACCTGCTCCTCTGCATGTTCGATTATCCTCTGCGGGTCTGCGCCTGGCTCGCGCAGATGAAAGCGGGCATGTGGGTGCGTAACGGTCTCAGCCTTCGGCATCAGATGTCTCAGTATCGTGGAGTGTCGTCTCGCGACTTTGCCTACTATCGCGATATCTTCCTCCTGCAAACTGCGCTGGTGACGTGTGACCCGAGCCGGGTGCTTGCATCTATCGCGGACCGGTTCGGTATGATGGACTGGATGACCAGAGATTATATGCCACGCCCCGGATACGAAGACAGCCAGATCATCGACGTGGCCGAGGAGTTCGTCCATCTGCTGGTCACTCTGCTCACAGACCGGACCTCTCTCACCGCTGTTGACGACAGCGAAGCCGCAACGCGCGAGAACATGAGCCGCGATATTGCCCATGTTCTGTGCTTCAAGCCACTTTCTTTCTCAGACTTGTCTACACGCCTCAGTGACAAACTGCTTGACTCGGACCTGTTTCAGGATGTTTTGGACGACGTTGCGGGATTCCGTCCTCCTGAAGGCTTGAATGACACAGGAACCTTCGAACTTAAGCCGGAATATATCGACTTGATTGATCCTTATAGTGCTCACTACAGCAAGAACCAGCGGGACGAAGCAGAGAGCATCTATAAGGAGTGGATAGCCAAGAAATCCGGAAAGAAGGCATCAGACATTGTCTTTGAGCCGAAGCTGCGGCCTATCACTTCTGGCGCATACTCGGAACTTCCCAAGTTCACAAGGACGCTGGTGTTTGCTCAGATTGTCCACCACTGCTTGGACTACGTGGTCTCCTCGAAAGAGCGTACCCCCAACATCCCGCCTACCCGTGTGGAGACCTTCCTCCAGGTTGTCCTCCACCTCATCCTTGCGGCGTCTCTTGAAGATAGTAGCGAGGACGATGGCTCCTCACCTTCGTTTGTGTCGCACGCCTTGAACAAGGCCAAGGAAACGACTCTGGCTGGATCATTGACCATCGTTGGTCTTCTGGAGAAGATCTCCGTCATGAGTGAATTCTCCGCTTGTGGGCCCAAGATCCGTCATATTCTGAAGAGGCTTTGGCAGAAGCGCCCTCAAGCCTACGCCTCCGCCACTGCTTCTCTCAAGTTCCCGTTCGATCGGGTCGACACAAGCTCCCCTGCCATCGACACGGACAATGAGAAGGAACTGAAGAAGAAGCAGGCCCTCGAAAGACAAGCGAGAGTTATGGCTCAATTCCAGCAACAGCAACAGAACTTCCTTAACAGCCAAGGTGCAATTGACTGGGGAGAGGAGGACTTCAGCGACCTCGAATCCGAAGCCGAGACTGCTCCCGAGACTAAACTATGGAAATACCCTAGTGGTACTTGCATTCTCTGCCAGGAGGAAACTAATGACTCCCGACTCTACGGCACATTCGCCTTGATCCAGGACAGCAGTATCACGCGCCTGACAGACATCAACGATCCTGACTGGATCAGGGAAGTGATCAGGACACCGACGAGCTTGGATAAGTCTGCGGAGCACATTCGTCCTTTTGGAGTCGCAGGAGAGAACCGCACGACGGTCCGCCGACTGGACTCTACCGGTGGTGAAGTTATCAGCGAGAAGATCGGATTGAGTAAAGGTTTCAAGGCCACGAACACCCTTCGTGGACCGGTCACCACCGGTTGCGGGCATATCATGCACTACTCTTGTTTTGATGCCTACTTCCTCGCTACTCAGCGCCGCCACTCGCAACAAATCGCGCGGAACCACCCCGAGCGTTTGCTGAGCAAGGAATTTGTTTGTCCGCTATGCAAGGCTCTAGGAAATGCCTTCCTTCCTATTATCTGGAAGGGTAAAGAGGAATCCTACCCCGGGGCTCTGAATACTTCTGTGCCGTTTGATGATTTCATCAATACAGAGTTGAAGTCGGTCCTCTCGCAATCGTACAATTACGCAGTGCTCGCGGAGAACAACAGTGTGCAGCTACAGCTTTACCAGGATCTATTCAGCCATTACCTGTCGAAGGCCTTGGTTCCTCCACTGGCAACTAAGGTTGATCAGCTCATGTCGTCGCAGTCAACGTCAACGTCGTCGTCTCTGCCCTCCGCGACTCACTATATACCAACAGCGAGGCTGCCGATGCCTGGCCTCTTCCCATCACAGGACGAAAACTCAACTACAAGTCCGCTGCAGGAAGCTTCGGCCCAAAACGGAAGCCCCATGTCTGTGCTCATACAGATCTACAAGCGACTGAAGCAGACTATCCGGATGAACCACATACCATCCACCTTCAATCACCATCCGGATACCACAGACACCAATGACCTGGTGCACACTGATTCATTGTTCCAGAGTTTTGGCTTCAGCATTGCTGCTACTGAGATCTCTCAGCGCGGAGTTGAATCAGAGCCAGGGACGACTTTGTTGGACAAGATTCCTCAGCTGACTCTGACGCACCTCCGAGTCTTGGCTGAAAGTGCCTTATCGTACGCTGCCGTCGGGTGTGTATACAATTCTAATGGCCCTCATACTCACAGCGGGGACGAGTTCCAAGAGCTGCATCGCCATAAGATATGTCAGCTCTTCATCGGCCATCCCTGCTTGAGTGGCAGCGCGCTGGTAAACGAGATGCGTGAGATTGAACCGCTACTGGCTAAGGATACTTTTGTCTTCCTGGCCGAGTGTTCGCTATCCCTGCTGCCGGTGCTGTCTGTTGACATTCGCCACTTGATTCAAGTGTGCTACGTGGCCGAAATTGTCAAGGTCGCGGCCACCTACATCCTCTGCCCGAAGGGCTTGAAGGAGGAGCTGGCACAGCATCACGACGACCAGTATCTGTCTGACTTAACTCAGACAGATCCGCGATACGAAGCGAGCCGGCGCTTCTTCCACTCGATCGTCACCGAGTTGAAATCTAACTCGGTAGGCCATGCGGTGGGATCATCGTTCCCTGCTGAAACTGGCTACGTCAAGGACGGCGTGGAAAGTGCAACTCCGGATGTGGTGATCTCGCTGAGGCGTCTCATCTCCAGCTACGCATTGACTTTCCTGCGCAAGGCGGTCATCCTACTCCACGTTCAGCACGGCGTTGAGTTCCCTAACACAGGTTCTCACGACGGAAATGCGTCGGAGCTGGACCGTCTGACCAATCTCCTTCACCTGCCATCCGTTGACGAAATCTTTGCATCGATCAACCCGGCTCGGGAGAGTGGTAAGCCGTTCGATGCCATGATCTCCGGATGGATCTTCCACTGGAATGCGACTCGGTCGGGCGTCCGGATGGGCGACCTTAAGCTGTGGCCCAGCCTTCCTCACCCGGCCATTTTCGAGCTGGTCGGACTCCCCAAGTACTACGACAGTTTGATCGAAGAGGCCAACCGGCGCCGGTGCCCCAAGTCGAAGAAGGAGCTGAGTGATCCCAGCATCTGTCTCTTCTGTGGGGATATCTTCTGCTCGCAGGCAGTATGCTGCATGGAGAACAAGCTGGGCGGATGCAACCAGCACGTTCAAAAGTAAGTCCATTTCCACCCCCTTTCTGAAGTATCTGGAGAACTCTTCTAACAGCAAGTAGATGTGGCAAGAACATCGGTTTGTTCATCAACATTCGCAAGTGCACTGTGCTCTACTTGCACAACCGCAATGGATCGTGGCATTACGCACCGTACCTTGACCGACACGGCGAGGTCGACCCGGGTCTCCGGCGCAACCGGCAGCTGATCCTTAACCAGAAGCGCTACGACCGACTGCTTCGGGACGTGTGGTTGTCACACAGCATCCCAGCCACCATCAGCCGGAAGCTAGAAGCGGACATCAACAACGGCGGGTGGGAGACGATCTAGAGAGGGGGCCTGAGGAGTTATCGTGTTCCGTGTTCAGCATTGGTGTGTTGTGTTATGCTGTGTTGTATCCTGACTTGGCTTGATGACCGGTGCCAAAAGCTCCTGATGACTTTGCATGCATTTGATCGGATTGTTTATTCTTGAAGATAATTTACATATATGTATCTACGATGCAGCGGTGTTTTGTCTGGACGATGGTGGTTGATACTATATATTCTATGCCTTGTGCTTGATCTTGATGTGGATCAGTCAGTTGATGCTGTCTGTAGTAATGGTTTGGCAGTGAATTATCATCTATCTGAATCGTGATTTTATCTTGGTCATTGAACTAGGCATTGATCTACATGTAGACCTCGATCTGAAACAAGGTCGGCCGTGTGTGACTCACAGGGAGCTTTGGTGTCGTGGGGATAACTTTAGCCCTGGTACTAACCCCCATACTGTCATTGATGATCTGCTGAGACAATTAAGCTTTCGCTACAGCCATAGCTTATACACAGTAAGATTGCGACGGGGAAATTGCGTTAATAAAGACGATTTCCATCCATCTTGAGACATAGTAGATAGTTCATAATGGGCTACGACTTCATAGCTCCAATGTCTCTATTGCATAATCATTCCCTGTAAACACTAGACAATAGCCAGCTAGCGAACAACGACACATAGTGATTAGCACGGTGGAATCCAATCAGCGAATCGGGGTGAAGCCAATTAACATTGCGCATCCACATCTATCACTAGTATGATCGTCACCCTCCATGACTTCACACGGTTGCTGCAAAGGTTCACCGGGTTGAAACCTACGCGGGCAAGATCGGAGCAAGTCGCTGGATCCCTCACGGACCACAGAGCTCCAGCTCCACGAAGAAAAGCAGGATTGCAATAATCCCCGCACATCGGAGAGTTATGTGCAGTCCAGCAATTAAGCAATTGGCAGCTGTCATCTCCATTACGTACCGTGACTCTCATCCCCCCCATCCCGTAGTAGTATTTATACCTGCCCCTCCCTCTCCCCCGCTTCTACTTCTTCCCTCCTCTTTTCTTTCTTCCATCATCTCAACAACCATCTACTATCTACTACTTCAATCCACTCAAGTCTTCATCGACTTTCATCACAAGTCATCCTCTCCCATGTTTGTATTCCCTGTATAGACCATACTAACCTCGTCCCAGAAACCTTCCGTGCAATGTAATTCCACCTGCGTTGACCCCCCTCCCCGGGGGTCTCGTCTCGATTCTTCATTACACACGATGGAAGTCATGCAATGTCTTTGGCTGGACTCTCTCAATGATCAGGTATCTCAGGTAAATCTTGGGCGTGGACCGGTGTTCGTTCCTATCCAGTGGCAGACAGCAATGCTGCGCTGCCACTGGCTCTGGGTTCGTTCTGAGATTATACGGTTAAACTTGATCTGGATAATACCAGCGAAAGGATCATGCCTTCCCTCGTATCCCCCCGTTTGATGGAATGGCTAACAATTTCCAGTCCACACACTTTAAAGCAACATGTCTCCTCCCGCTGCTATCTTCGAGCCCACCGTGGTCCCCACTGGCATCAAGTCCAACGTGGTGGTCCCGGAGGCTGCTCCCGTCACTGGCTCTTCCCAGACCCAGCTGCTTGACCACTTCGCTGGCAAGTGGGACAACTTCAAGTTCGCTCCCATCCGTGAGAGCCAGGTCTCGCGTGCTATGACCAGACGCTACTTCCAGGATCTGGACAAGTACGCTGAGAGTGACATTGTCATTGTGGGTGCTGGTTCCTGCGGTTTGAGCACCGCGTATGTTCTGGCCAAGGCCCGTCCGGACTTGAAGATTGCCATTGTCGAGGCCAATGTCTCTCCTGGTTCGTTCTTCAACAACCCCCCCACCACCCACCTACTCATCCATCGTTTCCAACATACTGACTCATCCCAGGTGGTGGTGCCTGGCTCGGTGGCCAGCTCTTCTCCGCCATGGTCATGCGTCGTCCCGCCGAGGTCTTCCTGAACGAGCTGGGCGTGCCCTACGAGGAAGACCTTGCGAACCCCAACTACGTCGTGGTGAAGCACGCCTCGCTGTTCACCTCGACCCTGTTGTCCAAGGTTCTCTCCTTCCCCAACGTCAAGCTCTTCAACGCCACCAGCGTGGAAGACCTGATCACCCGCCCCGCTGCCAGCGGCGACCCCAAGGATGTCCGCATTGCCGGTGTGGTCACCAACTGGACCCTGGTCACTCTTCACCACGACGACCACTCCTGCATGGACCCCAACACCATCAACGCCCCCGTGATCATCAGTACCACGGGCCACGACGGTCCCTTCGGTGCCTTCTCAGCCAAGAGACTCGTCTCCATGAACAGTGTCGACAAGCTGGGCGGTATGCGCGGCCTCGACATGAACTCGGCCGAGGACGCCATCGTCAAGAACACCCGTGAAGTCACCAAGGGTCTGATCATCGGTGGTATGGAGCTGTCGGAGATCGATGGCTTCAACCGCATGGGTCCTACCTTTGGTGCTATGGTCCTGAGTGGTGTCAAGGCTGCCGAGGAGGCGCTGCAGATCTTTGACGAGCGTAAGCGCGAGTGCGCTGAGTAAATGTCTCAGTAAACTTCATGGAGTGTGAGAGATCACATGGAATTTGTTTTTTCTTCACTCGTTATGTGGAAGATTCTGCACGTGGTGTGACTAAATTACAACACACGAGGATGATGATGATGTCGCTGGCTTGTTAATGACACTCTTTATGATCAATATGACTATTGCTTGTCTATCATTATTTTATATGAATTTGTAGGGTAGTAGACCTACGTAGATAGACATCGGTCTGGATACTTGTATGGCGCTAAGCCAGTACCCCCGGCACATGAATGCATGCATACATGCATAAGATGCACAACTTGAACAAAGAATGCATAGACCCAACTACCTACCTACTCATACTGTCATCCAAGCATATACACCATCTCATTCATTCCTTTCCAAATTTACATACTATACTATACATATACACAAAAACTCACTATACCCAATGTAGCCCAATTTTCCAAAAAGCACGCACCTACTCCACCTTCTCCCCTTTTCCTCCAGCCGCCTCAGCAATCATCTTCGCATTCCTCACCTCCCACTCAAACTCCTTCAATGCGCGCAACTCACTGGACATAAACAGCCCGCCAATCAACCCATCCAAGATTCCCGCTCCAAAACTCAATGTGCTCATCAGAACCAAAATGAATGCTACGTATGGTAGGTGGTCGCCTGTCCACCACACTCCAATGAAGCAGCCAATGGATATTATCACCGAGGCTAGGAAATGCGCTACGCGCCACCGGCGCTGTGATCGCTCACGGCGGACGTACGTGTGGATCATGTCGATGATGCGGTCGTAGGTATCGGGTGTGAGGGCGGCGTTGGGGGCTGAAGAATGGTGGGTAATACTGGTGTCGTTGGCGGCTTTCTCTGATGGGATGCGGGTGATAACTGCCTCGACGGCGAAGTGGTCGCTCAGGGAGCAGCGGAGGGTGGGGTGTCGCTCTGTCATTGAGAGTCGGGTCGATTCGACGGACCAGCGCGGTGCCGGGTATAACGGGGGGTAGTTGCCGTCTCCGACGAAGATGTAATCGAGGCGTTTGCCTTTGGGACATGGGGCATCTTTGTCGACGACGATGTCTTGGCCTTTCTCGAGGCGCTTCTGGTCTTCTTTGGACCACCGCCAGGTATTGAACTTTCCATCGCAGGTGGCGCCGTTCTCCGTGAGGTTGTATTCCGCTGAAGGTATGGGCTTGCCCCGTTTCTGCTCGACGGGGTCAATGGCCGCGCCGACCGACGAATCCGGATGCAGGACCTGCCATGCATCTCGGACGGGGCTATGTGCCTGGATCAATTGATGCGCGAACGATGACGGTAGCATGTTGAAGTCGCCCAGACCGATGACTAGATGTCCGCGCTCCGCAGCCCCGCGCATAAGCTTCGCGATTTCCCACGCCTGTGCCGTCCGATGACAGATATACGAATCATTGGGTTCTCGCTCGTAGGGGGCGTGTAGATGCGTGCAGAACACCTCCGCGACGTCTTGGACTCCGGGTCCGAAGCGGACGCGCGCACATGCCACGCCTTTCCCGACGTACCAGTCGCCGCGGAAGAAGGCCGTGGGACGCCCGTTGAGCGGGTATGCGAACATGCTACTTTCTTCGATGGGCCATTTGGAGAGGATGGCGAGACCGGCGCCCCAGATACCGCCGAAGTAGAACTTGCCGTAGGGAAGGATGTGACGGGTTTGCTGACGGATGGATTCGTAGTCTTCTTGTGTCCAGCATTCTTGAAGACCGACAATTTCGGGCGGCGGAGAGGCAATTGCGAGCTGGCGGCCAATTTCAGCGAGGCGGGCGTTTCGGTGTTTGGCAATGTATTTGAGACCCCAGCAGTTTAAGGTGAAGATGCGGATGTGGGTGGGGGTGGAGGGGGAGGAAGAGGGGGGTTCGGAGGTGGCAGACATTGTGGGATGATGTAGTGTTGTCGAATTAGAGGAGCATATCGGAGATTATAGTAAGAATAATAGGAGTTAATATATGGGTAATAGAAAGAAGAAAGGAAGATGATTTTGATGGTTAAGGGGGATATAGATGAGGTGGAGATGAAGCCAAAGTAACGAAAAACGATGAAATCATGGTGCTCACCGCCTTGAGGCACATTCTGGGGAAAGGGGCTTACCGCCTTCCCAAAAACGCCTGATTGTCACGAGGGATGAAAGTCGCGGCGATGAAAGAAATCATCGCGATCGCTGCTTTTCTGCTTTTTCTCCCTCCCTCTCCCTATTTTCCCACAATTCTCTCGCGCCGTTTTTCTGCCTTCTCATGGATGGCTCCATGCATCGCTCTAAGCGACGTCGCCTTGATACCACTCCCAAGCCCCAGAATGGCTTCATCCATTCGCCCGTAGAATCCTCGTCCGACGAGCTGGCCGCGGGCTCCGACCACGACGAGGCCGAACGCCGCCGCGCCAGTTGGTCCATCCAGAAGGCATATCCCCCACAGCGCCCATATCGCCGCTCGCGCAGCTTCAGTGGCTCCGAGAGCCCCGACGAGCTGGCAGTCGACGCGAAGGAGTACTGGTCGGCGAGGAATCGCGGTCGCAGTCCGTCCTCGCCCTCCGAGCCAAGCGCGGAGCCGTCCTCGGAGCGATATCTCGACCACGACCACGACGAGGCGGAAAGGGAGGAGGAAGACGAGGCTCCCGAGCCTAGACTCGACCCTGAAATTGATCCAGAGCAGGAAGACGGCGGCGCCGAGGGCGATGTCGAAGAGACCGCAACCGCCGCCGACGGTGATGTAGCTGTTGATCAGTCGTTTGGCGAACGGTCGCCCACCCCGGTGCCGCAACCACCACCTCCGCCGCCCAAACCGGACAAGGTGACTTATCACCAGAAGTATTTACTACGGGGTCATATTCGAGGAGTCTCGGCAGTACGGTTCTCGCCGGACTCTTCGATGATTGCTAGCGGAGGTGGGTTTTTATTCTGCTCTCCTTTTTCCTCAATTCTCCTTTGTATAGATTGGGTCGCTGACAGTGTTACTAGGTGCGGACGGGGCTGTTAAGGTATGGGATACAGTGACGGGTCGGTTGATCCATACCTTCGAAGGTCATCTGGCAGGCATCTCGACCATCTCGTGGAGTCCGGACGGGGCGACAATTGCGTCGGGATCAGACGACAAGACGATTCGCCTGTGGAATGTATTGACGGTGGGTTTACGTTGCAAATAACTTTTTGGTAATATTCTCGGGAACTAATACATTGCAACAGGGCAAGGCGCATCCGATCCCCTTCGTCGGCCACCACAACTACGTCTACCAGATTGCATTCTCGCCCAAAGGCAACATGCTCGTGAGCGGATCCTACGATGAAGCGGTATTCCTATGGGATGTGCGATCAGCACGAGTGATGCGGTCGCTGCCCGCACACTCCGACCCGGTCGGAGGAATCGATGTCGTCTGGGACGGCACCCTTATTGCCTCGTGCGCGACGGACGGACTGATTCGAATCTGGGATACCGCGACGGGCCAGTGTCTGCGGACGCTGGTGCACGAAGACAACCCGCCCGTGACGGCGGTCAAGTTCTCCCCGAACGGCAAGTACGTGTTGGCGTGGACGCTGGACGACTGCGTGCGACTGTGGGACTACGTCGAGGGGCGGTGCATCAAGACGTACCAGGGCCATGGTAATAAAAAATACAGTCTGCAGGGCGGATTCGGTGTATATGGGGAACGGGGCGGACCGCGGTATGCGTTCGTCGTTAGCGGCAGCGAGGACGGAGCTGTGCTGTGCTGGGACGTGGTCAGCAAGCAAGTGCTGCAGCGTCTGGAGGGCCATAATGGGGTGGTGCTGGGAGTGGACACATGCACGCTGGAGGAGTCGCGGCTGATGGTGAGCTGCGGGTTAGACGGGACCGTGCGGGTATGGGAGGAAGCGAATGCAGGAGCAGAAGCAGAAGCAGCAGATACCACGAACACCTCCACCGCCAACACTCCTCCCCAGATAAATGGCGACGGAGTGAATGGAGACACGGACCAACAATTGAATGGGGACATGGAAGTCGAGAAACCAAACGGTCTACCAGAAGCAAACCATGACCACAACCTCGAACAACCGAACGGACACAAAGATGACCCGGAACCGGAACCGGAAGACACCGAAATGGGCGAAGCCACAGGCCCAGACGGGTAACACCAATGTACATTATAACCAGGAAACAAAAGAAAATTAAAAGAGAACAAAAAAGGCTGGCTGGCTGGATGGGTGGATGGACGGACGGACCGGCGTTCAGGAATGTATAATAGACACGAGGGATGATGAGATACAGTACTCGATACATTATCAACTAACCACAACCGATTATTATAATATGAATTGAGTGGATGTCCACATACACAGAGACATCCACTGATACTTATCCACTTATCCACCTGTCATGACACGAATTCACGTACACTTGGATGCAGAGATGGCGCAACTGTTCTGACTCTTCCGTGGTTGTTGCGGTGCAGAAGCGCTACTTATATTAGGATCATATCTCCGGTATTGGCACTAATGGTAGTTTAGTTTGTTACTCCGGCACCTCTTCCATTGTATCCGTCATCGTGACTGCCAAACACCACTACACTCGATTAAAGCTCGCCCCCCAAACTTTCTGGAAATAATTGTTCATGTTGTTTTCTTCTCCATTTCTTGGCATCGTTGAATTATCCATAGATTTCGGCGCCGTGTTATACCTCCACGACCTCGGGGTCGACTATTTGCTCGGCCCTCGGCCCAGGAGGCACTTAACGGATTTGTCGTCTGAGACTCAACAAAGATCGCTAATCAACATCAACCGTAATATATGACAATATCCCCGCACAGAAACAACTACATCTCCTCGTTATATGGATCTATCTCAACCATTCTATAGCCTAACTACTCCAAAAGAAGCACCATGGCTCGACTACCCTATCCAGAGTCGCCTAAACAGCATGCCAAATCGCATCCTACTCTCAACATCATGAAACTTCTATCCTACAGCACAGCAACTGTTGATCACTGGGCAGGGCTAGGAAACGCCCAATTCAAGCACTTATCGCTCTCTGCTAGAGACCGTGAACTGGTGATTATGTTGACAACGTCAAAGTTCAACTCAACCTACGAATGGACCCATCATCTTCCCGTATCCTTGAAGGCTGGTGTGACCAAACAGCAGCAAGCGGCGCTCAAAGCGTCCGCGAAGGAAAAGAATTACTTCATCGACAGGAAACTTGACAATGGGGCGGCGGGATTCAGCGACAAAGATCTTATCCTGCTCAGCTTCGTGGAAACGATTGTCCAGCAGCCTGAAGTTAGTGATGAGCTGTGGAAGAGTGTTAAAGGTCAATTCTCTGATAGAGAAATTGTGGAGATTATTACCCTTCAGGTTAGTAACTTCCTAATCCTTCTGTTGTATGTTGTGGATGAGAACTTAAACTTCTGTTATAGGGATTTTATTACTCGTTTTCACGCTTGACTACTGTTCTGCAGTGCGATTTTGATGATTGGGCCAAGTCTAAACTTTAATCTTTTTCTTTTGTGAATGGAGTGATGGAATATGGGTCGATGGGAACTATCTTATTATGACATTTACCCTACTCGAGAAGCTCCTATCCTAGCTCCTTATCCACTCCTGACATTGTGCCTGATAGCGGCTTCTCAATTGTTCATTTAGTTCCCAAACAGGCGATAAAGCTTCTAAATGGCGCCAGAAAACGGAGACTTGTATATATGATGTTGCTCATTTACATGGAAAGATATACAATTACTACAACATCAAGAAGAAAGCAATTGTCGTTCATAATGAGTCCAGCATGATTCTTTCCAGATACAGACTGAGAAATAAATCGTCTGCAGTATGTCTACGATCAATACTATAGCCATCTCGATGGCATTGTAGGTTAGCCCGGACGGAGGGCTGCGAATTAGACAGATTACTCGAAGAGGGATACCAATAATTTCCCAGTACAGATTCCCGATAAAACAATTAAAAGTCATCCAGATTGCGACATTGAATTATTGTCAAGGGCAGGGTGAGTCGTTTCCTCGAGGCAGAGGATGCCGCAGATTCATTGTTCTTGATGAAACATTACATACTAACCTTCGATCGAAAGAAATATGTCAAGTCGGTAAGCTGTACAGCATTATTCCTTTTGATTTACTTCCTAACCTATTTTAAATGTTTTTTATCCTTCCTACTCTGCATCAACATGACCTATATCACGTGAATGAATCATAGCTAACTAATCCAGCGGGCATACCCAACCAAACCTACTAGTCAGTCAGTCATTCAGCCAGTCAAGTCCTACAGTACTGCACGGATCAGAAATAATCCAACAATCCAACAACTGCGCCATTTTCTTTCCGCAACCTATTCAACACTATTACCCTCGAAACTACTTACTACTTTATCTTCGATCCCCCTCGTCTAACACCCCCAAGCAGGGAACAACGAAAAAAGTAACTCACTAACTGACCGTTGTTACACAAGCAGCCAAGCAGCCAAGCCCACGCAACAAAAAATCCAGACTCTCGGGACATACTATCACAATAAATCACACCAAGAAAACCAATTTCCCGAGCCATTGGAACCAATCCGACCCCACAACCACTAATTGATTAACTAACTACTTATCTCACAATCAATCAATCAATTACTTAAATTGAATCGCATCACAAGGGGAGAAAAAAAAAGAAGAAGAAAGGAAACTAACGCAGCCAAGCGAGCCTAGACCAAACCCAACCTGGTAAAACCCCATGATAATCAACATGAACAAAACCAGATGAGATCAAAAGCCGGAAACCCAAAAATAGCCTTCCAGCCAATGAAGATTCACCACGGGGTGTAATGTCCATGGATGTGTAGAAGTCAACGGGGAAAGGAGGGCGCAAGGACCAATGTTGCTGCTTTCTGGGTCGGGGGAGCCGTGGAACGGGGGATGGTTAGTGTTGTTTAGGGGGATGTATGTGGATTTTTAATTTGGAGTTTCGGTCGGGGTTGTGAATGTGATTATGATTTAATTTGTTACAAAATTTGTGGAAAAGTTGTTATTTGGGTTTTAATTTTATTTGACTTCAATTGGAATTGTATTGTATTGAAGTAAAAGTGGGTGGTAAAATGGGATGCTCATCTCTTTCTTTTTTTTCAAGGATGGCATAAGAATGGTAGAATAAAAACAATCAAAAGGTATCACGGGATAAGAGGCAAGGTAAAGCAGATCTAAATGGAATCAAGGTAGTTGTAGTTGTCTATGCAACGTAGACCTTTCCACTGGAGCTCAACTCTTCCCCGCTGAGCAGATAGCCGTCTGCACACATGTAATACGCATACCGTCCCACGCCACTCTGGCTATCCAACCACGGCAAAACTTCGTCGAGGAAGTCCGCCGCTGAAGTCTGATCGCCGTCAGACGATTCACCGCTGGTGAGGGCAAACTCCGTCACCCAGGTCTCGTCCAGTCCGTTGTCGTCCGCCACCTGCATGGCCTCCTGCACGAAGGACTTGAACTCATCGGCCGTGGTGCCGTACCAGTGGACTGCCAGCACTGACATGTCGCACTCGCTGCATTCGGACAGGAAGGACTTCATCCAGCTGAGACCCTCGCCTTCGGTGGTGCTGCTGGTGACGGCAGGGGTAACGAGCTTAGCCTTGCCAGAGTAAGGAGTGATGTACTCCTTGTAGGAGCTGGCGGCTTCAGAAGCAGTCATCGAGGATTGGGAGGAGGCGTCGGGCTCGTTGAATCCCATGATGTAATTGCTACCGCTGTCAAGAGCAGTCTCGATGGCGGTCAACCAACCTCCAAACATCTTGCTGCCCCACAGCATGGGCACGTATTCGACGTTGCTGGGAAGGCTGCCGTCGGCGTACATGTTCCAGTCATAGGCCCAGGAGACAGTGCCGTTGCCGGAGGAGCCGGAGGTCAGCGTGTGGACGTTGGAGGCAGAGGTGTAGGCAGCGCCACGCTTGGAGGAAGAGCCGCGCTTGGAGGCGACGTGGGTGGAGCGGTGCTTGTGGCTGCCATGGCCGTGGCCGCCATGAGGGATGGCCAGAACGGCGGTGGCCAGGGTGGTGGCGGTCAGAAGAGACTTGAAGGAGACCATGGTGTATATGTTCTTCGGGGTTTGTTCGGTTTTGTTCGGAGAGAAGTGATGTGTATATATAACTTTTGAGTATGAGAATACCGGTTCTCTCAAAGCGCTCTTGCAAAGAGTGGCTGCTAGACTACTAGGAGTCAGGCAATATGTTCAAAGAATGAAGGAATGGCTTGACCGTGCACGGCACAGGTGCAAAGAAGGAAAGGCTGGGGAGGTGAGAGAGGAAGATCTAGGTGAGGAAAAGAGTTTCGAGTAGGAGACAGGGAGGGGAAAGAGGGCGGTTATATAGACGCCCAACAACGGGCAGTGGCAGTTGCAGGACAACTTAGGGCTGGGTGCTTTTTCTAGGCGCCCATTCGGTTCCGACCAATCAGGTCTCCACAGGGAGGAAGGTTTTTTGCTCTTTGCATGAGTAAAGTCCGACTAGTCACTAGTCGTTGCTTTTTCCATTGTTCGACGACCCCCTCTGATTGCCTGCGTCGGAGCGTTCCTGACCCCCTGCATCCTCACCACGGCCGACCCATGGAACGTCATCGGGCGGGTACCGTGTGTCGCTCAGGGACAGTGGGACACAGAAATATTGACGCCCATTATTCAGCCCGTGTGCCTGGCTGTTGGCAGCGACTGGACAGCAAGCGTCCGGGGGGAACCTTGCGGTGGTTGTTCCTGCAGTGGTGCGGATACCTGCAGCTGATCGGTCCAGTGGATGTATCCGACTTATTCCCCCTACTTTGATGGAGGTGTATGTCTACCCAACAGCATCATTTATCTTGTACTTTTGTGCAGCTTTTCTCTCGACAGAATTACTCTCAGCAATCCGGTTCTGTGCTGGGTCATGTTGTCCAACCGTCTGGCAGCGGCCAGACCGCGCCTTTAGGGCAGCACTAGTTTAGTGGCAGTTTAGTTCACCATCTGGCCGGGATGAACGCCCACTGCGCGCCCCCCACTGCAGTCCAGACTCGAAGGCATTCCCCTCGTCTGGGCGCCATGCCTTGTTCCCCTCAAGTAATGCCGATAATTTCTGTGCCCTAAGAACCACACCGCAACCATAGTTGACCTGTCGTCAAGTGTACCATTCTGCAGAAAAGATGCAGAAACCGTACACGAGCTACATCAAAGGGAGGTTCTACTGCTTGGCAAATTAGCATCTACCCCCCCCTTCGAAGGGATTCCCTTTCCTTCTACCCAGCCCTTTCTCGGGGGTGGGATATTTTTGTCCCGTCTGACGATTGGGAGTTGCGTGGCGTCAAAGCCACCATTATCACTGTCGGGCGGAGAAAGGGCTGGTAGGCAGCGACCTCCGCCGTGTGCCGGGTCTTCTATTCGCTGGATTGTGTTTGTTTCATCAGGGCAATGGCGTCAGGCACGGAATAAGTAAAGAATCGACTGATTCGCCGACTTTGGGGGGATGAAGTCGATATACCATTGGCTCCAGATGTAAGCATCACTAGTCAGCTAATAGTGTTGATGCTTGACGGCCGCGATCCATCCTGGAGGGCCCCTCACTGGCTGATGGGGATGGTGATGCGTCCCGGCCGTGGAGTGTCTCAGCAAGGAACTAATGACGGTGGCGCAACGGCATCAGACTCCACCGATCGATCAGGTTGATAGTACGATGGTCATGGGCTGAACATTGAAAGGACTTAGAATTTAGGAGTCGACTGGTTGTTGTGTTGAAAATGGGTGCAGGTGAGAATGCGACTGTGACTGGCTCAGGCTGTTGCGGAAATGAAGAAGATCAGTCACATGAAACCAGGAACAGCAAAAGCAAAGTGTGGGAAGAGGAGGGGGAGAATGAACGATCATTGCAGACAAAGAGTGGACTCGAATTCGAGTCTGACTGTCAGTCATTATTGATCAGATCACAGCATACCGGCAGTCTCCACCTGCGATCGAAAGAAAAGCCAACAATGATTGTTTCTCTCTGGATTACTCTGCGATTACATCTGCTGCAAAGGCAAACAATGCAACACATCAGCTGACAAAAATACTACTTCCTTTTTTGCAGTTCAATATTGAAAAGTCATAATACTTGAAATATTCTAAATACCATACGGTGCAATACTCACTGCACTGTTCCAGTCAATCCTTCTCTCTTCCCCTCCCGATCGACAAATCTGCCCCCAACCGAGAAAATCAAGCAGAACACATGGCACTACCAATTCCATCCGACGAACTACACTATAATCATAGCCAAACTTAATCGCATTCTCATCTACCACTGATCTGAAGCATCGCCCTCCCTCCACCGCGATTCTCAAACGAACTCAACTCCCCGTCACCGCCGATCCACCTGCGTTTCAGATTCCCTCCGCTGCACCCAATGACAACCGGCATTTGGCTGCCTGCTCACCGACTGCCAGGTACCCCCGCCCGGATAGACAGGAACAAGCAACTCACATCCCGGCATACCACGTACCTTGCAGTGGATCAGTTCGTCACTGCTCGCTATACGTCGGAAATTTCTGCCTACGCAGTACGCACATGCCAGCGCCGTTGCGACGCAATGCAACGTGGTTGTGGATATGGGCCGGGGACATATCGGAATTCCGCTCCACACCGATAGAATCAAAGTACACAAAGTACTCTAGGCAATAGCAGGTCGACATATCACCGGATCTCGACGGAAATCCTGCAGCTCGTTGAATTGATAACCCCTTGCCAAACATGTTCATCCTGGTTCGAGAGGGGTCACAAGGTAAGGAATTAGTGCCAGTCGCTTCATGCCCATAAGTTAGGCATTATCGAGGACCAATCTCGAGGCTATTGGGACACTTTGTAAGGCATCCACTCACTTGCAAACTTGTCGGATCCTATTGCGATACCATGGTAGAGCATTCATGTGATGTGAACCACTACACAGCTCGCACGGTCTGTTGTTGATACAATTAGGGGGATGTTTAGTCCCAGTGATCTGTAAAGGCAGTCAACTCCGCATGCGTGGCGTCCATCTACTCATCGCTGGAGTAATAAGTATTTCCAGTCTGAATAGTTCAGGTCAGACTGCTTGCCTGAGGTGTCGTTCAAAGCGTGCCATTGGCCTTTGAAGAGCTGTTACACGGCAGCAACGGTCTCTGCACTGGCATACCACGATTATGACTCATACGCAGTCTTGGAGTCAGTTTGTTCAAGTATCTGCACCAGTAAGCTCCACGCTTCCAATCTCGTGCATATCTGGTTCGAATCGAAACCTCACTCAATGGATGTGGTGCAGTCTCGGGAGTTATTCGCGGCCTCCGAGAAAAGTCTCCTCGCATCACTAGAATCTCCGACTCACTCCGTCACTAGCCTGTTCTATCAATTAGGCACCGACGCATAGTAAAATTGCATGATGTGTTGACGTCTGGACACACACCTTGACGAATTCGGTATGGGGAACAAGCCCAACACTGTCTGGGTCCAGAGCCGTTAGACCCAGTGACCGTACTTAACGGATAATCTTCGAAAAGTCTAGACGCCAGTCGAGTAGTCAAGAAAGCCTAGACATGATGGTCCAAACGTGTGGACCATATGAAGCCGACATATTGGACAGAACGGTAATGGGTCAGATAGGGGCTGTATTCCTGCTAGTGCTCGAAGTAGCAAGATGTTCGCAGAGCAGAGATCCCAAGAACATCATCACCTTTGCTAACTGGGGATGGGCTGTCTGTCTTGCGTAGTAATGGACACAATATGAGCTATTCTGATCATATGGGTCAATCGATACCATGAGTAGCTATACAGCCCCTTGATGCCTTGAAGGAATAGGCACAGATGCATAGCTCCTCCATTACTTGATGTGTCTGCTCTCCAGCACTGAACCTATCGATGCAGACAATCCTCTCTTTTCTCGACCGCAGTGAAATCTTCGATCTTGTCAATGATGTGTTCTTTGTTACAGAGGCTATTGTCGATAAGAGCTAATGTCTATGCAGTCCCGGCCTTTGATTACTATGTATAGGCCACATAGAGAGACCAATCGGCCATTCTTTCCTGAATGAAGAGCGTAGAGTACAGCGCCAATTGTCTAGAACGGCAGGCCTATTGCTGACCAAGGAAGGAGCACTTCTCGCAGCACCCCAATCTTCTTGAACGTTGTGTGTAGCTTACGTATGTCGACAATAATACTACCATGTTGAAGACAGCCTTTTCTTTCCGTCCTTCAAAATCCCATTTTACATCACACAATGTCTGGTGTCGGACTAGATCCCTTCAGTGATGCCACTCCAGATTAGTCAGACGAAGAAACCGGGAGACATGCCAAAGCCGACGTAAGTCAACAGTCTTGTGGCAGGTTTCTTTCCCTAATAGTTGCATAGTCTGGTTGACTCTCAGTGAGGCTGTTTCATTGTCACTTCTGAATATCGGAGGCAGCTAGTACTTGCGTCCTCTCAAAGCATGTCGAGCTGCAGTGTCGTACCGAACTGATAAGATTGTTATATTGCAGTGGTAACAACCACCAACGCCTGAGTTCGCCATAACCATGATGGCGGTTGGCAACAGCATATCAGCTTCAACAGGGTAAGGTCGGTGTTAGGGTGTGCGTCACAAGCGGGGAATGATGTGTGTCGCCAAAAATACCCCATTATCTCCTCAAAGAGAGCGGAAAAGGGTAAATTGAAGCAATATTCTGCGATGCAATGAAGTATGCCTGCGAACGCAGCATCTTGCATTTCCAATAGAGAACCCAAGTCTTGTGGACTTGATTCCTGAGGCCACTGACAAATGTGAGCCTTGAGGCAGTCCGCACTAACTCGTTCTGGCATCTATCCACCGCATAAGGCCGTATTACTCAGCACCCCAGCACAGTAATCTTATGTAACCGGCTAACCGAAGGGGGCAGCGGATAGAAGCCCGGTGGGGCGCCACCGCACAAACGCGTGACCTCGCAGCGAAACAGCGAAAATTCCACACCCATCGACCTTTGCTCGCAACCCCGACAAACGCCATCGACAGAATCCCTCCTTGTTGTATCTGAAGGTCAGATTTAATCGCCAAGATGGGTAAGGTATGTTCAACTGAGATAATTCCCTTCGCTGAAAATGATGATTTTGATAAAATGATGGAAATATAAACTAACATGCCTTTGATTCCAGGTTCACGGATCGGTAAGCCTCGCCTCCTCGTCCATCGACGATATCCCAACACCACAAGACATCATCCATCTAACATAACTTCGCAAATCAATAGCTCGCTCGTGCCGGTAAGGTCAAGGCCGCCACCCCCAAGGTCGAGAAGCAGGAGAAGCCCAAGAGCCCCAAGGGCCGCGCCCGCAAGAGACTCGTCTACACTCGCCGTTTCGTCAACGTTACCCTGACCGGTGGCAAGCGCAAGGTATGAATGAACCAAGCCGACCTGACACAGATTCAAAATTCGACAGAGCGCGAAGAAGAGAGTCTGGAATAGAGGTTGAGTACAGTACGGCTTACACATATCTTTTTCTACTATCTACAGATGAACGCCAACCCCACCCAGTAAACGGCCAAATCTTCGATGAACAACCGCAAAACGACGAACGATTCCCCGGGTTTCATATTGGCGTGATGGGAAATTGAGGGGCTGAGCAAAACCATGTGATGCGTATCTCATCACAAAAGGCGCTTGGAAAGAGGGAGGGAGGAGGCCATCCCTTCGCTTTTTTCTCTTTTCAAGCGCAGGGGGCCCGTTTAGTGATGTTTTTTTAAAGCTATTTATCGACTCACCTTTTGTGTGTGGAAACGGGTTTTCAAATGGAATGACCTTCCCAGATGATTGTTTCATGTTCTTCGAGTTTATCGGATTTTGTTTGGGATGAATACCATCGCTGTTCAGTCTCTCAATCATTCTTTTTCTCTGACCTCTGGCTGCGGATGCGCTGGACGTGTCCGCCTGTAGACGGGGGGCGAGAGTGCTGGGGGTATCCGTCACGGAATGAGTCACAGTGGCGAGGCTGACAGGCTCGCACTGATGACTTGGAATGCGCAGGCCAGCACTTGAAAGGCCGAGTCTGAGCGTCTCCTTCGTTTCAGAGGACGCCCAGGGATGACGTGAGATAAGCTCTCGTATCCTCCCACTCAGCTCTATTGTAGTCCTACGAAGAGGAGAACTGCAGCACTGTAGATCCAAAGATTTCCCTTGTATTTCGTAGTAACAGTTCAAAATACCTTAAGCTATCAAATACCGATTTATCTGTCCTACGCAACTCAAACTACGGCATAACTATATCCAACTCACATTTTACCCCTCCAAGCTACCCCTCTATATTCCGTCGATACTGCTCAAAAGCTCAAACTAACAAATACTCACCCCAACCCTGACCCCATACTCCTTTACCCAATTCTTCCTCTTCCCAACCTTCTCAACCTTCTCCGTCCTCTCTCGCAACACATCCTCTAGCACAGCAGTAACACCCTCATTCCTCTGCACATTCACCCTCAACAAATCACACCTCTCCCCCTTCTTCACGATCTCCTCCCATCCTGTCTCAATCCGGATTCGCCACTGCCCTTCCACCACTCTCCCAGCGGGATACACATCCCCGACCACAACAGCTACTCTCCCCAGATACTGGGCCCACCAGACCTCCTGCGCCGTGAGACACCGACTCAGTTGCTTGTGGTACGCCTGGTCCATGGGGGCGAGGTCCCCGGTCCAGCGCTCACAGAGCACGAGGGCAATGAGGGCTCGTTCGACGTGGGAGAGACAGTTCGTGGAGGAGAGGAGACCCGTTGTCGTGCTGTGGAGGGCCGCTGCGGAGCGGGATTCGCGGGGGACTTGGGAGTGGGCGTAGAGGAGGTTGGCTATGGAGGCGATTAGGTTCGAGGTGAAGGATGGTGGAGGGTGGATTGAGGCGATGGGTGAGGGTGAGGTGGGTAGTGCGGACTGAAGAAGGTCTTTGATTGCGGTTGCTGAGGGGGATGCGTAGGGTGCCGTTGCTGCGAGGAGGGGGTCCTGGGCTCGCACTTCGCTGGGAAGTCGGTTGAAAAGGAATCCTTCGCGAACGCCGCCTTGACAGAACTGGATGTGAGTAATCTCTGGTAATGCGTCCATGATCACGTTCACGAGAACAGCCACAGCGGGGATCTGGGAGGCGCGGCGCTTTGATACACCGAAGATCTTCTCGTCCGTATCGGAGACAACGTCTAGGACGGAGACTGTGTCGTGGAAGTCCTCTCTCTTGACGCGGAATCCGTTGATGATGGGGATTGGATACGGGTTGACTTTGCTCTGCTTCATCAGGACGTATCCCCAGCCGCGAAACCCGCCGCCGCAGAGATACAGGTCGAATCTGCCTCGACTGCGAGCCATCTGTACCAGCGCATCCGGGACATTCAGCTGCCGATACGCGTCTTGGAAATTCCGGGTCATTTCACTTTTCAGTTCCTTCACAGCATCTTTGCCCTGCTTCTGGGCCTCCTCTAGCCGTTTCGTCAACGCCGCAGCTCCATACGGGAAACTGAACGAGCCCTTCGGACTTGTCGTAACGGTGCCCTCTGTCTCCATCACCCATGTAATCTGTGTGCTTCCGCCACCGAGGTCCATGGCGATGCCTGCCACGGAGGCAGAGCTGCTCGCGATCCCTAATGCCCCGATGCGCCCTTCATCTTCCTTCGAGAGGAGAGCGACTTCCCACCCGGTGCGTTCTTTGATTCGCGCTCTGAATTCCTCGGAATTCGAGGCCGTCCGGGTCGCCTCTGTAGCTAGGACGTAGATGTTCTCCTTGGGGACTTGGAAATCGTCGCAGGTGAGTTGGAATTGGGCCAGTCGGTCGATGACTTGCTCGGTGATGTGGGGTGGGATTGGGCCCCGCGTGGGGCCGGAGAATTGCGCGTCGTAGAGGGAGATGCCGGCTCGGTCTTGGAATAGGATGGGCATGATTCGCGCGGCGTGGGGAGAGATGTCTGTTATGGAGAAGCGGATGCCATTGCTGTTGTTGTTTGTCAGTTTGGTGTTATCGTTATCTGGTTATGTGGTTGTGTGGTAGGGAAAGATAGGTTGTGCGTGGGTTGTATACTCCTCACCTGCCCATGTCCACGATGCCGTAGAGGTTGCAGCTTTCGGTAGATGTGTTCGCCATTTTGGATGTGAGACGCAGTTACTGCGGTTTATATATGTAGTGGAAGGGATTATATGCAACAGATGGTAGAGATAGTAGCCTAATTAAGGCATTTTCTGCTGGTGGGGTGGTAAGCGTGCGCCCAGATTAGCGCTTGTTGTTGAGCGATGCACATGATCGGTGGTAGTAAATTGACTGTTGGCTCACTGAATAGTTTATGGGAGAAAAAGACGACCTTTGCCTTCAAGTGCAGTAGTACTATGCAGACAATCAAGTTGTGGTTCGATAAGTTCAGTGGGGGAAGGTCTGGTTGTGACGTCGATATATTTCCGTGGGATTGGTACTACCCCTCCATCATCACGCTAGTACTTCCCAATTGAGCACAGTACTAAATTTGGATGTAGGAATCGAACAAATACTATCTAGTAAAAATAATTTTTCCTGGTGAGCTCACTATTTTATATTGTCTATTTGTACTTTATATATTGCGGGTAAGAAGGCCAAGTACATATAGTAGTTAGTACCAATCTCCAGAGGAATATCCAGGCCCACATGAACCAGATAATCATGTGTCTACTTCATACAATCCAATGTCCCGCAACGAGCTGCGATTGATCTCACAGTATTTGCCTTCTTCTGCCTCCACTTCATTGAGGTAACAATCCAATCTATAACAAAATTGGTATACTCCTCATTCCTCCGCTGACAATCGTTGCAGGACTTCCTAGCCTATTTCATCCAAACTGGATAATCTCTCAAATGATATAAATCCATTCACCAACTCCTTGCACTCTCATGCGCATCGAGGCGTCGTCACAACAACCTCCTCCACTCGACATCATCCTTAGAAAAGCCCCAAGTTGCCGAAATATATTCGTACCATACGGGATAGTACGCTGCATGTTCCCAATCAAGGATACCAACAACAAGCTGCCCATCTTTCACCATGATTTGAGCTATATTAAGGTCGCAATGCGTAAGGACGTAAGCTGTCTTAGCAAGTTGATCCTTGGTGTTGGAACGAGGATGACAAGGTTCCTGCCATAAGAGCCCCATGCGCGCCAGTGCATGATGTACAGGGATTATACATACCCCTGGCATTACTCTTGCTATCTGGAGCTTTTCCAGCCAAAAACCCTCAGCACGTTTAGACTTTTATCATTAACTGGGCATGAGTTGTGTCGAAGCCATACATCTTGTCGTAGCTGGGCACAATATTTAAGGACTCCAGCAATACATTCTATATATTGGGGTAATAAGACTAAGGTCAGTGATAGAGAGGAATAAGATGAGATTTGGCTAGGCGCAAGTACTGAAAAACATCAACACCTGGCTCACTTCAACAATAATAGCACGTTTCCTTGCATGGGGTGTATGTCATAGTCTGTATTCTATATACCTTGTTCCGAATACATCATCACGTCATCATAAGTCATATCATCATAGCAGCTCCGTCGCACAGAAACACCCAGCAATTATAGCACATATCGGTAATCTGCTCCATAATTCTCCTCTCCAAGAGTAAGATCTCCCTTCGTGGTTGCCTGGGCAGCCCTCTCGGCTGCAGTGCCATACTTCTTGTCCAAACGACGGTTTTCCCAAACAAGCAGTGTCCGTAGAGCCAGTGCTAGGATCACGGTGAAGAACATGAAGGCCGCGCAGATTGACTGGCCTCGAATATAGCGAGGTGCGTCACTCGCTGGGAAGACATTGGTTCCCAAGAAAGGCCCGCATTGGCCGATGATGTTCAATATAACAATACCCATACCCCGCCGAGTATCTGAGCCTTGGTTATCTACATTCAAATGTTAGTCACATAACCAGAGCGAAGTTGGCGATGTACATACTCAAGACCCAGGGGAGAATATTGGCGATCGAAGGGAAGACCCCCACTGCTGCCAGGAACACTCCAAAGTAGCGCACCCCAACGGAGGTGCAGGTCGCAAGCAGCACGTATCCAATCGCACCAACGAGCGACGACAAGGCAATCACCAAGCCTCGCTGCTGGAGCCGATCGGCCAGCCAGGTAGTGGCGATTGTAACGAGGAACGAAGCGAAGTAGGGCGGCGCCGTCAGGCCTTGAGCATTAATCGCAGTGAAGCCCATGTCTTCCAAGATTGTGGGAAGAAAGACGGGCAGCGAGGAGAAGCTCACATTGCAACTGAAGTACATCAACTATACCATCTTATTGTCAGTACACTACTTTCGGTTGGAAGAGCTACTGTAACATACCGCAGTAAGCCAGGCCTTCGCATCCAGCAAGGTCTGCCACAGTTCCTTCCAGTTGATGCCGGTCACCCGCTCGCTTTCACCGCTGCGTCGGAGCGACCGGGCGCGTGCCACCTCTTTCTCTTCTTCGGTCAAGAAACGGGCTGACGCGGGATGATCAGGCAAGTAGAACCACGCTAAGAAGGCTGCCACAAGCGATGGGCTGCCTTCAACCAGAAAAAGCAAGCGCCAGTTGGCGATCTTTGCATGTCCCGAGGTGATACCATATGCAAGAGCGCCTGCAAATGTATTGGCTAGAGGCGCAGCTGACAAGAACAAACCGCAGCGGAGGCCGAGCTCTTGACGACGATAAAAGAAGGAAAGCAGATAGGGTGACCCGGGACCGAATGCTGCTTCGGACATGCCGAGCAGGAAACGCAGAGCCATCATCCCGCCCCAGTTCTGCACTGCGGCTTGGCAGGTCGCAACAATGCCCCTGCATCAGTCAGGAATACCGAGCGAGGGACCTTAATGCTATGGGTCTGTACATACCAAGTCATTACTGTGATAGCTGCCCACCTATGTGGGGGCATTATCTTCCACATCAAAGCCAGAAACTCGAACAGAGTGTACGATATGTAGAAGATAGTCAGGAGCCATGTATAGCGATTCTCCGTGAGATGTAAATCCTCTTCCATTCCCGCAATTTTGGCATTTCTGGCACGATGTTAGGCGACAGGTCACAGCTGGTATGCAAAGGTTGGGAAAAACGTACCCGATATTGCTTCTATCCAGAAGGGAAAGAAGATCTGCACGTACACATCATATTAGATATGCTCCGAGAAAGACCAAAGGTGAAATGTGGCAAGGGCAGGATAAGAGGAAGTCGGATGAGCGGTGAAAGTGAGAGTGCGGGAATGAAAAGAATATTGGGACTTACACAAGAACCCTAGCAGCGTTGGAACCCTCAAGTCCAATTTTCTCAACAAGCGCGCTTCAACTGCGGGATCAATGATGGGTGCGGCCTGAGGGATCTGAGGAAGCGCTGTGTGAAAGTCCTCATCATGAGCGATTTGTTGCTTTTCTGGATCAGGCCCAGGAGCCTCAACAATGGCATCGACTTGGCCCGTAGTGTCACCGGGAGCTTCCCTCTTGCCAAAGAAACCCATGACTCACTAAACGGAAAGGAGAAGCACAGATGCAGAAGTCGGACCGAACCAGGACAGAATGCAGGAGACTGAGGGCGTAAGCAAGATTTATAGCACCAGCGCGATGCAAGAGGGGTGCTTCGCGTGGTCTGTCACCAATAAGACCTGTTTGAATGGGAGCCACGACTACGCGAATGTGTTCTCTCCTCTCCACGCCCCGCAGGTGAGGGATAATGACGTTAAGCAGGGGTGGGAGGGGAGCGGCAGAGAACTACTGGATAGATCAGACGAGACAATTGCCTTTCCAGGGATAATGCCATCGCTTGCTCAAAGCCGAACGGCACTATAGGAGGGCTACACTCCAAGTGCATGAAAAAGCCGAAGGGGAGACGCATGGGCTCGGGTCAATGACACTCTAAAGGACCCAATCATGACGGGTGCGGAGAGTAATCATCACTGCGCAGTGAGTGGCGGGTCAAAGCTTGGGTCCAATCCACCCGAGTTTTGCGAAAAGGCTTGGTTGGGAAGGTCGCAAAGGCATTGGGCGACCAAGAAGACGAAGCGGCTGGATGTTTCAATAAGAGTCGTTGGATGACCCTTGCCGACTATACTGCATGGTTCCCTCGCATGGACATCACGGCAGTTTGTGTGCGAAACACTGCAAGAATGCTGGATCGGTTAGAAGGATGAAGCAGGACATTAGGTTCCCTTGACGATGGGTCAACTCATTGACTCACTCCACGTAGGATGATCTAGTTAGTTAACTAGTCTGGGGGGCGGCTAAAAGCATAAGACCCCAACATTGCGGGGATGGAGACTCGGATGCACGAATTGCACGCTTGGGGAAAGGATTAATGTGGGCTTATCCGACGATCTCTGGCCAGGCGGGATCTCGTCTCAATCGGGAGCTATGGCAGCCTGGTGCTTCAGGCAGGTAATCTGCATGATGGGTCTCTCCCGTCGCCCGCAGGGGCCATGTCGGGAATCGGCCAGGAACCTCAAATTTCCGCGTCGCGTTGGCCTTCATTGCTCTCCGTCCACCAGTCTGCGCTCGATTGTCGCCTGTCGGCCATCTTTATCACCGGATGCGCTTCGAAGTTACCATCCGCTAAATACCCTGCGTGCTAGGCGACCACCTTGATACCCATCTTCCCTAGTCCTTTCACGGTCTCTAATCATCATGGACGACCCAGCGAGCCGTGTTCCCGCGCAGTTGGTAGGTCATCCAGCTGAGACGTGCTGCTGCATAGTTAGAATGTCCGATTGCTAACCAACGACCTTTCCCATCGCTTAATAGCTGCCGCATATGCATCTGGTGTCGCGGCACCGTTATCCCCTTATGCATATGATGCCCACCGACACCGTCGTCGAATACCTCCTCTCCGCGCCCAAGATCGTCCGGGAGGCGCAACCGATGCATTGGACGTTCCTCGATGGCCCGCAGGACGGATCTGTCATGCTCACCTGGCAGCCATTGAACCAGCTGGGAACCAACTTTGCTAGCGACGGTTATGTCTGGGCCGACGTCGAACAAGCGTTCACTTTCGAGGCTCGCGGCTACGTATGCGCATCCTGACCCTCTCTCCTACGTTGACGCGCTGATGGCTGACACGGACTGCTCCAGCTTGTGGAGATGTGGCTGCATCGCAGTGGTTATCACCCACCCAACGAGACCCTGGCTATCCACTGCCGCAGACGTTACCGACTTCTGCCGTCGAAGGTCCCCAACCCGAATGTCCCCCCGCCTGACCCTTCCTTGTGGATTGTTCACTACTCGAGAGGTCCTCCTACCGACCACATCCCCGCGAACCGGATCCCCGTCATGCCTCCAGTCCAGAACATGCTGGCTCAACGGCGTTTCCTCCAGAGCCAAGGCCAACTCGCGCGCAAGGACTTCATGCTACACGATCGCAACAACTGGCCAGCCATCAACTTCCCTCCGCAAATGGCTCCGCAAGGCTTCCCTCAGGTGCCTGGTGCGTACCCGAGTGCCATGGTGGGACGCCAGCAGTTCTACCCTCCACCAGGCCCGGGTGTGCCGCCTCCGGCCGCTGCTACACCTGCCAAGGCTGCGCGCGGGCATCGTGCTTCGTCTGCTGCAGTCAACGCTGCCACAGCCGACTTTGCCCTTGAAGATGAAGACGTCTCGACTGGGGATGCTATGGATTTGCTTACTCCGCGCGAGATCAGCAAGATGAGATACCAGCAACACCACGAGTGGATGGAGGAGATCTTCGCCTCGCCGTACGCTATCAACCAGATCACTCCGGTCTCATTGGGCCTGGGCCGGAAAGGAGAGCTGGAGTCGTTGACGGCGGGATTCTTCGATGCACCCGTTGGACCTGCCAATGGAGAGACGAAGGATGCCAACGCGTCAATTCAAGCCGCAGAGAAGATGGAGCCTGCTAAGGCTGAGGAATTTGCTGACCGTGTCGCTAAGAAGGTCGCTGACATGACAGCTGAAATTGAGAAGTTGAAGAAGCGCCACGCGCGTCGTATGGAGAAGTTTAACCGCACCTCGCTGTTGAAGGACGCAGAACTCCGGCTCCGAGAAGCCGCAACAGACCCTGCAGAGACTGGCACAGAGACATGGAGATTGGAGGGTCGTGTTGTGATGCCTTCCGAAGAAGATGACTCACAGGCGCCTCAATTAGAGAATCCGGCCAAGTACAAGGTTGACGACATCGTACGGGAGGTGGAGAAATCGTGGCAACGACAGATCGTACCGGAGCCCAAGATCTCCTGCGTGCAGAAAGGTGGTCTGCTGGAAAAGATCGAGCCTGAGCAGAAACCCGAACCCCAAGCGGAAGGTGATATTGATATGGAGAACGCCGACAGCCACTTCCTTGACCAACTGGGCTCTCCATCTGCCGCTGGGGCCGTTCCTGCTTCTTCCGCCACCCAAGAAGCAGCAGCACCGACAGCCGCACCCGCCGTTCCTCCCACAGCCAATGTACCTTCTGGTGGCGTACCCATGCCACCGCAGCCACAGCCCACCGCCGACGCTACGCAGCAGGGTACGTCTCTCGATATCGACATGGATATGGGCGACGGACAGGCGACGAACACGGCCGCTGGGGAAACAGGCGACTGGGTGATGGTCAACGACGAGAAGAAGGATCAGCCTGCTGGCGGTGATAGCTCCCTACCGGGCATCAGCACCCCGGGTAGTGGCATCCAAGGCCTGACACCCGGAAACGGAGGAAGTGCCGGAGATTCTGCGCTGGACGGGGCCAACTTCGATTTCACGAATATGGATAGCGCAGGTGATGCGCTTGCAGCATACACCGAGCAAAACGAAGGGCTGGACCTCCCGGACCTGGAGAACTCGGCGTTCGGCGATGCATTCCACGCATCGGATAATGAGAACACCCATCACCACGATGCGGACGATATGGCTTAGGATTGCTGATCGCTGGGTTTCGATATTCCTTGGGGTGGGGGACACGGTGTTTGTGGTGCTCTTGTAACCAATAATTGGCGCTGGGTTTGCTTTGCTTGAGCCCTTTCCGTGTAGAGAGGGGTTGTGAATGAGATTGCTATATTAGCTGTTAAGGCAGCATTGTTAATCTTTGTATCCTAGAGTAGGTGGAGGTGTCCGATCTCGGAGGTATGAGGAGTAGCCATCTGCACGTCTCTGCGCCTTGACTAGGTCGTAGCTCAGATCAAGGCTTGTAACGATTGTGCATGGCCGATGTAGAAGTCACCAGACCAACTTAGCAACAACCGTCCAACCCATACTGACCTCACTTCTACATCCACCTCCACCTTCATCCCCATCTTTATCTCTATCTCTGTAACCATTTCAAACCCTCGTTGCACCCATGACAAACAATCATAATGAAATTAGCACCACCACAGATATGATGCGCCCACCCGATACCCAATAGCCCTCATATCATCCGCCTAAGTGACGCTATCACCGGGCCCGACCATCCGCATGACAGGTTACCCCGGTCAAGTGATTCCCGCATGGCTATCAAATGTACAATGTATATAGGAAACATGGGTATCTCCCTCCGAGTCTTTCTCTTTTGCTCTCTTTTTAGAATGACTTTACCCTCCGTTATCAAGCACAACAATGATACCTAGTTACAATTTACATATTCCCAAGAACTAGGCCTATCGATATCCTACCAGCTATACTATACACTCACCCACACTTCTCCATCCAAATCCCACACCATAAACCCAACCAAAGAAGAAGAGAGAAAAAAGAGAAGAATGTGCCTCCCACCCCTCTCCGACTCGCTCTCCCTCCCCAAACTCCTCAATCTAAACCTCGACTCTTCCTCCTCGCGATCCTCCTCTCCCTCACCACCACCACGATTCCACGATCGCCATCACCACCACAATAGTAGCCACCACCACCACTTCCGCAGACGACGAAGATCCAACAGCTCATGCAGCACCTGCAGCGATACCACCAGCTCCAGCTCCACTACGACCTCCATTTCCCTCCGGCCCCCACCGCGAAGCTACCACCCACCACAACCGTCTCGCAAGCCTCCGCCTCCACCTGCTCCCCGTGAGCGAGAGCGAGATACTTACCGAACAAGTCGGAGTAAGGTTCGAGATGTCGAGGAGACGTTCATCCCGCTGCCGCCGGCGAGGTCTGTTCGGATAGCGAGGCCGTGGCCGCGGCCGAGATTACCGCCCCCGCCTCCGCCGGTGGTGATTGATGTCAGAGAGAGGGAGAGGGAGAGGGAGTACTGTCGGTTGCCGGATGTGGAGGCGGAGGAGGTGGAGTGTGTGGGGGTTTTTGAGCCTGAGGAGCGGGAGAGGGTGGAGGAGTGGGTGGTTATGAGGGAGAGAGGGGCGTGGAGGAGACCTAGTGGTGCTGCTGCTATTAGGGAACGGGGGAGGTGGAAGGAGGTAGTTGAGGATGAGGAAGTGGATGAGGAGGTGGATAGGGTGGAGGAGGATAGGAGGAGGAAGGTGAGGGTTGAGTATATTCGGGCTCGATAGTAGATCTACTTAGGGTGGGGTTGGCATGGTGGTGTTTATGGTATGGTATTTTGGTTCAAGTATATAGATTGGTTTCGCATATGTGATTAGTAGTTACTCAGATATCATGACTCTTGCCTGGCTTCCTCTTGGGGCAGTCCTGTCGCTCTATGCACTATGAGATACTCGTTATACTTCACGTCTACTGTATAGAGTTCAACGAGCAACTAACTTCCCTCTCCCATGGAACCAACGCGATGCATCATGGCTGGGCTGTACTGCAACCGGCCGATGACCTCAATGCTCATCCGTGTCCTCCGCATGACGTCACGGTCTTTGTCCAGAGGGCTTTTTGTTGTTCAGATGCAGGAAATAATTAAACCATTGATCAATGCCATTTATCCCTCGTGCCCCACAGAATTGATCTATCAATGAACCGATCGTGGGTTGATTGGTATAGCTACTGCAACTAATTGTCGATCATCGGATAGGATCTGCCATCCGTCCGTTCCAGAAGAAGTATCATTCGAGGAAGGTGCAATCCTTTCTCTATCATTGTTAGCTCGTCATACCTGATCTTAAACTACATTGTGTTACATTGAATTGTGAGAGTTGGCACCGTGGATATCCTAGATAGTTCGCAATCATGTATATCACTTCCTTCTCTACAGAGACATGATATTGTGATACTGACCAGCTTAGGAATCGCAACCTCTCCCACAGAAGGAGAAGCTCATTGACTTCTCGTCCCCGGTTCCGCTTCTCTACGCTGCGCGGCTTTCAGCAGCCCGAGCTGAGCAAGAAGCTGAACCAGGTCATTAAGAATGAGAATGCTGCCATTGGTGCTCATGAGAAGGCTAGTCGCGAGCGCGTGTCTATTGCATCCCAGCTGTCCGAATGGGGTGAATGGACTGAAGACGATGCTGTCGCCGATATCACCGACAAGTTTGCTGTCCTGATGGCCGAAATTGGCGAACAGGAGGATACCTTCGCTCAGTATCTTGAGGAATACCGCGTCGTGCTGAAGCAAATTCGAGACACGGAGAACTCGGTCCAGCCGTCCCGCGACCAGCGGGCCAAGATTGCAGATGAGATCCAGAGACTTAAGTGGAAGGAGCCACATAGCCATAAAATCGATACCCTGGAACAGGAGTTGGTCAGGGCGGAGGCTCAGAGTCTCGTCGCCGAGGCGCAGTTGACTAATGTGGTAAGTATTGAGATCAATGCAGCATGCAATATCGCAGAAGCTAAAGTTCGAGTTTAGACCAGGTCGAAGCTCAAGGAGGCATTAGACATCCACACTGCTGCGGTCATTGAACGAAACGAGAAACAGATCTTGCTTGCTCGTCATGCGCGTCGCGTTCTGGAACAGCTGGACGATACCCCTGTCGTTCCTGGTGACTCCCCACGCGAGTACGATCGCACATCCTCTACGAGACAAATCCTCGAGGAGGCTGAGAATGATCTCCGTTCTTGGGAGAGCACCACCGTGCCTATCCAGAGTGCGGCAGGGGAGCTCCCGGACAGCACTCTTTTGCCAACTGCCGCCCGTAGAGCCACCAATGGTCGCGCATCATATGCGGCTGACACAGCGGTCTCGGACTCTGTGCGGGACGTCAATGGTTCTGCGGAACCTTCTTACGTCAATGGCGCTGGTCATGAGAGATACACAAACGGCACTGGTGTGGAGCAATATGCCAATGGTACTGGCCAGGAGCGATACGTTAATGGCTCTGGCCAAGAACGATATGCCAACGGCACCGGCCAGGGACGCTATGCCAATGGCACCGGCCAGGAAAGTTATGTCAATGGGAACGCTGCGGAGCGACAAGTCAATGGAAGTGGCCGGGAGCAGTATACTAATGGTACCACCACAGGGGCCTATGCCAATGGAGGCAGTCCGCGATATGTCGAGGGAGTCGCGCCGGAGGAGTATGTGGATCGAAGTGCCACAGAAGAATATGCTGGCCGTGCTCAGGAGCAGAGCGCCACCGGTGTCACTGAAGAGCAGTATAGCAGCCGTGCTCAAGAGCCGGTCGCCGCCAGTGCTAGCGAGGAGCGATACCCCGGTCGTCCTCTAGGGCAGGTCTTCACCAGCGCTGCCGATGAGCGGTATGCCACCGGTGGCACAGAAGGACCATCCGTCCCCGCCGTTGAGGAGCAGATCACTCCTGCTGCCGCACAGGACATATACTCCAGCCAGACAGGTCGAGATCAGGTGGCAGATGGATCCGTCCGGGAGGAGGCTCTGAAAACAGAGGAGGAAGAGGAAGTGCGACGAGCACCAGATCCACGCCTCTCATACACCTCACGAGGCTCTGAAGCTCCGCAAATAATCAGCCCAGTCCCGGTGCAGGCTCATCCTGTGGCAGTCCCCATCTGAGCTGAGGACTGGGGTAAGTGTATTGGTTTCTAGCTGTGCTCGTTATCTGTAATTGTAGTTCTAGTACGTACAGTATTTGGCTTATATGTGTATAGCCGCTCTAAAACTGGAGCTCTGACACAATACCGTCAGCAGGGTGGCTGTTATTGTAACTAGTTGAGTAATTATAGGAAATATGAAGTTAAATGCAAAGTAATACATACAGTAGTAACTAAGCAATTGGTGGATGGTCATCACGTGATCCAGGCGGCCAGCGTGACGCGGACGCCGGCTTGGGAGCTCCAAAGCATCATCTCAGAGCTCCGAGCTGCACCCGCCATCGCCATCTCCCTCTTCCATCTTCTCTCTCGCACCCAACATTATCCTCCAGAATATATCTCCTCGTTGCTTCCTTGAATCTAACAACACACCTTGCACAACATGGATAAATTGGTCGCTCAATACTCCCGCCCGCCGCATCAGAATGAGTTCTACTCAGAGCAAGAGCAGCGGGACCTCACAGAGAGCCTTCCTCCGCTCTCTCTGAAGTTCAACCTGCCTCCTGTTGATAACGTGAGATATACACCTTCTGAAGTTGCTTGTCTGGGGGTCAGGTTGTGGAAAAGTTACAGCTGCCTAAGATTGGGCTGAACACCGGACCGACCCTCCTACATGCCTCTTACCAATCGCGGAACCAGTGGGCTGACATCTTTCTGTATCTCCAGTCTAGAGCCTTCCTCCGTGCTATGACCGATGACCACTCGAATCCCAGCTGCCCCATCAAACTTGCCCACGGAACGACGACACTGGCCTTCCGATTCCAGGGCGGAATTGTATGCCGTCATCACTGCCTCCGCCACGTCTCGCACTGACCATCGTTCTCCTAGATCGTCGCTACGGATTCGAGAGCTACTGCTGGAAACTGGATTGCGAGTCAGACAGTCAAGAAGGTCATTCCCGTCTCGCGGTTGAGCCGCGGGGAGGACAAGCCGTCAAATGAACCCACTCCCGGCCTTTTGGGCACCATGGCCGGAGGTGCTGCGGTATGTGCTATCCGTGTGGAGCAATGCGCGCTCTGTGCTAGAATTATGATCTAGGATGAACAGCTGATGACCGTTTATAGGACTGCCAATACTGGTTGAGATATCTGAGCCAGCAATGCACACTTCACGGCAAGTTCAATCATCCACTGTTTCCAAGACATTCATTAACATCAAGACAGAAATCCGTCACAAGCGCCGTATCACCGTCGCCGCTGCCTCGAAGATTCTCGCCAATTTGACATATGCTTACAAGGGAATGGGTCTGAGCATGGGAACGATGTTAGCAGGAGTACGCGAACCCTTCCTACCAACATTATGCATCGATGCCCAAACTAACTCACGACAATAGATGACGCCCCAAGAAGGACCCGCTCTCTACTACATCGACTCAGACGGCACCCGACTCCCCGGAAACCTGTTCTGTGTCGGATCCGGTCAGACCTTCGCATATGGTGTGCTTGACGCCAACTACCACTACGACTTGACCGAGGAGGAGGCCCTCGAGCTCGGCCGCAGAAGTATCCTTGCTGCCATGCACCGTGACGCGTACTCTGGTGGTTTCATCAACCTGTACCATGTCAAGGAAGAGGGATGGGTGCACCACGGCTTCAACGACATGAACCCGATATTCTGGAAGACGAAGCTGGAGAAGGGCGAGTTCTCGAATGTCACGTCGGAGTTGTAAGCGCGGGAAGTGCTGATGGGTTCTGTATGGTGGATATGATACTCTTATTTTAGGCTTAAGATATTTATTATGTGATGCTCCTTTATATAGTATGTCTAAGAGTAGTCATCTTGCAATCATGCCAGAAAGCACCGAGGCCAGTACTACCGACCTCAAAGCAAGCCACCAGCCAAAGGCAACCCTACAATTGCTAAGAAAAACAGAACCATCATCTATCTCACAAGAACTAAATGAAGATGATCATAGTTGTATGAAAAAGAAAATAGATACATAATGCATACATAACATACATACATCCCCAAGAAGCCAAACAAACATCAAGCAACTTTATAGCAAAGAAAGCAGTGCTGAAAATGCGCCCCCAATCTAACAACGAACAGAAAAAAAAAGAAAGGTTTGCTTTTTTATATCATCATCATCCCCCACCCCCGCACAGATAAAGATAAAAATGAATATATGCACCCTAATTATCCACCCAGAACTTCATGCGAATACCCATAGCCGCCAACTCAACATCCAAGTACCTCAAGACACCGGGCACCGCCACAACGGTAACATTATCACCACCGACATAGCGACGACCATCACCATCCTCCCAGACATCCGCGCGGGAATCCTCAAAGACAGCCTCCCTAGCACAGCGGCGACAACGAACAATGCTCGGCGCTCCGCTGATAGCATTCGCGCCGGAATGCTGATTCGAAGCAGCCTTCGCAGCGGCAATACGAGCCTTGCTTGATCCAGCTGAGGATACGGCCACCTGGGTAGAGAGGAAGGAGCCGCAGTCGCGACAGATCCAGGAGCGGGTAGCATCGGAGCAGTTCATGAGACGGTCCTGGAGGATGTGGGCAGCGCCGTGGGCGATGAGGGAATCGCGCTCCATTTCTCCGACACGGATACCACCTCCCTTGGCACGACCCTTGACGGGTTGGCCGGTCAGTTGGTTGACGGGACCGGTGGTACGCACTTGGAACTTGTCGTTCACCATGTGACGGAGACGTTGGTAGTGGACGACACCGATGAAGATGTCGGCGGCGAATTCCTTGCCCGTGATGCCGCTGTACAAAGGCTCGTTGCCGAAGTAGTTGTAGCCGGCTTTGCGGAGCTGGTGGCCGAAGTAGTCCGCCGCGGTGTTTTCTTCGGAGAATTGGAAGGGCGTGGAGTCTTGGGGATGGCCGTGCAGGGCACCGGCTTTACCGGCCATGGATTCGATCATTTGGGCGATGGTCATTCCTGGTGGTGGTTAGTGGGGATGAGCTTGGTAAGGTGGGGATGGGGATGGGGATGGGGATGGGGGGCTGGCTTACGAGAGGGGAAAGCGTGAGGGTTGATGATCAGATCGGGCTGGATACCACTCTCGGAGAAGGGCATGTCCACGGCGGGCCAGAGCTGAGAGCAAACACCCTTTTGACCGTGACGAGACGAGAACTTGTCACCGATGATGGGCTTACGGGGAATGCGGTACTTGACGCTGAGAGCCTGGCCGGGCTCGACGCCGGATTCCGCTCCCAGGATGCGCACGCTGTCGATATATCCTTCTTCGGCGTCCTTGTACTTGACGAAGTGGGTGATTCCGTCGACGTTGACGTAGGAGTCGGAGGCGGCGTCGTAGCGCACGGTGTGCCAGGCGGCAACGAGACTGCCCTCCTTCACGCGGGCACCGATGTGGGGGAGACCGTCTTCGTCCAAAGTGGCACGCCAGTCGGCGCGAATCTCGCCTCCAGGGGCGAAACCGAAGAGCTTGGTGACCTCGCGTCTGGACTTGCCGCGGCGAGAGTCCTTCTCGTCGAGGGAGTGGATCTTGGTCTTGTAGATCGTACCGTAACCGAAGCCACGCTCGTGGGAGGATTTGTTGATAATCATAGCGTCGTCCATGTCGTAACCGGTGTAGGAGATAATAGCAACAACGGCGTTGGTTCCGTTGGGGAAGTTGTCCAGACCGTACGCGTTGTAGAGAGGGGGGCGCACAATGGGTGTCTGACCCGTCTGCAGTCGGTAGAGCTTGTTGTCTGTACGATATTGGATGGCAGTACCGGGTGTACCCATCGTTTGCTTGCTCATCTGGCACTGGTACATGTTACGAGGCGACTGGTTCTGGTCGGAGAAAGGTGTCATGTTGGCGACGATAGAGAGGATGTTGGTAGGGGTGAACTCGATGTGCGTCGACACGCCGGAGATGAGATCCTGAGGCAAGCATGCAATCTCCATGAAGGGCTGCTCGAAGGGACCAACGTAGTCCAGCTTGTCGAGTCCAAGGTGCTTGACGGGGCGGTACATTCTGGCGGCTTGCGAGAACATGTAGATACCAGGGTATTGACCACCGTTGGTGTTGGGGATGTAGCCAATTTCCAGCTCGCGCGGGATCTTGTCAGAGCCCATGACCTTCCAGCGTCGTAGGGTGTTCGCGATCGCCGAAGCCTGTTTTGGTGAGCAGTAACCGATGATTCTACCATCAAGCTGGACGGTGACGCTTTCGGTGACAGACACAGACGAGTCGGAGCGCACACCAAGCTGAACCAGCGCCTTGGGGATGTGAGTGGTGTCCACGTCGCTAGTTGCAATCAAGCACTTGTGCGCAAGATGGTTAAGCAGACCACAGGGCGAACCATCAGGAGTGTGTACAGGGCAGAAGAAACCCCAACTCTCGGGAAGCAGCTTACGGACGGTTGTCGTCTTCAGCTGGGCGAAGAAACTACCTCTGTGAATCATGCGGAAGTGACTGATGAAACGGTAGAAGTTGATCTTTTCCGCCATGACCGTGTAACCGGACGGTTGCTGCAAGTCGAGACCAGTAGGACTGACGAGGTTACCCGTGGACAGGAAGTACTCCAGAGCACCACCAATGTTCTCGTTCGAGCGCTTGACGACCTTGGCCAGGAAATCCCTTTCAAAGGCCGGATCGGTGAACGTGGCACCGCCGTTGCGGTTGGACCAATCCCTGAGGATTGGCTGGAAAGACCTCACCCATTCCTCGAGTCTTTCCTTCAAGATCATTCCGTAGAGGAATCCACCAAGCAGGATCTCCTGGTTGGAAACAGCATCCGGGTTGTCAGGAGCGCAGTCGCCAGCAACCAGAGCATAGAGCTTTCGGATCATGAACAGGAGCATCTTGAACTTGTCGTAGTCCTGGTTCTCAGTGACATTCTGGTTTCCAAGGTGAGGCAGAACAACCTTGCGGAGGAATTCGGTACCAGCATCCTCGTTGGACATGTCTGCGGGCACACCGAGGACGGGTCTGAACTTCTCTCCGAGGTAGGCCCGGCAAGCGGCGCGACTGTGTGTGTTGTATGCCTTGTAAACCCGCAGAAGCAGCTCGACACGGTCAGTCACGAAGGTGTTCTTGATTCCCTCGGAAGAAGCGCTGCCAACGATGCCCTCGAAGATTTCGCGGTCATTCGTCTCCACCAGAGCCTTGAGAATCATCATCACCGGGACGAGATACTCGGCCTTGCGCCACGAGAAACGGAAAGTCAGGTTACCGTCGGTAAGGTAGTGAAGGACGTTGGTCTGCGACGTCTGATCCGGCCGCACCGAACGTATTTGAACACCATACTTGGTGTAGGTGTGTCCACGGCGAACGAAGGAACCACGGATAATCACCATGGGGTAGTTGCGCTTTCCAACGACCAACATTCGAATGAGCTTCTCATTACCGTTGACAATGAAATAACCACCCAATTCCTCCGACTCTTCCTTATGCTCAACAAGTTCATTAGGCGTGGCCTTTTCCAGATGGCAGCGGTTGGTCTGGAAAATCACGCAATGTTAGACAAAAGGTTTTCCCTGCATACTCGATCCAACTGCTAATGTGATCGCACTCACCCTCAACATGATGGGAACCTGACCCAATTCTCTGACCGACTCCATCCAATCGCCATTGTTGACGCGCCATTCAAGTCTGGCGCGGAGCTTTCCACGGTACGTCGCATGGCGTTCTCTGCATTCCGAGGGGTAGATGTTGCGGTTGCGGGAAGTGAACTTGTTCGACGGAGGCAGGGCCGGCTTCTCGAGGAAAACCTCGCTGACACGGACATGCAGCTTGTTCCGCTTGGGCGCCTTGCGCCCCTCTGCCTGCCGCGCCTTCTTTTGTTCGGGAGTCTCGGCTTCACCGTCGATGAATGTCTTGGTGCCAATATCCTTCAGGGCCGCCTCCAGCGTCTTGGGGCCGTCGAAGAGCGCATTGAAAGAATCGACATGCGGCCGGATGGCAGCCGCCAAGGCTGGGTATGCGGTCTGGTCCTTGGGAGGGTTGCGGAAAAGCTTCTCCCGTCTCAGGACGTCGTAATTGACCGACCAGTTCGTGTCTGTCGCCGCGGGGGCCATGGTGAATTATCTCAAGCCGTCGTGGCCGGAAGGTCGAATGAGGCGGGAAAAGTTCGATCGAACTTCCGTATCCGTAGTTTTCGAAGCACCGGTGTGAATATAGGTGCTAGTAAGCGGGCCCAATGCTCATTCCCTTGGTATAAGGGATCGCGAGAGCCACGAGGGAGGTAGAGGAGAGGAGATGCGACTCGCACAGAGAGCCGGAGTGCTGGTCTGGAGAGCAACGAACCTCGTCGTCGCTCGACGGGGAAATTTTTCGAGGTGGATCCGGCGGACAGATATCATCACGTGGAGATAGTGTAGTGCATGCCTGAGGCATATAAGAAGATAGAATAAATTACATAATCTATGCATACGTCACGGGACAGACGCACGGGACAGGGAAGAACCGCCTTAGGCAACAAGGCAAACGCGGAATGCGTCAGTTCCAGCTTAACTCAATTAATCACTCAGTAATGTAACTAACTAACTGATTTATCGGAGAAAAATCTGCCTCTTCTCAAGTGTTGATACGTAGTCTCCAATTTTCCATTATTATCCCGGACTACTACTACCTTATTAACCGTGCGCATTTACTCTTCCGGGGAGGAAGATAATTAATATTTGGTGATAAGGCGGGTCGACAGGGAGGCCGACAATTGGAGATACTATGAACTAGTCCGGTAGTTACTAGTATCAATCCGCCGGCGACAGATTACCTGGGCTAAGCCGCGACTATTGGCTGCCATTTGGAAGCGCAGCTGTTAATAATATCATCATTGCTGCTCGGGGACTGTCTCTCCATTTCCCGGTTTGTCGATAATTAATGACTTCCTCGTGCGACTGAGAGCCACCGGTTCCCACTCCAGTGAGCAACTAACCGTGACTAGTTGGTCCTTTGATCCCTCTTTACAGATTCCCGGAATATACGAGTGATTGACACGGGATCTGGGCATTAAACTAACTACTCCGAGTAGCTAGTCCAATTGTTAGTTAGTTAATTACTGGATGCTGAGTCCGGACACAGACAACCAAACCCAGCAAAAATATCACTGACAGGGACCGGGCAGGACTAGACTACTAGGCGCTCCCCTCCAGCGCGCGGCGGCGCAAAAGCGAACGGTCATGCGTGCCCATAGATCGGACCAGCTCTAGTTTCACCGCAAAGCAAAGAGACATCAGAAGAAGAAATATTCTTTTCTGGCTGCTGCCATCACTAGGGATTAGGGAACAACCAACCCGACCCTGGGGAAATTGCCGCCTTTCTTTTTTCGCGCCGCTTCGACCTCACCCTCTCACCTTCTTTTCCTGCTCAGCTGCTGCTCGGACGTGGGAAACTTGCTACGACCGCCGCCTCTTTTTTCGAATCCACCCGCCCATTATTTCCCAGCACACCGGTTACTACCACCTACTATTTTCCGCTTCGCATCTTTCCATCCAATACTACAACCCACATCTAATCCTCTGCTTTTCCCTGCCCGGGAAAGAGAAGGCTCTGTTGCTCTCCCTTTTCAGCAACCCACTCCACCCCCACTTAACCTTACGAAAACTCCTCTGCTCAGGAAGTGTCGATATATTTCTCCCACCCGTCGTCGATCGCCCACCAGCCGAGACAAGCAGTGCGCGCCCTTTCGACCTGCTTCCACCAAGTCAAGCCTTCCCCCTACTTAAACTATCCCGTCACCCTCGTTGCTCTGATCGCGTAAACGACACAAGGCGCAAACCCTTTCGATAATCAACATGGCGGGTATCTTTCGCACGATCTATGACTGGCTCCTGAGGATGTTCTGGTAAGTGGGCCGCCGTCCCAATAAGTAATCGCTTTTTCTCCGGGAATGGTCCCCCCTCTTCGGCCCGTCCCCGCAGATAAGGAATCATTCGATTTGCTAAGTGCCATTATGATATATTCGCACCCGCAGGGCGACGGAGATGGATGTGACCATGATTGGTCTCCAGAATGCAGGAAAGTCTTCGTTGTTACGTGTGCTTGCGGTATGCCTTCCCCCCCCACGGCGACTGAACGCATCTTCCCGTGTTATCGGTCCTCGGCGCTAATCCCGCAGTATAGGGCGGCGAGTTCACTGTAGAGTGAGTTTCCATCCTGTAGGGCCTGGCCTGACAGAGCGACACTGGATTATCTGGCTAAATCCCATTTCAGTTCTATTCCCACGATCGGGTTCAACACGAAACGAGTTCAGAAGGGACATGTGACTCTCAAATGGTATGGAGCCCCAGTATGGAGCTGCGAGATGCCTGTGCGCGATGTATCTAATGTCCATCCAGCTGGGATCTAGGTGGACAGCCACGGTTTCGACCGATGTGGGAGCGATACTGTCGTGGAGTGAATGCGATCGTGTAAGTGTTCAAGTTTGTCTGGAACATGTCTTGGTACCCTGGCAGCGCTAATCGCCCGACCAGGTACATTGTGGATGCAGCAGATCGGGCTGCCTTACCCGTAGCCAAAGAGGAGTTGCACGAGCTGATGAACAAAGAGACGCTTAACGGGATCCCACTGTTGGTTCTTGGGAACAAGTCCGACCTTCCGGAGAAGCTGTCGGTCGACGATCTGATCCACGAGATGGACCTGAAATCCATCACTCATCGCGAAGTGAGCTGCTATGGGATCAGTGCTAAAGAGGAGACGAACCTCGATGCTGTTCTGCATTGGTTAATCGCTCGAGCCAGTCGATGAACGGCGTGTCGTCAGCGACTCCGCTTGAGAACCGCTGGGGGGTCAATCCCTCAGACCCTCCTCTCCTTCTTTCCTTGATCCCATCCACGAGATGGATCTCTTGTAGACTGCAAAAACGATGCGGCTCGCAGCCCCGATGTAATGATGTGAACGACGTGAACCAGACACACATTGAGCTTCAAGCGTAACATTTGTCCGATCTTCAGCACCTCACCCCTGTCATGGAGTCACTTGGTTTGGTTTTCAAGCAATGATGTCAGTTTCAATGTACTTTTGTGTATTTTATGTTCCTCAGGCCGTCCTTCATAGTGAAAAAAGAAACCTGAACCGCGTGGGTTGCGGAGAGTATTGAAGAAGAAGGGAAAAAGAACTGCATAGTTAGCAAGTAGCTCGACGATCGAGAATTGAAGCGCCAGAGAGAGAAAGAGAGAGATGTAAGAGAGCAAGTGTTGGGGAGAAATCAATCAATGCCCAATAAGCACATGACCACCAACCAGTCCAATGTAGCTAGCTGCAAGCAGGTAGCTAAGTGAACGAAACATAGCACCAAAGTCTGGGAGAAAATACAGACAGATGCAAAGTAGAGAAGAGAGAAAGAAAGAAAGAGACAAAGGAACGCGGCAAGCATGAATTATTTGAGGGCCCAAAGAAAAGAAAAATAAATACCAAGCAGGATCATGGCCAACAGGGCCACACACAGACCAACTGATGCGTTGGCAATGCAGATGCGCAGACGGGAACTAATCAAGCCTCCCAGCAAATCCCACCCCGCCAAACAACTTGTGTACTTCCATCCCCCCTCCTCTTTCCCTCCCCGGAGCAGAGCGTCTGCGAAGGTTCATGGCTGGAGGTGTGCTTGCTTCCATGCTTTCTTTTCCTTCCGAAATGGGGGCTATTTGTTGGGTTTGTGTGGTTGATGACTACTTACTAGTAGTCTTGATGGGTTATACATGCCGGTTTGGTTCCATACAGAGTGGTATATGGTAGTTAGTCTGTTTGCTTACTTGTTCTCGGTGTATTTGTTGACTGCCAGGTGAGGGATTGATGGATGATACTAGTTCCTAGGTACTTGCATTATGAAGTAAGTAGCTGCGCAGTTACGTATAGATCGGCTGTCTTTGCTGATAAGTAACTATACAGTAGGTACTTTGAGTTGAATTTTGTGACTTGCAGCGAGGCGTGGCCAATGTATCTATATGCACAGTAGTCTACTATCCATTCTTAGTGCTCTAGTGATAGCATTTATTACCTCAATGACAGATCTGGAAGTGCTTAGTCCAGCCAAGTGATCCAGTCTTTGTTTGTGACTTTGCTAAGCGGCGATACCTATTCCTAATTAACTAGACTCATCTCCGTTGGTTTGATCTAGATGACAGACGAACCATCTACGGAGTACTTATCTGGTATAGACTGCACTGAGAGACTAGTAGTAATCACCCCCGCCATAAACCTGAAACACGAGCTAGTATCTAGGTAGTAGGCCGAATTAGGGCCGAAGATTGAGTGGGCTGGGCTGGCTTTGTCTGTCTGTCTCCGTTCATCCAGCCTCCATTCATACTATATCCTACAAGATAAGCACTAATTAGGAGAGGTGCAGCAGGCTATCATAATAGCAGGCTAGTTGTATAATGCATCTCGCTTAAGTATCGGTTCGAAACTGGCTATGTCTGGAACTCTAGCGTGCTGAATATTATACTCGACGGTCGTCGAGTTGCCCATTCTGGACATATACTCTTGAACAGATGCGTATGTATAGTATGATTGCAGCAACAGAGTAAGCAGGGAAGTAGGTATGACATGGCTTACTGTACCTCTTTTACGTGAGATGTGAGAGTATTGACAAAGAAATCTCAAATCAAGGGCCGGAAAAGGCAATCCGGACACGCGGCGGAGTGCTCCGTAGAGACATGAGACTGGATAGAATTTCTTCCGGATACTACTTTGGCCTCTAGGCAAAACAATAATGCAATATGAGGATCGAGATCAAGGCCAGGTCATGGGTACAGCAAATATTATTTGGCTACTGATCTATTGCATGTCAACTGCAAAGTACAAGCGGTCAAGCGGATGATGATGATGTTGCTGCTGGTGGTGTACTCGTGGCTGTGACGTGAGTCTTTAGGTTAGTGAGCATGGACTGTATCGTGCCGAGGCACTGAATATCTGCCGACCGTTCAACAATAATGATAACAGCGCGATGGTAGCGCACCCAAGATCGAACAAGCACACTGTGATTATGTCTTGGATGACTTGAATTTTCGGAAAAAAAGTGAGGAGAAAAGACACGACAACACGTGGTTAAGAGTGGTCCCAACTCAAAAGAGATGGATGAGTGGATGAAAGAGGCACGCGATAGGGAGGAGGTTGTTGAATAATTGGCAAGTTGAGAACAGGCACCCGAATTTTGGAGAGACAGCAGTGGGCGGATAGGATAATCGACTAGTCTAGTGCCGGTCGTTGCAGTCACAGGCTCCACCGAATGCGATCCGAGGTCTTAGATATCCTCGCGCTTTTTGACACTCTTAGTTTAGTGGCTGGTTAAAGTCGTGTCAATCAATATGGATTATGGAGAAACGAGGTCTCGTCAGGCAGGAACGGTGGATGAACGCGGTATGTAGATCTAAATGATTCATGAACCATTCGTTTAGCATGATTCACCGTCGGAATTCGGGAACAAACCAACTAGGTATTTTTATTTTTTTGGTTATTTAACTTTTAGTCCCCTCTCTTCTATTACTATGCAAAAAATCTGGTTCACTGCTACCATTTGATGTGTCGAGTGGCTACTTGGAAATGGACTACGTACGACACTTTGCCAACTGTGGGGGTGGGAAGGGCAAAGAATACTACTTACTACGTCAAACACTGCCGAAAGTTGACTTTTGGGAATGACTTACTACTACGGAGTCTAGTCTGCTTAAAGATTCTTCAACGGAAATGGTTGGATCTGTCTAGTCCAACTAAAACTAAGTATTAGGCCACCATCATTCATGTTTTGAACACAAAACAAGACTAGTCAAAGAAATATTTTTTTTTTTTTTTTTTAAATTCAGTATTATTCATAAATTAATTTTCTTTTCCATTTCCCCTTCCTTCCGATCACCTCACCAACAATAAGTAGAAGTTTATTCATCGTTCCCGGGTGTTTGCCCAGCCACTGAGCCACACTGGCACCGGCTTTTCCAGCCCTACCTTACCCAATCGCCGGCCAGTCCCCATAATAACTTACCCGTGCAGTTCCTTTCGCTTTGCTGCTGCCTTCAGACGCCCAGAAGAACTTCACTGCTTCTTCCCTTTCCCCCCCTACCTTACTCCTGTCTGAATCCCTTCCTCGCCCTGAAGGAGTTACTGAAACTTTGCGATTCTCCTCCCACCGGTTTTGTCTATATTGACCTGCCGCCGCATACTTTCTTTTCCACTTCGCTCTGGACTTACCGTTCCCTGTACCGGCCTGATCGACGTCATCTTCCGCGCCTCCCAGGCCTCCCATACAGAGGTGCAGCCACCATGGGTGTTCTACTTCGACGTCGAGACTGGTATGTTTATGACTGGCTTATCTGCCTGATCATCCCTGGTTGGAGCGCTTTCTAGGCTGCTTCAATCATGAATGGCCTTTAGTGCTGTTGTTGTACATTAGTTCGGGTGGCTGACCGTCTCTTTCTAGCTATCCCACCGTCAATGGCGAAGTGTGCGATGGCAGCACTTGGTATGATTGGGGTCGTTGGATCGCGTTCGCAGTCATTGTCGCTGTGGCGCTAATCATCTTCTTTCTCTTTGCGTATGCATCTCATCTTCCTGGTCCAGGATCCTGCCACTGTGATTGGAGACTAACAAGTTCGGTAGATGCTACAACGCCCGCCGTCGGCGCAGACAAGGGCTCCGACCTCACCCCGGCACTGCATGGCTTGCCGGCCCTCCTCCGACCTTCCAACAGTCCCAGCAACAAGCACAGCAACAAGGTCAACGACCATACTACGCAGACCCTTACTACCAACAACAACCGCCGCCCCAATACACCCCTCATCCGCAAGCTTATGGTTACTTTGGAGGCCAGCAGACGGGAATCGAGCTACAACAACCGCCGAACGCATACCACGGTGGCGAACGGGTGTACCAGCCACCACCGGGTCCTCCTCCCGAGGGGGCTTCCAAGGTGTAACGCTCCGACCAGTATTCCGTGAAACGACTTCTTTCTCCTCCTCCTCTCTGTCTCCAGATACCCGATCCAAGGGGGTTCCTTGCGATCGACTATTATGTAATTACCCAGGCGTCTATTTGATGATCAATTATTGGGATATGTCGCTCTCTGCGTCTCATAGCGTTTCTGTGCTAGGAGGGATACCAGGGGCCAACGTGTGATGGGTTTATGAGTTTCTTTGTGCCTATTTATTTAAAAACTCCATGGTACTCGTACTATAATGACTTATCGGGGTAGTGTTTTCTATGCTCTATGACTATGGCGCCAGCATTTCTTTTATCGTTTCAAATTTTCTCTCTTCTCTCTCTCTCTCTTTTGTTCTTATCTTTGTTTCTTCCAGTGCAATTATTGTCCCCAGCTGTGTGATTTATGAGGTGAAGGCAGCCGACACCAACCAACGTGAATAGCTTACTACAAAGTACAATGTTAATGTTATGGAAGAAGGAACCGTTCCGAAGGATGATGTTTTGTCATCCAACGGTGGACCCGTCTGTCAAAAGCGAGGGCTGCCGATATCTGCCTGTTCTGTGCGAACTCGTATCCTGTTCGTTGGGTCGAACCCGCGCCTAATCGAAACTAGTCTGTGAAGGGCGAACGGGGGGTGGGAAGCGATCAGTGATTATCCTTCCCCCTGGACGACCTGTTGGGATACCCCTTCCCTTGGCGGCGTTCAAAGTAACTGATAAGTAGCAGAGTAGCAGATAGTACTTCGTAGATAAGTGAAATTATATCTCTCGTATTGCTCGGAGAATATCTGAATAGGGACCTCAAAAGACGAATGGAAATACAGTGGATTGTGTAGAACTTCGGGAGGCTGAGTGTCGGTCCCAAGAAACGCACCCATGTATACCACCATGCTGGGGTGGGCACCGCGACTGCCAATGAGAATGGGCAGCATGCTGGAACAGCAGAAGAGGAAGAGGAAAAGGCCATGCGATGGGAGAGATCGACAGCAGTGGAGAGGGTCCGGCGAGGCAGGAAACGGGCGGTTTCATCTGCTGGTTAGCTGGGTTCGAGACAGATTAACCCTCCCTGACCCGGTCAGACACTGGTATTACACCCGATCCAGTGGTGCGATTCTATGTGTATAGCAGTGTAAATACAGTCGCTCGCCTGAATTCAATTGCGATGGGCGGACAGCAAAAACTAAAGCAGTGAGTGGCTCTCCGCAATGCGCGCTGATCTCCTGTTCCTGAGTTGAAGTGCCTGTTCCTTCTTCTCCTCCCCAGCCGAATTTAAATCAAATTAAACCCGCTGTTTGCATCCCTCGTTTTCTTCTTGTTTGCCTTCTTTCGGTCGCCCTTCCCTACCCCATATCCCTTCCTTTCTTTCGGCCTTAGGGACGAACTTTTTCACCCCTCACGACCAGAGTCTTTCCTTTGCTGGTGGTTCGAGGAGGTATCGCATCTGGCGAGTTATTGTGTCCGCCTTGCAGATTCCCTGGCGATCTGCACATGATCCGATAAATCTATCCCAATTCCCCTGGGAGGCTGTGGCGGCGCACTGTTTCGCGGTCCGCACTACACACCCACCACCACTACTACCAACCATCATTAATTTCCACATTCATTGCTTTTCTCTCGTCCATCTTCATCTGACGATTCGGATCTCTCTCTTTCATCCTCCCTGTTTTGGAGGAAGTCTCTCCTTTTTACAAGAATAGATTATCACTATTTCTTGTGTCTCTCCTTGAATCAATTCCGATCGCCTGGTTGAGCACTTGCGCGCTCTCCTCTCCCTCCCTTCCCTCGGTGCGACTGTCGCGCAACGCCGCAAATTGAGCCACTCATTACGATACCAAATCAGTGTCAGAAGGCAAAGCCAGATGTGTCTCTGCTAACCGTTCATTAAACCAACTTACTTCGAAAACCGGATTGAAAGAAACTATCCCTTGGTGCACACAGTCGCTTATCTCATACCGTGCTTTTGTTGCATGATTACGCCCGCCGTGTGTCAGGAACACGCTCTATACCGTCTTTGGTCGGCTGTGGGACTCGAAGGATTTCCCGGTGGATCGCGCACGTCTTGCCAGGATAATGAGTCCGGTGGATAAGGCTCCCGTGCCCTTGTGGGCGAGGGATGTCGTGAGCGATCTCAAGTCCGACGCCAGTACGTTCACTAGTTGGGACAAGTGCATGTCCAAGGCTTACTGCAAGTGAGTTTCTGTTTCAATTGTTGGTTGTTGGATGCCTTCTGACCCAGACTACTACCTAGGTGGCCCGTTATCGTCGCTATCATCATCGCCGCGCTGATTGTCCTCTCCGTCGTCGCTTGCGTGATCAATTGCCTGTGCTGTGGTGTGCAATGTTGCAAATGCTGTTGTGGATGTTGCTTCAAGTGCTGTCCGGGTTTCAAGAGAAAGAGGAACAAGCAAAAGTACTTGGACGACCAATATGATCAACCGCCCCCCATGCCTGCTATGCCGACCATGCCAGCACCTATGAACAATGCCTATCAGACACCCTACCAACCACAGGCACCGCCCGTGTACCGTGGAGCAGAGGTTGCACGATTCGATACGCCGTCGAGTCCTGCCAACGGCAAGTTTGACGAGGATGCGTTGCCCGCCATGCCTACCTGGGAAAGCGCCGTGACAAAGAAGGTCGAGGATGAGAACCCCCACGCGGAATCACTCGAGATGAAGCCTCTGAGCAATGCGAACCAGGAGCCTCGTCGCATGCCCTCTGGAGCCCGGTCTGTTACGGGAGGCTACGGGGGGCCTCCGCCGTTGAGGACCGGAACGCCTGCTGCGCCATTGAGGACTGGAACGCCTGCTGCGCCAGGCGCATACCATGCTGAGCCTCGAGGATACGACGGATATGATGGACCGGACGCATATGGCTATCACGCGCCCGGCCCACGGTCGCCTCCGCCCGTTTCTCCATATGAGCACCAGCCTTACAGCGAGTATCCTCACGAGGACCGCTTCCATAACATGTCACCGGCTCCCACCTATACCACGCAACCGCAGTATATGCCTATGGACGCGACTCAGCCTCATCATGCACCTATGGATGGCATGCAGCCATACCAGATGCCCATGGACGGCATGCACCCGAACTATATGCCCCCAGAGCCTGCGCACCCGCACTACATGCCGCAGCATCAGATGCCTCCGGATACCGGCACGTACGGACAGCCGATGCCTATTAACAGGACCTTCTCTCCAGCTCCGACGCTCCACTCGGCCATGAATGCGCCTCGTCCGGTCCCGTACCGCCAGCCTTCCCCCGGCTTCCAGGCACCGCCATACCGCAACATGTCCCCAGCGACTCCCACGTCGCCCCCTCCTCCATTCTCTACGACCCCTGCGCCTCGCGAAGCCAATGAACCGGGCCGGCCCCCAAGTCTTTTGCAGAGCGGACGCAGGCCTACCAACTTTTAAGTCACCTTTGACTATCAGTAACCACAATACTTTCAGCAATTAGTCTCGTGACTGATACTGACCCTACTCGCATGTGCTTGGAACGTCCATCCATGGGAGCAGCGTGATGGACACATTGACACCCACGCGTCAAAGCAGGCTTCTAAATCGAGCCTGCAAGTCCATGCAAGCCGCTCCAAGCCACATTGCAACAGCCAAATCTATTGGCTAGACTTGTGATGCCTTATCCGGCATCCCTTCTTTTCTAGAGCCCCTGTCGCTTCGTCACCAGGTGCTCTGGTGACCAGTGCCCTTCCTCTTCATCCCGCTTGTACATACAGTTTCTTCCCTTCGTATCTCCGGCCCGCTATGACCCAACCAAACCGAACCCTTTTTGCATGATGTATGTTTGAATCAAATGATAGACACTATAACGAACGACACCTGTCATGCCTGGATAGGGTTACCCGAGTGGCTTTATTAGAGTGATTCTTGAGAAAATACAAAACCGTTGATTCGGTAGTACTCAAAACTATGTGCAGACTATTCTCCCTAATAATTATAAGTACCATGGGGTAATCCTCAATAGTATATGAAAGCAAGCTCAAATCTCAGCAAAATATTTCATTGATATAGTACATATAACACCACACAAGATCCAACTCACCCACCTGAATACCAAATTCCAGTAGTATAAATCCTAGAGAAAATAGTAGTAGTCATCTACTCCAACGTAAAATCCCACTCCTTGAACGCCTCCTTAAACGCCTCCGCATCCGCCTCCTCCTCCTGCACCGACTGCACATCATCCTTCCAATTAATGCGCTTCTCCAACCCCATCAACTTCGCCATGACTCTGCGTCCGAATTGAAGATCGAACCGGAAGTCCGGACTAAGAGGGAGGAGAAGCGTTTTTTCCTTACCTTTATCACCACTCTTCTCACTGTCTTTCCCAGCTTCAGCTTCAGCTGCAGCTTCAGTGTCTGAAGCAGCAACAGCCTGCGGGGGCTCCCAGATCCACACGCGGAAGAAGTCACCCGGTTCGGCGCTCTCATCACCATCATTGGGTTGAGATGGAGATTCGAATCTCGGATACTTCAGATTCTCGGCCTCGACTTTGAATGCGGCGTCGACGAGACCCCGGCGCACGAGATCAGCAGGCACAGGGAGGAATTGCCAGTGGATGTGGATGCCGTTTCCGCGGGAAACTTCCCAGGTGACTGCGCCGAGGGAGCTGTTTGCGCGGTGGCGTAGCATGGAGTGCAGGGCGGAGCGGTAGCGGTGCATTTCGGCGTAGGTGGATTGTCTGGAGGTGGGGTCTGAGATGCTGGAGAGGGTGGGGGAGTGGGAGAAGGGGATGATGAGCATGTGGGAGGGGAAGTTGAGAGAGGAAGAGGCGAAGGTTTTGGAGGTGGGGAGGGGGCCCTTTGCGGTGGTGAGGTAGGCTTCGTCGCCGATGGAGGTGATGAGGTGGGTTGCGATGTTGGGGTTGGAGAGACAGAAGAAGCATTGGTCTGGGCCTGGAGGGGGTGCGCGAGCGCGTCTTTTGCGGGGACGGTTGTCGTCGTCGTCGACGGCGAAGCGGTGGTAGGAGTCGCGTTGGGATTGGAGGGGTTTGCGTTTGGTGGGCATGGGGGCGAAGGGGGGTGCGGTTGTGCCCGTTGGGATGGTGAGGGCTGGGGGCGCTTTGGGGTCGAGGGTGAAGGCGTACATCCATTTGGTTTTGGTGGTTTTGCTGTATGCGGCCAGACTGATGAAGCGGGTGAGGGGTTTGGCGTCCGGGTTGTCGGTTTCGGCGGTGGGGAGGTGGAAGAAGGGTTCGCGCTCCCAGAAGAAGGCGCTGGAGGAGGAGAGGTGGTAGCGTGGTTTGAGGGTTGAGCAGAGGTCGGCGATGCATTGGACTTCTGTTGGGGGGGTGTCGGTGGTGTCGGGGAAGGGGGCTTTGGAGCCGGTGCGGATGTCCTTGGGCCATTGGTGGGTGATGAGGATGTCGGCTTGGTGGGCGCCGTAGAGGGCGCGGGCGTCGGATTCGGTGTAGGAGGGGTGGTATTTGTCGGAGGATTTGGACTCGGGGTCGAGAGTGCCTCCTAGGGAGACGAGGCGCACGCCTTCGGAGGTCTTGAGGGTGCCGCGGCGGCCCAGGAAGTAGAGGTTAGGGCAGACTTCATCCTTGGATTCGATGGCCTCAATGATGCGCGTGGGGAGAGGACGGCTGCCCAGGGTGAAGTAGGTGGGAAGAGGCACGACAATGTTGCCTTGGAGCAGGGCGCTGATCTGCTCGAGTTCATGCTCTGTGGAGCAGTCGCCGAAGAGGTCGCCGACGATGATGGCGAAGGAGAAGTTTTGCTTGATGTGCAGCTTGGAGAGCTTGGTGAAGACGTCTTGCAGCTCGCAGTTGACGTCTCCGATGACGACTCTGGGAGGAAGTTAGTGGAGAACTCTGAAGAGTGATTTGAGGTAGACTTACATCTTCGACGCCATGTTGGAGAAGGAATATCACGGATAGTAGTACTATGATGCAAGAAGCAGCTTTAACATATTAGGGTGAGATGTTCGAATTGTGTCTGTCGCTGCAACTGATATATGTCAGGGTCAAGGTATGGTAGAAAACTCCCTGATAGAAGTCTAAAGAGATCCAAAGATGTATGCCAATGCGCGTTTGCTCCACCAACTGATGCTATTGAACGAGGAATATTCGAGTTATGCCGCAATCGCCAAAAATGGATTCGAGGAGCTTGGGCCACATGCATGGCACGTGATATGCATCTAACCTGATGTGGCTAACACAGACGCTGCATAAGGCCGGGCGGTGAGCTAATCTCCGCACCGGAACAAGGTTGCCGCGGCCCCGATGAATTTTTTTGTCTATACTACTACACAGGCAGAGAGGAGAGTTGGAGATATCCACCCCTTGACTTTTAACGAATTATTGTAACGACGCTGCTCGTGTCGTCGCCATCATATTACAAGATGGTCGCAGCGTCGTCGTCTTCGCGGGCTAAGCCCGTGAAGCGCGTGAAGGGTGGCACAGAGACGACCAAGTCGCATCGATTCGAGCCGTTTTCCCAGCGTGTCGCAAAATTGAAGATCGACCCTATCCATCGTGTGCGCCGACCCAGCTTTGGGGAAGAAGCCGATGAGACCTCGTCCTACTTCCGGTCGGCCTTCGAGCACTGGGTCGAGTTGAATTTGTCGGATAATTTCGTCCATTTTGTCCGCAAGGTGAACCCGCTGTGCGAGAGTTTGGCCCAGATTCTGTACCATGAGGACAAGATCATGAGCCTGCTGGTGGAGTTTATTGAGAAGAGGGACAGTTTGTCGATGGAGCCGCTGCTGGGCCTTATGGCTCAGTTCGCAAGGGATTTGGGTGTTAGGTTCGAGAAGCATTTCGCGACAGCGGTCACTCTGGTGGCGTCCGTTGCCGCAAGCCATCCCGATGTCGAGGTCGTCGAGTGGTCCTTCAGCTGTTTGGCCTGGATCTTCAAGTTCCTTTCCCGGCTTTTGGTGCCCGATCTTAGACAGCTTCTCGGTATCATGACGCCGTACCTCGGAAAAGAGCGCCAAAAGTCGTTTGTTGCCCGCTTCGCCGCCGAGTCCATGTCCTTCCTTATCCGCAAGGCCGGCCTCGTCTATTACAAAAATGCAACTCCCCTCCAGCGCGCCGTGTCCTTCCTACTCGATGACCTACGCCAGGCTGCCGAAGACGGAAACAATGTGGAGATGTACAAGGAGGGTCTCATGGCGATGTTTGCCGACGCCATCAAGGGTGTCAAGTACGGCATCCACTCCAACGGAGCTGACATTCTCAGCTGTATCTTGGACCATATTTCGACCGGCGACGATTTACGGAGCAGTCTGGGACTGGACGTTGCTAGCGGAGTCGTGATCAACATCATCCATTGCACTACACCCGACACATTCGAGCCGATTCTCGATCTCATCAAAACGTTTATCGAAAAGAACTGCCGTAAAGGAGAGAAGCAGCACGCCACTGCATGCTGCCGGCTGATTTTCCTGTGTATTGCGACTCGCAAGGGAACAAGGGTCAAGAACTGGAAGCCCGTTCATCAGATATTGCTCCTTTTGCTCCAGAACGCTGCAGGTGCGCCTAGTGCATATGCCGAAGCCACCCCACAGCTTCTTACCGCAGTCGCCTATGCGCTACAAGTGTCTCCTATGGATGAGATGCTGCCATTCATGCGCTCGATCATGGACGCTGTGAGCAAGGACGAACTTTCGACACACTTCCTCGGTTTCTGTGCCACATTCTCGGAATGGGGACCGGAGAGATTCCACAGTGTTGTCCTCCCTTATTTCCAAAAGTTTGTCAATAATTCCTGGAAAGATCATGAGCACGACCTTTGCCTGGCATTGCTCCGGCTGAACCAGGCTGGTTGCATCACATCCGAGGTCTCCAAGCCTGGCTACATCACTTGTCCTGCTTCCTGGAAATCCCGGGTCAAAGACACCTTCAGCAAGTCTGACCACAATGATACTGAAGTTACTCTACTCAGCGCATACGCCAAACTCCCCAGCGCCCTGTCGCTATCAGCGGAACCGTCTCTTATACCCGAAATGACCAGCACTCTTCATAGGCATCTTGTCCGCGTGTTAAAGCAGGAGAATACTGATACATCCGCTACAACCAAGCTTTTCCTGGGCCAAGGGTTCAAGACCTATGTGGACCTTGCGACGACTGCTAATGAGCTCGACAAGACTCTCTGGGACCGTATTAGCAAGGTCGCGGCGCAATACTCTCGCCTCCCGGTCTTCCTCCAGGCCACGTTAGACTACATCTCAGCGTGCAATAAGGATATCGACATTAAGGGTTCAGCCGTTGAAGAATTTGCGGAAGTCTTGATCTCCAATCTTAGCGGTCCCTCCCACAAGCTGCGGTTGTTGTCCTTGAGGATTTTGCGTGAACTCATTCTGGCTTCCGGAGAAGACGCCGAACTTGTCTCTCTGGCGATCGAGATCGAGGAGAGCCCGTTGACCTTGCAGAGCGCTAGGGTTCTGGCAATGCATGTGCGCAAGCTTGCACTGGCTTACCCGCAGGTCGTTTCGCGCAGATGGATGGCTAGACTGCTCCCCAATTTCTGCTTTGGTTTGTTGTCCAAGAAGATGGCGCCTCTGTGGGACGATGCTGCTGCTGCCATGAAGTCGATGTGCGAAAACACCGAGGGCGAAAAAATTGTTTCCGACTTGGCCTTCCAGTGGCTCCATGAGAGAGGGTCGGGTGACGCAACGACAGATGCGGAGGAGGAGGACCCCGAGTCCTATGTTGGAGGACACTATACTTGCTCCAATGCAGCCAAAATTGAAGATATTTCTTCTAAATACTTCGAAAACCCGGAGAGTCCGGCTACGACTTTGGCTGAAGGATTTGAGAAGGACCACACGTTCACCGGCGTCATTCCGGCATCGCCGAGGACACAGGCTCTGCGTGTTCTCAACGCCGTACCGAACATTGCTGAGAAAAAGTCTCGTCAGGTCATTCCATTGTTCCTTTCTTGGGCTCTGCGTGACGAGGAAGATGTTCCTACTGGTGGTGATTCTGACACTGCTGACTCCTATATTCCTTGGGGCTTCCATGATCGGCTGTCCTTCCTTGCTCTCCTTGGAAAATTCATTAACCCTCGTGTGCTGTACAAGGCACCAGAGGTCCATGAAGCCCTCATGGGGTTGCTGTGCCACGGTAACTCAGAGATCCAAAAATCTGCACTCAAAGCTCTTTTCACCTGGAAGTCTGCGAGCATCACCCCCTACCAAGAGAATCTTCTGAACATCTTGGATGAGTCACGTTTCAAGGATGAGCTCTCTGTATTCGTCCGCATTGGAGGTGACGATAATTTGATCGAGGAAGCCCACCGGGTCGAGCTTGTTCCTGTTCTCCTCCGCCTTCTGTATGGTCGTATGATCTCGAAGGCTGGTGCAAGCTCTGGCCAGGCAGGCCAAGCCGGCCGCAGAAAGGCTGTCCTCAGAACGTTGTCGCAGCTGCCAGATAAGGAATTCGAGATTTTTATGCAGGTTTCTTTCGGAGCACTCGGAGAACTTACTTTGGTCAAGGAAAACCAGGTCAATCAGCAAGCTTTCGAACAAGAACTTGTCAGCCCTAGACGCCAGACTGGTTTGTTGAAGATGATTGAAACCGTTTTCGAGACGCTTCAAAGCCGGATGGTCCCTTACGCAGAGAAGTCTATGCAGGTTGTTCTTTACTGTCTCGTTCGGGCATGCCGCGAGATTGAAAAGGACCAGGCACCCGCTGCCGATTCGCCAGAGGGTCGTTTGTTAACCGTTTTGCGCAATATTCGACATACATGTATCCGTTGTCTGGAGCTTATCTTCTCCAACACCCAGGATCAGGATTGGTCGCCCTACGTGCGCATAATCTATGAGGACGTGATTAACCCCAGGCTCGAGAACTTTGCAACCGAAACGGCTCAGGGTGTGTCAGGTCTCCTCAAGTTGTTCCATGTCTGGGCCTCTGCTCCTAAGTCATCATTCTACCTTGTCCAATACAACGATGCTCTGCTGAAGAAGGTCGTGGACTGCCTGGGTGTGGATTCGGCCCGTGATGAAGTTAAGGTCTTTGTCATGGACGAGATCTTAGTGCCCCTAATCAATCTCTCAACTGGCAAGGAGCTTCAAGAGCAGGAGAAGATGAGCGATATCCCTGCCGACGAAATTCGTTCCGAGGTCTTGTCGCCTTATATCGAGCACACTTTGTCTCATCTTGGCCGGCTCCTCAAGCGCGGTCCTTCCCGTCCCCTCCTGATTTCTGGCGTACAGACCCTGTCTCTGGTCGCGCCGTGCGTTGAGTCCTCGGAGGAAACGACTAGTCTTATCAGTATCACTACTTATCTACTCCGTCAGCCTCCAGACCGCGTCTCTCCGAGGACCAAGTCTGGCCTGCTAAAATCTTTGGAACATTTCTTGCCTCTCTTCAACCCGCAGGAGGATGCTAACCTGTCCCAAGAAGTGTTCGAAGCAGTGTCGTCGATGTTCGATTATTTCAGGGACAATGCCAACAGAGAAGTTCTGGCCCGTGTCTTTACGGCATTCGCCAAACGCGATGAGGAGCTTGTTCATGTCGCTGCTCTTTGTGAGGACCTCAACTCTATGTCTACTAAGAGACTCGAGGTGGACTATGACCGCCGTTTGTCAGCTTTCAGGGAGGTGAATGAGAATTTGTGGGAGAAGCTCAATGCCAAGCAGTGGCGGCCTCTTCTTTACAACATGTTGTACCAGATTAAGGATGAGGAGGAACTCTCGATTCGGTCAAGCGCTTCCTTTGGATTGCGTCGTTTCATGGAACGGGCAGTTCTCAATGATGTTGAGGCTTTTGAGCCTCTGGTGGCAGACGTCTTATTCCCCGCTCTGCAGAGCGGCGTTCGCCAGAAGTCTGAGCTCATTCGATCCGAGTTCATCACTGCCCTTGGTTACTTCGTCAAGCTGAACCCAGAGCGTCCTAACGTTCAGGATATGCACGTCTTGCTCGTCGGTGACGATGAAGAAGCGTCTTTCTTCAACAATGTTCTCCACATTCAGCAGCATCGTCGTCTGCGGGCGCTGCGCCGTCTTGCCAGCGAGGCGGCCAAAGGAAACATCCAGGCTTCGAACATCAGCACGATCTTCATTCCCCTCAATGAGCACTTTGTCTTTGATGAGGAAGCCGACGAGGCTACTCATAACCTCATCGCGGAAGCTGTAACAACTATCGGAGCCCTTGCAGAATGGCTGGATTGGAACCAGTTCAGGGCTATCTTCCGGAGATACCGCGGTTACATGCAGAGCAAGTCCGACATGGAGAAGAACATCATTAGACTCCTGGGCAAGATGGCTGATGCCTTGACCAATGCCATGAACCAGCATACGACGATCAAAGCGGCGGCGAAGGATGGAATGGATGGGCTTGAGACCTCTAGCCCTGTTTCTACACTTGCTCGGTCTATCCCATCTGTAGCCAAGGTTGCTACTGAGCTGACCACAAACTTTACCCCCTTCTTGACGGATTTCATCCACCACAAGAACGAGACACAGATGAGTCTGCGTCTCCCCGCTTCGGTCACAACGATCAAGCTGCTCAAGTTGTTGCCCGAGGACGATATGTCCATCCGTCTCCCACCTGTCCTCTTGGATGTATGCAGTATCCTCAAGAGTCGTACTCAGGAAACTCGGGACACTGCTCGGAAGACCCTGAACGACATTGCCCTTTTGCTGGGCCCATCGTACTTCGGCTATATCCTGAAAGAGCTTCGAACTACTCTCACCAAGGGTTACCAGCTTCACGTTTTGTCATTCACAGTCCACTCGATGCTCGTGGCGACGACAGATGATTTCCAGCAGGGTGACCTGGATTACTGCTTGCCTGACTTGAGTGCTATTGTCATGGATGACACGTTTGGCACAGTTGGCCAGGAGAAGGAAGCCGAGGAATACGTGAGTAAGATGAAGGAAGTCAAGAGCAGCAAGAGTTTCGACTCCATGGAGCTTCTCGCGAAGAACTCCACAGTGCTTAATCTGGCTAACCTGGTTCGGCCGCTTCAATCGCTTCTTCGAGAGAAGCTTACTTCAAACATTGTGAGAAAGGTCGACGAGCTCTTGCGGAGAATTGGTGTTGGTCTTTTGAGAAACCCTGGTGTTGAAAGCCGCGATATCCTTGTCTTCTGTTATGAAGTCGTCAAGGAGACGTACAGTGCACCGGCTCAGGTCAAGGCACAGGCCCCCAAGTCTCAACAGGCCGAGAACCTGGAGATCGACCTACGCGGGTCCAAGCGGGGTGAGAAGAAGGGCACTACTTCTTCCTATATCCACAAGTTGACACGCTTCTCTCTTGATGTTCTGCGTGCAATCCTGAGCAAGTTCGGCTCCCTGCTTACGCCGGCTAATCTAAAGGGATTCATTCCCATCATTGGCGATTCGCTGGTACAGGCACACGAAGAAGTGAAAATCTCGGCTCTCCGTCTTTTGTCAACCATCATCAAGCTCCCGATCCCCGAGCTTGACAGCAACTCTCACGTCTATTTCACCGAAGCAGTCAAGGTGATCAAGGAGGCCCCGAGTACGAACACGGAGGCTGCGCAGGCATCTTTGAAGCTGGTCTCGGCTATGCTCCGTGAGAGAAAGAGCACCAAGCTCAGAGACGGACATCTTGCATACCTCCTTCAACGAGTTACCGCCGACATCGAAGAGCCTGACCGCCAAGGTGTCACTTTCAACTTCATCCGGGCTGTTATGGCAAGGAAGTTCGTGGTTCCTGAAGTGTACGAACTGATGGATAGCATCGCTACCATGATGGTTACGAACCAGACTCGTGCTGCCCGGGACCTCGCTCGCGGTACCTACATTCACTTCTTGATCGAATACCCGCAAGCCAAGAATCGCTGGACCAAACAACTCAGCTTTCTCGCCAAGAACTTGGATTACAAGCACCAGGACGGTCGTCAGTCAGTCATGGAGGCAATTCACATGCTGCTGTCTAAGACTGGAGACGAGCTGGCGCAAGACATTGTCAGCACCTTCTTCCTTCCGGTGGTCATGGTGATGGCGAATGACGACGCGCCTGAGTGCAGGGAAATGGCGGGTACCCTACTGGGAGAGCTTTACACTAGGGCAGACAGGGAGCAGATGAAGGCCATGCTCACGCCTCTTCATTCTTGGCTGGAGCAAACGGACAACATGCTTCTCACCAGTACCGGTCTACAGGCTATGAGAATTTACTTCGAAGTGGAAGGCACTGAGAAGGACAAAGAGGCTCGCTTCGTCGTAGATGTGCTCCTGGCCATCATGCAACCTGTCCTCAAGGCGGAGGAGACTGAAAACTGGCAAGCACTTTACTTCTCCCTTCAGCTCTACACCAAGCTTTGCAAGTCTGTACCGGCAATCGCGCTGGCCAAGGAGCGCACCAAGCTCTGGGCCGCTATCCGTGAATGCCTGTTTTACCCTCACGCCTGGGTCAAGACCTGCGCAGCGAATCTCGTCGGCACATGGCTTGCGGACCTGACCAAGAACAATGCTGCAAATGGATATGGTTCGATCCCGTTGGCTGGTTCCATGGGATTGTCGCTTGACAAGGACGCCATGCTGCAGCTGATCCGTGCCAGTTTGCGCTCTCTTCGCACCCCGGCAGTCAGCGAGGAGCTCGCCATGCAGTCGGTTCGCAACATTATTTTCCTCGGCCGATGCTGCGCTCAGAACGGCCTTGAATTCGCCAAGACCGGCAACAAGGAACTTGACTCGGACGCTAGCGATAGCGAGGATGAGGCGGAGGACGAGGCTGGACGCCAAACCGGCGCCACGAAGACGGCCATTCACTACATCTTCGAGCAGACATCTTTTATCCTGCGCAGAGAGCTGCTTACCACGCGGGCTGAATCTTTGATTCCGAAGACCGCTTCCATCGGACTTTTTGCCTCGCTCTGCCGCCATCTCGAAGTTGAACAGATCCGTGACTCCCTGCCCGTCATCCTCCTCCCTCTGCAGCACATGACGGACACCAGTATCCCAGCACCTCGCTCGTCTGATGAGGTCTTCCGGGAGACCTATAAGGGCCTGGTCTCCAACTGCCACGAGGTCCTGGACATCCTGCAGAAGAAGCTTGGAACGACCGAGTACGTGCAGATCATGGCGCAAGTGCACGATTCCATCAAGGAGAGACGTGAAGACAGACGTGTGAAGCGACGGATCGAAGCCGTCACCGAACCGGAGCGCTACGAGAAGGACAAGAGACGGCGGAACGACCGCAAGCGCGAGAAGAGAAAGGAGAAGGGAGCGGAGCATCGCAGCAAGAGACGCGGTTGGTAGTGAAATAGCGTTGCATGTTGCATATACAGGAATTGTTTATACCAAAATCGCACGGCGTTGGGAGAATAGGAGATCGATCATGTTTGAGATGAGCTGTCTATCTATCGTACATATGATTCTTTTGTCTTCACTTCACCTTCCACCTCCATCTATAAAAGTACAATGTATATCCCAAGAGCAGAGTGTACATACTCCAATTCCAATGATGATTGATATCAACCCCAACCAGGACGCCAAACGCTCGTCAACTTTTCGAAACCCCAAATACAATGCATAGCCGAGTCAACAGTGTAGTAGTCTAAGCCGACTTGCCCTCCTCCCCTTCACCTCCACCCTCCTTCTTATTGACGCTCCCATCATCCCAGAACTCCATATCGCCATCCACATAGCCACGAGTCAACTTATCGCCCTGCCGGGCCAAGATATCCTCAAGGGTGCTCTTCTTGTCGAAGAAGATATTCAGATGATCGGCAATGACATGGCGAGCATCGCAGGACGGGCACTTGATCAGCACCGTGCCGCGGTGGTATCCGTGCTTGGACATGCGGTGCGAGGAACGTTCTCCGCATGGCTTGCAGGTGAATGTAATTTGGTATGCGGGCTCCTGTTCGCGGCGGAGACGGTTCTGTTCTTCATTTTGAGCGTCGGTGGATGCGTCGACAGAGCGGTCGGTTAGAGGCTTTGCTGAGGAGGAGTTGAGCCTGGTGGATGTGAGGTGTGTAGTGACTCGTGGAGAGTAGAGTGTTGGTGTTTGGCGATGGAGGAGCTGAGTGAATGGCCGGGAGGATGTTTGAGAGGCGCGGGTGATGGTAGCGCGGGGGAGAGAGGACTGAAGAGAGCGGAGACCGCGGGGGAGGGAGGTGAATGGGCGCATGGTGTATAGTTGTATGTGATTAGTGAATAGATGAGGAATTGGTAGGTATATTTAAGGAGATGAAGATGAGAGTTGATGAACTGAAGAATCCGAGAGAAGTACTCCGTCCAAATGACGGAGGAAAGCCGGAGTTTGCGCCGGAAATTCGTTGTTCCAGCTCGGGCCTCCGCGGTCTCGCCGTCTGTGTTACTTCTCCCTCTTCCTCTTGCCATCCCCTCGACCGTGAAGGAGGCGATGATTCGATGAGTGTTGCGAAGCCCTCGATTGTCGAATTCGCGGATACTCGGAATATAAACCGATGATCTAGCTGTTCTGGCTGCATTGTTTGAGCATCCGGATACGTCACTGTTCTGTGCGGCGAGGATTGCCCCGCGCATCAGAGCTATCAATCATCTGTCGAGTTGGATGATATTTGCTGGATTTTACAATTATGTCTTTACGCGCAAGGAATAAGATCCGTGCTCCGCGCAGGGTAGGTTTTTTTTTTTTTTTTTTTTTTTTTTTTTTT